>NC_060272.1:12845316-13145316 GCF_021613505.1 Equus quagga
TTATTGAGATATAATTCACATACCATACAACTCAACCATTTAGAGTGTGTAATTCAGTGGGCTTTGGTATATTACATTATTAATTTTTTTAAATTGTGGTGAAATGTATATAACATAAAATCTACCATTTTAACCTTTTTTGGTAGAATAACTTTTTATTATGGTAAAATATACATAGCATAAAATTTATTATTTTAATCATTTTTAAGTGTAAAGTTCTGTGCCATTAAGCACATTCAAACTGCGCAGCCATCACTACCAACCATCTCCCAAACACTTCATCAGCCCAAGCCTAAACTCTACTCATTAAGCAATAACTCCCCATCTGCCCCAGTTCCCCCCAGCCCCAGTAACCTCTAATCTATTTTATGTCCCTCTGAATTTACCCATTCTAGATATTTCATATAAGAGGAATCATAAAATGTCTGTTTTTTTGTGTCTGGCATATTTCACTTAGCCTAATATCTTCAGGATTCATCCATGTTGTAGCACGTATTAAAATTTCATTCCCTTGTATGGCTGAATAATATTCCATATTGTGGATGTACTCCATTTTGTTTATCCATTCATCTGTTGATGGATACTTCAGTTGTTTCCACCTTTGGCTACTGTGAATAATGCTGCTAGGATCAGCGGCCTATAATCTGTTTGAGTCCCTTTTCAATTCTTTTGGACATGCACCTAAAAGTGGAATTGCTGGATCAGATGTTAATTTAGCTTTTTGAGGAACCGCCAAACTGTTTTCCACAGCAGCTGTACCATTTTACACTCCCATCAGCAATATATGAGGGTCTTAACGCACTTCTTATTTTCTTTTTTGGGCTTTTGCTTTTTTTAAGATTAGGACCATCCTCGTAGGTGTGAAGTGGTGTCTCTGTGGCTGTGTTCACATTTGATAGCGATGTTGGCCATCTTTTCATGTGTTTATTGGCCATTTGCATGTCTTCTTTGGAGCAATGTGCCAGTTTGCTAGGACTGCCATAAGGCGGCTTAAACAACAGAAATTTATTTTCCCCCAGTTCTGGAGGCTGGAAGTCTGCGTTCAAAGTGTCGGCAGGGTTGGTTTCTTCTGAAGTCTCTCTCCATGACTTGTAGACAGACGTCTTCTCCCTGTGTCTTCACATGGTCTTTCTTCTGTGCCTATGTCCTAATCTCTTCTTATAAGGACACTAGTCCTATTTCATTAGGGTTCACCCCAGTGACCTCATTTAACCTTATTGACCTCTTTAAAGACCCTATCTCCAAATAATGTCACATTCTGAGGGACTGGGGATCTGTATGACATATTCATTGAGGGGTGAGAGGAGGAACAATTCAGCCCATAACTATTGTCTATTTAAATTCTTTGCCTATTTTTTAAAATTAAGTTGTAACCACTACGAGTTTTGATGTTGAGTGTGTGGTTTTATATTTTATTTTAGAGGGTCGCAGGTTGGGGTAGAATAAGAGAAGAAGGGTTATTAGTAGGTTTTGAATCTCAGAGTGTTCCATTTGATCAGGTCAAAGCACATTCACATTGTTCCAAAGGACGTATGTCTCCATTCTTCTCCCCATAGAGCTCCAACCATACTCTCTCTCACTACAATAATGAAGCAATATCCATTAGCGGTAAGCAAGAAATCACTATAGTATGCCTAAATCATAGTAAACCAGTTTTCAGATGCCTGCTAGACTGTAAATTACTTGAAGGCAAGTGTCATTTCTTACTTAACTTTGAGTCTGGCTCAAAGTCTGTTCTGTTACAGTCTCAGGCCATAACAACACTTTCTCATGTCCAAAACACAAGAACCCATGTGGGAGGCATTATTCTACTCATTCCACATGAGGAAATAGGGGCTCTGAGGGGTCAAACGGCTTGCCCAGGTTTAGCAGAAGGAAAACACGGACCTGAATCTAGCCAATTCTTCTCTCTGCTCTACTGTGATTCGTTTTTCCACAAAGGTGGAAATGAAACCTAAGTGTTCTGTAAGGAACATTCATTCCAATGAGACTTCGGAGCGAGCTGGCTCTTCTCCAGGAGGTGAAGGGTTACCATTTAGAAGCTATCATTGCTGTCTGCATTGCTGTTCTTCCTTTCCTTACTCAGTTTTTATTTTAGGTCTTCCTAAAATCGAGGGAGATCACATCTCTGGATTAGGTTCTGCCTACCAAAAGCTTAACAGAATAACGGGTCCTGAAAGAAGTTGTGCAGTGTATCAAAAAACAGTTTCTTGTCTTCAGTGGGAGGCTAAACAGCTACGTAATCAGGTCAAATCTCTCCATTATTGCTTCAGTTTGACAAATTCACCCATGAGAGTCCCCTTAGTATTGATAGCATAAACTAAAATCACGTTTTGAACTAAGATTTTCTAGTGTCAATCATAAAGGAATAGCGTTTTAATTTCTTATGTACATACGAATTAAATAGATATTACATTAACTCAAGTTCGGTCAATATGCTCTAATCGTGGTAATTGTAACAAAGACAGAGGATTTTTTTTTAAATAAAAAATGGGATGAAGGGCAAAATCTTATGAAATTTTCAGCAAACCAAGAAATTGAAAACAGTCAATGATTATTGTACTTTTTAAAAATTCTCAATCCGAGACAATGATACCATTCACAAATTATCCAGAACGACCTCTTGGGAGCACGCTCCCAACTCTGAATGATTGGGGTTATATACTTTGAACAGTTTTATAGTCCAAATTTCACAACATATCAAAATCACCCTCTTCATAGTTTCTATGGTCCTTCTTGTGAGAGGCTATTTGGTGGGTTCAGTAACCAGGGGGGTGAGATTAACTTCTCTGATCAGGTTGGACGGTTGCTCACAGTGCTAGATTCAGAGGCTGGCTTCATGTGTGGGCTTCTAAGAACAGGGATTCTAGAGCAATCCTATAAAATGGCTAGGGCTCGGCAGTCAGGCAATCCCCCTTGTTATTCATTTTCTTACCCCAATTCCCCCTTGATCCCACCCAACAAGTGATGTGCCGGTAAATGTTCAAGAACCAGCTCTCCAAAACACATGCAAACATGTATGCACGTATATTTATTATCAATTTTTAAATTTCAGTTTTAAAGGTTCTGTATCACACAACTTACAAATGATAGTAAAATATACAATATTCTTCATTGTAAATTCCATATAGCTAATTGATTCTCACAGAATGCTTTGATTTTTTTGCCAAGTTCTTGTATCTGTAGTCAAACCATGGCTTCAACTGATAAATGAATGTAGTTTTGACAAGAATGTTGGCTGATATTTTCGTTTACACTAATGAGGAAGATGAAACAATGAAGATAGACTATATCAAAGTTTCATTTGATCATCAATGACATGATCAACTCATTTGCTGAATCAGATAGTAATTTTCTAATGCTGGGAGAGTATTTCTCAGATGCTCGTGCTATTCACAATGTAACAGCTACAGATGTGACAATCTTAACGTTCATTCTGCAATATTTTCTCCATCTCTTAAGCCTAGACAGGCATTAAACCAATAAATCAAGCCCTGACTTGTAGCAGTTGTCGACATCCATGGCATAAATACTCCCACCATGGCAGATTTCAAGCTACCAAAGTGACATTGAACATGCACTTGGAAGAGATGCACTGTAGCACACCACTATACACTATTTGTATCACAAATACAATAGATGCAAACAACCTCAAAAGGTCAGATAGTAAGATAAGTAGGAAGTGGTGAGTTTTTTAATATAATTGATTTAATGATAAATATAAACAACTTCTAATAATAGCTGTGTTTAACAACTAGTCCTCCAAATTTCTGAATTTAACAATCAGCTCTTGCAAGCTGGTAGGCCCCAGCTTCAGCATACCACTGCACCCAACCCGTAAAAGATTAGGTTACACCACCAACATTAGGGAATGCTTTAAACTACAGGTAACAGTATCTGGCTAAGAGTGGCTAGAATACAGCTCCATGAGGACAAGGATCTTTTTTCACTGATGTCTTTAAAGTACCTAGAACAGCACCAAACACGTTATAGATGCTCGATATACATTGTTGAATTGGATCTACTGAAATAGAGGCATTTAGGTATCACACATAGTAAGAAGTCTAGATACAGGTGATTCCAGAGCTGATCCACCCAGAGCACTGAGTCAACGGCTCTGTGAGGTTCTGGCCTTTTCCTTATGACTGGCAAGGCAGCTGCCACAGACCCACATTATATTCTTACAGCACAACATCGAAGGAAGGAAGCAGCAATAACCAGGCTAAGAGATGTCTGCTTGAGTGCTTTCCTGTTTTCTCAAGTAGGTCAAACACAATCAGCTGCAAGGAGCCTGGGAAACCAGTGACCCTCTTCTTGAAACCCTGAGATGGGAGATGGGTAAAGAAGAGAAAGTTTGGGTGTCACGATGACAGTCAAATAATTTCTTTGGTTTCCTACCAGGCCAATTCAATGCTAGGAATCAAGTAGAACAAATATTTATTTTGGTTCAAGTGTCTTCTGAATAAGGTATAATCATTGCTCTGGAATTTTCTGTTCTTATTGTGCTCCTTGAAGTATTGTTTTAAAATAAAATCTATGAGGATTCTTCCTGATTACCAAATAACTACCTTTTGAAGAAAATCTAGAAAGACTGTTTATGTAAAATTGGACTGAACAAGGTCTGTATCAGATTATCACAAGTCAGACTCCTGGTATAATAAACAGAACTACGAAGAAAAAAAATCCCTTGTAAAAATTCTCTAGTCCACAGAACATTCAAACAAAATACGACAAAATTCCACAGGGAATTTGAACAGTTCTTAGGAGTATATTTTCCTCAGATTTGATCCCCGTTAGTATTATTAACTGAGAATGCAATTGAAAACCATTCACACACCAAACATGTGTTCAAGCAATCCTCAAATATTTGAGGAGCCTCCTTCCACCCAATATTCACAGAGCCCAAGGAAATAAATGCAGCTTACTGCAGGCTCCCAAGGCTGTCAGCCCAGATTCTGTTCACTGAAGAAGATTCTTCCCCATCTGCCACTGTCCAGTCACCTCTGCGGCAGAGAGAACCCCTGAGTTCAGGAAGAGGCTGCAAGTAAGTGTCAGAAATGGTGATGTCTGAGGTTGAATCTTTTCAGACTCAGAAAAGAATCACAGCCCTTAGAACTACAGCAGAGCTAGAGATTATCCCCTTCGCTTACATCCTAAAATATGCTCTCCATGGTCATTTAATTCTAGGAAATGGCCTTATGCAGAAGAAATTAGGGTTTTTGTACTCAAGACTTCTCAGGGGACTTGTGGACTATAAATCTCAAAACAAAACAACGATAACACCTAGCTTTTCCAAACAAGATGCAGCCATGGAACAGCCTCCTCCTTTTGTTTTGAAATGGAGCACATATTTTAAATTATTTTTATTTTTAACTATGGTAAAATACATATACCATTAAATGTATCCTTTTAACCATTTTTTTAATGTTTTTTTTTTTAAAGATTGGCACCTGAGCTAACAACTGTTGCCAATCTTCTTTTTTTTCCCCTTCTTTTTTCTGCCCAAATCCCCCAGTACATAGTTGTATATTTTCGTTGTGGATCCTTCTAGTTGTGGCATGTGGGATGCTCCCTCTATGTGGCCTGATGAGCAGTGCCATGTCCATGCCCAGGATCCGAACCAGTGAAACCCCCGGCTGTGGAAGCAGAGCGTGAGAACTCAACGACTCAGCCACGGGGCCGCTCCCCCTTTTAACCATTTTCCAGTGTACAGTTCAGCAGTGTTAAGTATATTCCCATTGTTATGTAGCCAATCTCCAGAACTTTTTCATCTTGTAAAACTGAAATTCTATATCCATTAAATAATTCTCTATTTCCCCTCCCCACCATTCTACTTTGTTTCTATGAATCTGATTATTCTAGCTACCTCATATAAGTGAAATCATACAGCATTTGTCCTTTTGTGTCTGGCTTACTTAGCTTAATGTTCTCAAGGTTCATCCGTGTTGTAGCATGTAGCAGAATTTCCTTCTTTTTCCAGGCTGAATAATATTCTGTTATACGTATATACCACATTTTGTTTATCTATGCATCCATTGATGGACATTTGGGTTGCTTCTACCTCTTGATTATGAATAACGCTATTAAGAACATGAATGTACAAAATACACAGGATCCTGCTTTAAATTATCTTGGATACATACCAAGAAGTGAAAATTCTGGATCATGGGGTAGTTGTTTTTCATTTTTAAAGGAACCGTCGCACTGTTTTCCATAGCAGCTGCACCAGTTTACATTCACATCAGCAGTGCGCAGGTGGAACCCGCTTTTAAAGAACACTTAACACGGAACAAAGTTTGAGAAACACTCGTCTAGTCCAAATCCATTACTTTTCGAATGAAGAAATGGAAGCCCAAGAGGTAAAGGACTTGTGCAATGTGACACAATTCTTTGATGGTGCGTCAGCCAGTAAGAAACATGGACCACTCAGATGAATGATGGAGAGAGTGTAATGTAGGAAATATTTAGAGAGTTTGGGGCAGCATTAAAGGAACCAGCAAGGGATAACAAGACACCCAGGAAGAGCAGTGAGAAGCAGTTACCACTCCTGGCCTAAAGAGGAAGAGAAAAGAAATGGTGTAATTGAGCCCAGTGAAACCTAGCACCATGAGGGTAGGTGCCCAGCAGGGGCTGTATGCACAGGCGATGCAGTCACCTCCAGGGCCATGGCACAGACAGACAGGGAAAGAATACCCCAACCATCTCTCCTCCTGTCCGTTGACCTCCAGCCAGTTCCTCCATTGGCCAAACCCAACCAGAAGCCAGACAGCAGGAAGACCAAGTATGTAGGGCCAGTCCTCGGGCCCGGAGGGGAACAGAGAAGGGCAAGTAAGAAAGAGGGGAAAGAAGAGAGGGTGACTATTGGGTAGAAAAGTCTATGGTGTCTGACACAGAGGGCATCATAGGTGGTTTTCTACACTGTTTACTGTAGAAAATTGGAAAGCTAGGACATTTGAAAAAATAAAAAATCCCAATAATCTCACCACCCTCGGATACCTAAGTTAACATTTTTGTTTCCAGTGTATAACTTATGGCAAGATAATCTGAGATAGGAAGTTGGGTCTCTTTTTACTGCTGTGCAGCAGCAGCTCCTGGATGTCTCTCCAGGAGGAACAACGTGGCTGAAAGGGCGGGCTAGAACTGAACCTTGACCTTGCACTTGCATACAAGCACACTGGTTTTAATCAGCTCATAGGTTTCTTTGGGGGCCTTTCTGGGTCTGCTGATAGAAGCTTTATCTTTTTTTTCTAACGTCCTGAACACATTTTTAGTATCTGCAGGGGTGCGCAGTTTGTACTTAGACAGCAGGTTTACTTTGGGTGGGTCTCAAGAGGAAGATGACGATTCGTGTGGTAGGCAAAAGCTCCCTACCCAAGCTACCCCTTGACAATGCTGCAGAACGGCTAATATGGGGGTTCCTGAGGCAGGGGGAGAATATATTCTACATGTACAGGAAAGATGCTTTGCTGGGGCCAAGGGGCGGCCGCTGCCAGATTGTTTTCTAAACATCGCCACCACAATGTGCCCCATCCCACATGTTCTTACAATGTTACCTTGACACTCATCCCATGGTAGGAGGGTCTCTGTCCCTTTTCCTTGAGTCTGGGTGGATCTGTCACTGCCTTCACCAATATTGTAAGCAGAAGTGGCTCTTTGTGACTTCCAAGGCTAGATCTTAACAATGCCACACACTACTGCCTTGGGAAGCTGGTGCTTCCCACTACATTGCAAGGAAGCCCAAACTAGCCCATGTGGAGAGAGGTTGTAAAAGGACACGTACAGGTGTTTGCGTTTATAACCCAGCTGAGATCCTAGCTGACGGGCAGCACCAAACACCAAACACGTAACTGATGGTACTTTCAGGTGATTCTAATCCCTAGCCTTGGATTACCCTTCCAATCTTCCCAGCTGAGGATCTAGACATCATGGGGCAAAAACAAGCCCTCCCTGTTTCTCCCTGTCCAAATTCCTGGTCCACAGAATCTGTGGATATAGTAGAATGGTTATTTTATACCACTGAGTTTTGTGGTTTATTACAAGGCAATAGTAACTGGGACAAATAAGAATGAAAGCTATGTATTTTATTCTCCAGATTCTTCCTTGCCAACTCCAAGAAAGCCTCTGTTTTTTCGTTAGAAGTCAACTTCTCTGGAACCCTGTTACTCTTCTGCAGATTTCATCCTGAGGATGGAAAGGAGGAAAATGAGAGTCTGGGAAAGGGTAGGGGGATGTAGAAGGAATGAAAAAAAACCCACAAAGAAAGAGTCCCCTAAACTAGAAGACCAGAGCAGGGGCAAAGGCAGGAATTATAACCCACTACCTAGTCCCTCCTAATGGCTGAGGAAGGTGGTTAGATGTCAGGGCAAAGGCTACTGCTGGGCACAGAAAAACTGGACCTCAGGCACAGGGCACAACCCTGACAAAGACTTAACTTTTTTTTTTTCTTTTTCTGCTTTATCTCCCCAAATCCCCCCAGTACATAGTTGTATATCTTAGTTGCAGTTCCTTCTAGTTGTGGCATCTGGGACGCTGCCTCAATGTGGCCTGACGAGCAGTGTCACGTCCATGCCCAGGATCCGAACCGGCGAAACCCTGAGCCGCCACAGCAGAGCGCAAGAACTTAACCACTCGGCCACGGGGCCGGCCCCTGGCAAAGACTTCTGTATCCATGGTGCTGCAGAAGTAGCAGAATGAGCAATGGGCCTCTCAACAGTGACCAGAGAAGATCAAAGATCAGCCCCTAGGATAGCTATCTCTGTATATAATACACCAAGGACCTTGCTCCATAATGAGGGTACCCCAAAATGACTGAATGAAATTTTTGCCAACCAGATAACATGGTGGCTTGGCGTTTAATTTGATACAAAGAAAACAAATATTCCATGACAGATTGTCAATCCCTCCTATATGAAATTCATAGAAATCATCAGATAGACACATAAAGTAAACAATACATGGTCATGATTAAAAAGAAAGGAAACTCTAGATGAAGTAGAAACTGTTGAGAATCTCTTCAAGTTAGAAAGTAGGCAAGAACAGATTAAAGAGGAAAAACTGTAGCCCAAGATGAAGGTGGGAGAGTTCTGCTAAAAGCCTCAAGGGTACCCCAGACCTAGAAGGGATGGAATTCAGAAGGAGGCGGCGGCTCAGAGCCACCAAGGCAAGAGGAGCAGGCAAGGCAGCCCCTGAGCATCCTGCCTCCTCCCCAGGCACAGTGGCAGCAGCAGCAGTGGTATAGGCTCTCACCTTCCACAAAGCAGGGGGCACAGGAGCTCCACAAGCGAGAGAGAGGGGACAGTGTCCTGGTGTGCCTTAAAGACCAGCAGTGAGATATCCTATCCTGCCACATCCCAGAAGCCTCTGCCACGCTAAGAACAGTGAGTACAAGCCTCACTGGCAGTTCCCACACTCCTTCAACCAGTCTGCACAAATCGTTACAGATCTTGTAACAGGAGTTCTTGACATTAAGGTACATAATCAAGAATCAAACATTTGAGGAGAGCCAACACCATAAGATAAAGGAGGAAAGAGTGAATGGGAAAAGGAAAACGTAACTAAAGAAGCGGATTGAAAAATGCAGTCATAGAAGGGTTTTTTTTTAAAAAGAATAAGACACAACTAGAATAGAACTTACAAAAGAACCTAGAGAAAGTGAAAATGAAATTTAAAGAGATAATTGATTAGAAATTTACAGAACTAAAGTTAAGACATGAGGTCTCTGAAGGAACTCATCGTTACCCAGCAGGATAAACTTTTAATGATTCAGACATAATTGAGAATAGAGAACAGTTGTGTCCTCATAGCGTAACTATGGGGGGGGGTGGGGCTGAAGAACTGAGACCACCTGTTTGTGATTGACTTCATTATCTGTTCCAGGAAATCCTTGACCAGAAAGATAAGGTCATAAATCAATAAATAATTGTTGTTTACCTCAGGAAATTCCTGAAAAGCAATTTGTCTGGGCAAATAGCTTGTGCATCCGGGTAAACAGTGGTGCTCTCTGGACAACAGTGTTTACGCCTAAGCAAATAGCTCATTTGTCAAACAACAGTTTACATATCAATATTTGCCTTGAGCTTCACTGTGTCCACCAGACCTAAACTATCTGCTAGGAACTTTGCCCAATCCCCATCAGTTCCCTGCCTTGAAAGACCTGCCTTGAATCACCTGCGCCCTGACCCTAAAACCCTGTAAATACTTCCCCTGACTTTCCCCTTCCGAGACGTTGCTAAGATCCTCTCAAAGTGATGATCTCCCTTACTGCAGTAGGTTTAATAAACTTAGCTTTGCTTTGTCAAAAAGTTACTTTCAACAGACATTTTGGGGAATTGGCAGTCGAAAATCCATGGAGAAACTTCATTAAAATAAAGAACCCTAAGACCTTCTAGAGAGGAATAAAATGATTATCTACAAGGGAAAAAGAATCTGGTTGACCTCAGGCCTCTCGGCAACAACAGTAGATACAGGAAGATATTGGAACAATTATCTTCACTGGCTAAAGGAAAATAACTCTGAACCTAAAATTCTGTACTCAAACTATCCTTTAAAACTGAGGTCAGCAAACTATGACCAGTGGACCAGACATCTGTTTTTATAAATAAAATTTTATTGGAACACAGCCATGCTCATTCATATAAGTTGTCTTTATATGTATACATAGCCCTACCTTGCACTACAGTGGCAGAAATGAGTAGTTGTAACTGAGACCATATGGTCTGCAAGCATGAAACACTTATTTGGACCATTAAAAAAAAGTTCCTGACATCTGCTTTAACAAGACGTCTACAGATACAAGACCTCATCAGGTTTACTACCCAATGACCCTCCTTGGAAGAACCGCTATGAGAATAATGGGCATGGGGAGAAGGGCGGTTCCAGGAGGAAGAGGCGAGATTTATAAAGCAACAAGTTACAAACACAGTAGTCCAATTTACTGTTACATTTATGTAAGTATTAAATATTTGTTTTAAATAAAATATCCCATGCAGCATGGAATCCCATGAGGCAGGTGAGAGGGTGAAGGAGGGAGCACCAGCAGAGCAGAGGAGGGCGGAGGACACAGATAGTTCCAGACAAAGTTTATTCATTCCACATCATGTCTAGATAATTGTTCATTCTAGACAGTGTTAAATATTTAAGGGTAAGTATTAGAAAATCAGGTGTGAGATATATACATTTTCAAACTTATAGAAGGTAAGAAAGGAAAAATGAAAAAATATCCAGTTAAAGACAATTAGAAAGAATAGTAAGAAAAACACAAATTAAGACAACAGGAGGGGCTGGCCCCCTGGCCGAGCGGTTAAGTTCACGCGCTCCGCTGCAGGCGGCCCAGTGTTTCATTGGTTCGAATCCTGGACGTGGACATGGCACTGCTCATCAAACCATGCTGAGGCAGCATCCCACATACCACAACTAGAAGGACCCACAACAAAGAGTATACAACTATGTACCAGGGGGCTTTGGGGAGAAAAAGGAAAAAATAAAATCGTTAAAAAAAAAAAAAGACAACAGAAATAAACCCAAACGAATCAGTGAATCCAGTAGATATGACTCAGGTTCTTTTAGTTCAACATCACGTTTATTACGGGCATACTCTGTGGCTGGTATTATTATAGGCACTAGAGACACCAATTAACAGCTCTTGTGAAGTTTATGTTCCAGTAAAGAAACAGACCATAAACCAATAGGTGTGCAATAGAATCTCAGCTATAGATGCTATTTAAAAAAGAAAAAAGCAGAGCAAAGGGCTGGAGTGCTGGAGGTTGGTCATCTTGGAGGCTACTGCATAAGTCCAGGCAATATCTCACAGGTGATCAGATTAGGGTGGTATTTGTGGGAGCAATGGTGAATGATAGAATTTGGGGGGATTTTAAAGAGAAGGACGACAGAGTTTGCTGATGGAATCTGAGAGGTAGGAGAGAAGTCAGGTTAAATTGGTGTATTACAAGGAACATTCAGTTTTGTGTTAAAACACATACAGGCAAGCATACAATCAACTATATCCAGTTTACAAGAGAAAAACTGTAGACACCAAGGGGATCCCACTCAGACTCTTACAGGCTGGTGCATCCACCCCCAGCTGCTGTGAGTGTTGGTTCCCAGTCTGCCTCCCTTCCCTGGGGAACTGCTGATAGCAGCTGCCTCATCTCAGGTGTTACCCAACCAAAAATCCCTCCAGCTACCAAACAAGAGAGGAGACTTCCCTAATGATTAATAGAGTTCCATAGCCCTGCACCCAACACACACACCCGAGAGGGCCCCTGTCTTTCCTCCTGCATTATACACATTTCTTTTTCCTACTCTCTCTCTCTCTCTCTCTCTTTTTTTTTTGGTGAGGAAGATTGGGCCTGAGCTAACATCTGTTGCCAATCTTCCTCTTTTTTTCTCCCCAAAGCCCCAGTGCATGCCTAGTTGTATATCCTAGTTGTAAATCATTCTGTTCTACTGTGTGGGATGCCACCACAGCATGGCTTGATGAGCAGTGCATACATCCACGCCCATAATCCAAACCAGCGACCCTGGCTCCCTAAACAGAGCACACAATTGTAACCACTTGGCCACAGGGCCAGGCCCCATTGTACACATTTGTTAACTGTTATCTTGTAAGAAAGTAAGAATTTTGAGCCCTTTGGGGATGTTCTGAACTTAGATGTAGAGTGGAGTGGTATGGTAGGAGTAAAAAACATTTTTTTTTCTGTGTTGCCTCTCATCTCCCAGACCGTTGTCAGAGGATGTATCAATCTTAAAGGAGAATTCTCAGGAGAGCAAAGAGCTTTTGTAAGAAATATTGAACACAAAAAATGTTTTTTTCCATATTTTTAAATCTAAGCAATTCTTTCCACCTGCTCTTAATACTTGTGCTTAGGATATTATAGTAGCTATAAAGAAAAACATTCAAATAGCAAAAGTTATAAAGCATGTGATTTTTTAATGTAACTGGCATTTTTCCGGAAATACTACATTTTTCAAGATATCTCTGAAGACAAAATTTACATGATTTATTGCAGTCCGAGGCAGTTACAAAATTATTTCATTAAATCATACCATGAAATTTAAATCCAAATATAGTCACTCCTCATACTAGTTTATCTCATAAAATATTTAGACTTTTACTTCCTATTAAGAGAATTAAAAATAAAATTGATGCTGCACCCAATCTCATCTTAGCAATAGATTATATTCAACTACCCAACTAGCTTCCTATTGCTCCTGTAACAATTACCACAAATTTAGTGGTTTAAACGAAGGTAAATTTATCATCTTCCAGTTCCAGAACTCAGAAGTTTGAAATGGGTGCCACTGGGTTAAAATCTAGGTGTCCACAGAGCTTCTTTCCTTCTGGAGACACGAGGGGAGAATCCATTTCCCCGCCTTTATCCAGCTCCTAAGGGCTGCTCACACTCTGACTCCTTTCCAATTCCTTTATCTTCAAAGCCAGCGGCATCAGGTAGAGTCCTTACGCTGCCGTCTCTATTGTCCTCTCTTCTGCCTCCTTCCTCTTATAATGACCTTTGTGATTACATTGGACCCACCTGGGTAATCCGGGATACTCTGCCCATCTCCGAGTCGGTAGATTACAAATTTAATTCCTTCTGAAACCATAATTCCCCTTTACCATGGAACCTACCATGTGCCCAGGTTCCGGAGATTAAGATGTGGCCATCTTGGGTAGCCATTATTCTGCCTACCCCAACTACTAAGAAACAACTCCCATAAAATATAGTTTTGTGTTTAACAATCATTTATCAAAATTTGTAATATATTGTTACTTTGATCAATTATGTTCCAATTTAAATTATAACTAAATATAGAATCAACTTCTCATCACTAAGAGCCTGCAGTCATAGGAAACAAGATTTTCAATCGGTAGACAAAATTTTATTGCAAACATGTATAACAGGATGAGCAACAAAGACTTTCAAGCATAAAATCGTATTATATTAGGATAAAATTCAGTGCAGAAGTTGAATGGAAATTCAAGTCAAGGAGAAAGAAGAAACAGAGATTCTTCCCAATGTTTAAGAAAGGTTTGTTTGTGTATGTGATTGTAGAGGATGAGAGTGTATATCAAATCATTACGATATTTAAGTTTCATTGGATAAATTCCATTTATCCAATTAATTAACAGATTTCCTTGAAAATGTTGACACAATTGAATCTAACAAACTAATGTCGAGCAGAAGAAGCCAGGCTGTATTATTCCATTCATATGAAGTTCAGAAACAAGCAAACCAAGCAGTGGTGTGAGAAGTCAGGACCGCAGTTCCTCAGGGTTGAGCAGGGAGTGGCTGGAAGGGGCTCAGAGGCTCTGGAGACTGGGAACACTTTTTCCTTGACTGGGTGCCGATGACACAGGTGTGTTGACTTTGTAGAAGCTCATGGACTGAAGAATTATGCTGTGTTCACTTTTCTGTATGTTGGTTGTCGTTTGGGAACGGCATTATTAGCAATGTCAGTATCCACTATCCCAATTCACACGTGAGCTCAAGAACCAGATGGATTCCGATTTCAGATAAATCCCTCATTCTCTGATCTCTCACTATTCAGCATCCAAAGTTTGGGAATTAAACAGATTTGGAGAGTGAGGGGCACTTATATTTACTATTAGTCAGAAATTACATTCTTCGGAACTGCTTAAACTTAACAGTGAATATTTTCAAATGCCAACTTAAAAATGTTCAAGGAGAGGGGAAATTTTTTCAAAGTTCTTTTAGAGCAAAAATCTTTGAACAATCTTAATATGTCTCTTTTGAAATATATGCTTCAAGCAGACCAAAAATAAATAAATAGTCAAGCAAGAATACGTAGGGTTTTAATTACCCAACTAACAAGACTGAACAATTGAAGTTTTGTATGGATCCTCAGAGCAGAAGATGTGCATTCTTTCCCAACAGCTACTTCATATTTTGAAAAATTAGCTCTGTAACGAGCCACACAAAGCTCACGACATTTCAAAAAATTGATACATACTGTCCCCAGTCAATGCCCACAGTAGAATTTTTTTAATCCCAAAATGTTTTTGCCTGGAAATTTTAAAAACACACACCTGAATAGCTCTTGAATTAAAGAGGACATCGAGGTAGGAAGAAAATAATATTGTGGCATTTCTTACACTTTCCATGTGACTTGGAGTGTCCTCTAGGACTGCCCATGTCTTCCCACAGCTGCCACCTCTGCAGCATCTCTGGTCCCCACTGAGACTTCCTTCCTTCTGCCAGAAGGCTCAGAGTTTATCTTGTCCTCGGTTTTCATTTTTTTTTCTCAGCGCAAATTTTCTGATTAAAAAAATCACTTTTTCATTCTTCAGTTATTAGCTTTTGGCTCTCGTTTAAATGGTTTGAACGTATAGACGCCTCTCATCCTTTTAGGAAGTAGATAGGGTATACACATATATAAACAAACAAACAAACAAATAAAACAAAGGTTGGAATTTTCAGGATATAACAAAGATCATCAGAGGTGACATTTTTAGGCAGGTAAGATCTTGACGTACCCTAGAATTGTAACCACAGGACCAGTTCAAACCGGCCCTATCGTATCAATAACAAAACATCAAAGTTATCTTGCAGAGGCAGCGAGCCAAAACTGCAAGTCATGTAGCTGAAGCATGTGTAGAGGAGAAAGTTTTGACCTGAAATAACACCCAGAACCAGTTTCCTGCCACACACAGAACCGAAGGACAGCAGGACAGGAGGACATGACCGGAACTGGAAAGCCAGAACCTTTTCGGCAGTGAGATGTCCATTGTCCAGGAAGATCTGGTGTTAAATCCTCTTTTCTTTTTTTTTTTTTTTTGCTGAGGAAGATCTGCTCTGAGCTAACATCTGTTGCAAATCTTCTGGGTTTGGGGGGTGGATGGGACAGAGCTTGAGGAAGATTAGCCCTGAGCTAACATCTGTGCCAATCTCCCTCTACTTTATATGCAGGCTGCTGCCACAGCATGGCTGACAAGCAGTGTAGGTCCTCACCCGGGATCCAAACCCTCATCCCACAAACCTGGCCCACTGAAGCTGAGCATGCCAAAGTTAACCACTACACCACAGGGCCAGCCCCCTAAAGCCCCTTTTCATACCTTACCATAAATGTTCCTTTTTAAAGTCCTACCAATCAAAATCTGTCCTGCCAGTGCTTCAGCACACCAGCCTGCCCTACCTAATCCCTTAAATTTTACCTCAAACACTGGATCCAGAAGACCAACTTGAGCCTTGCCTCCCATCTCTTTGCCAGTTGACCTCGCAATAAAGCTTTTTTCTTTTCTCAACAGCTGGTGCCATAGTATTGGCTTCCATGTGCATCAGGCAGTGAGCCCTTGCTCAATAACAGAATCATATCCAGGAAGTGACCACCCTCTGCATAGCAATTTGAAATATTACAAATAACTGTCATTCCCCACCCACCCACCCATACACAATGTAGACTGAAAAATGCCAGTAACACCTTGAACGTGACATCTCCAATCCCAAAGATGGCTCAGACTTGCAAAGGAAGAAATGTTCCTCTGGGATAACTGAGAGTTCTCAGAAGCTATTCTAAAGACTGTCCCTATTGGGGACCCCAGAGCAATTCCTGTTCTAATGAATAGATAAGCTGTTGAGCGCTCACAACCTTTGCTCTGTGCAGGTGTACCTGAAGAAAAGGTACAAGAGTTGCTTGGAGAACACAGCGACTCATTCAGCCTTTGTGATAGAAGAACCGGCATTCACGGCTGCACTGCAAACAATTGCTCAGAACAGGGCGAAGGGCTGTGTTAGAACTGTGTTCAGCACGAAGGCATTTAGTCTGTTGCATCTACCAGCAATCCTGCCATCCTTTCATTGGGTTCCCATCAAGCAGCCACTACAATTATGCACAGAACCCTTGAATCTTAAATATTTCAAAGTGATATCACAAGATAAAATGGAAGTTGGTTTTAGGCTTTATCTTTTTTGAAAAAAATCACAACAATCTTTCAGATAAAAATAACAAATCTTAATTCTTCTCTCCCTTGGAAAATCAGTTTTTCTGACCAAATTCCCCAGCACAGTTTTCATGTGGGATACTGAGAGACATCTCTTATTTCCTAAAATGCTGTATCAAGGAAAAGAGATGGTGGTGGAGTGAACCCTTCTCTTTTCAACCCGGTGTTTTGTTTTACTAACTGGTTTCCTGGAAGGGTGTTAACGAATTGCAAACGAATTAGACACTGGACAGTTAGGCTTGAGAATGGGGAGTAACCAAAAGTATAACTGATTTCTTTGCCATCAAGTGCAGATGCTGTTCACACGGTGCTGACATGATGAGTCTGCCACCCACCAGGATCAAGGCAGCCGAGTTAGAAGTCCCTGAACCTGCAGAGAATTCCACCATCCTGGGTTACTGTCCTCTCCTACTCTGGTCTGGTGTCCCGACCTTCTCCACTGGATTCACAGATGTCCCTACCACAGATTCAGTCCTACACCCCAAATCGCCCAACCCAACGCCACCATCAAATGAGACTGGATCCATCTCCCTGTGCTAGGGACTGAAAGTGTGTCCCCCAAATTCATCTGTTGGAGCCTAAATACCCAGTGCATGATATTTAGAGGTCAGACCCTTGGGAAGTAATTAGGTCTTGAGGATAGAGCCCCCACGATGGGATTAGTGCCCTAGGAAGGAGATGAAGAGACTCTCGCTTCCTCGCTCTCTCCATCATGTGAGGACACAGGAGTAAAACAGCTGTCTGGGAACAGGAAGAGGGTTCTCACTGGAACCCGACCATGCTGGCACCCTGACCTCAGACTTTCAGGCTCCAGAACTGTGAGCAATAAACTTCTGTTGTTTAGGTCACCCAGTCTGTGGTATTTTTGTTGTGGTAGCCCAGATGTACCATGACGCCCTGTCACTTCTGGTCCTGTATTCATCTTCTATTGCTGCAGTAACAAAATACTACAAATGCAGCAGCCTAAAATGATACCAATGTATTAGCTCCCCGAATTCTGGGTGGGCTCAGCTGTTTCTCTGCTCTGGGTCTCATGGGCCAAAACAGAGGTTCTTGCCTGCCTGGGCTCTTATCTGGAGGCCCCAGGGGAGAACCTGCTTGCAAGCTCATTGAGTTTGTTGGCAGAGTTCAGTTCCTTGCAGCTACAGGACTGAAGTTCCACTTCTGGGAACCTCTCTCAGCATCTGAGGTCGCCGGCATTCCTCCATCTTCAAACCAGCAATGACACATGAGTTCTGCTCACACTCAGATTCTCTCTAACTTCTCCTTCTGCTCTTTCTCTTCGACTCTGGCCAGAGAAAGTTTTCTGTTCTAAGGGCTCATGTGATCACATCGGTTCCCTACTTCCCTGCCCCCCATGATCCAGGATAATTTCCCTATCTTCATGTCAACTGATTATTAATTAGTAATCTTAATTACATCTGCAAAGTACTTTTTGTCATATAGTGTAACATATTCATAGGATCCAGGAATTAGGGTGTGGACATTTTGGGGGT
This sequence comes from Equus quagga, assembly GCF_021613505.1. Lineage (NCBI taxonomy): Eukaryota > Metazoa > Chordata > Mammalia > Perissodactyla > Equidae > Equus > Equus quagga. The sequence continues at coordinate 12,863,770 of NC_060272.1, forward strand.
CCCTTTCTGTCTACCATTTCTTCCCCCAAGTTTCCTTTCTGCGAAGCAGATCCGGAATCTATTGTGCCTAGGGCAAGTCCTCCGCACACGAGAAAGCCTTCCTGTGCTGGACCAAGCTATGGAATTCAGCTTCCACCTTGATTCCTTAATCTGACCCATTATCCTGCCAGGAGCTCAAGTCTTCTCCTCACGACCTGAACATCCATCTGAGAAGCTGGTTCTTGACCTACAGCCTGTTGGCTCCCTCCCCAGGAGCTTGCCCTCAGGCTGGTGGTGTGCTACAAGTGTATAGCCCTCCAGGAACTGACTGCCACCCCCCAAAACCCTCCATATTGGTGAATTGGCCTCTGCCCTGCCCAGTCCCCAGGATCTGATGCCAACAATCATACCTCAGCCTCCATTCCCTCCCCACTATGGCCACCAAGAGATTCTCCTTGCTACAGCTGGTGGCAGAAGAGCAGGAATAATAACGGGCTGCAACGTTGCAAGTCACCTATATAAGGCATAAATCAGGACCAGTTTTCCTGTTGGAAATCCAGTCGATATTTGTAACGAATTCACATTTTGTAATTTATAGATAGAGGCAATATGTCCTCCTAAATCTTTCCTGTTTTGAAACATTTCTCCTCAAAAATAAATATGTTCTAGCGCTCTTCTCTCTAATGCCAGGTAACATAAACAGACGAAGCATTTACAATAAAAATTTGCTATTTCCCAACTTCCTTATCATTTCTATTCTGCTTTCAATTCCTACTCAACAAATTGTTCTAAGGGAGTCTAACTTCTTATCCAATTCACAAAATCCTGACTAAGAACAGCCACAAACTCTGTCATAAGAAGGGCCAGGAAGAGCACAGGAATCTGCACACAAACGCAAACAAACACACTCCCTGACACCACCTGGCGGGCAGCTAGATAACTCAACTGCCTCCCTACTTGGTCTTCCATCCCCCAACCATGAGTGTTTCCGTATGTACAGTCCACCCTGAACTTGTCCACACACACCATGTGAGATAATTTGTATTTATTCTATGGTTCTTTTATTTTTGTTAACTTCATGTAAGTATCCATGAATCAAAATCCCCACCCAGGTGCAAGAAATGTCTTTCTCTCTTTTTTTTTTTCCCCAATATATATATTTTTTTCTGCTTTATCTCCCCAAACCCCCCCCTGTACACAGTTGTATATCTTAGTTGCAGGTCCTTCTAGTTGTGGGATGTGGGACACCGCCTCAACGTGGCCTGATGAGCAGTGCCCTGTCCGCACCCAGGATCTGAACCCTGGGCCGCCGCAGCAGAGCACGCGAACTTAACCACTCAGCCACGGAGCCGGCCCCTCTTTCTCTCTTTATTTACGTAAATCAATCTGATTTCTGATTCCAATGCTGATAATGATAATGCAAGGCTGATAAAACTGTAACCTCAGTCATTTTCGGTGTTTCCAGATGGCTCCCTGAGTTGCCAAGGTTATGGAGGTTTGCCACAAGTCCGTGATTGGTCCTCTGGACAAGCCTCAGTTGGTTCACAAGGGTTGTCGGGTTGTGGCTGAGGCATCCTCATCTCCCTGCATGGCCTGGCAGGCCGGCCAGGGCTCTGCTATTGCCATCGACATGTAGGATCCCATCTGCCCAAATAAGCAGGGTAGCCACTGCCACTTCTCCCTTGGGTCCAGGTACTTCTGGGAAGCCCTAACCAAGACCCCCTCCTCCAAGACCCCCAGACTCCCCTCTCTTTTTAACCAAACTCCTTCTGATCTATGGTAGGGAGTGGCTCAGATGGACACGGGGAAGCTCCATCACACCTGACCCTCGTGCTTCTTCATGACATCAGATCTCCAAGCAGAATCCTCTCATTGGAGGTTCCCCCCCGAGGGATCTACAGCCTTATCTCCTCAATGGGTTTAGGTTTTGGAAACAAGTTAGTCAGCAGCCAGCCTTCTCTGAACAAGGAACATCAGCCTCTATTGTCTGTTTAAGTAAGGGGGATAGAGGGAGACAACCGGGCTGAAAAATCATAAATGTCTTCAAATGCTATTTAGCCAGCAGCAATGAAAATACACAGCCTTTCTCATGCAAACCACGGTGAATTCCTGAAGTCTACATGAGCCCCGGCCAGTGTCAGGGATTTCAGTTTGTCTTGGAGTCCTGGGCTGGGAGGGAGGAGCTCAGTCATGGCCACCAGAGCTGCTCTTTCCCTTGGAGGTTGAACAGCATCTCTTCCTTCATGAAAAGTCTACAGTGATTTAGCATTACTGTACAAGCATTTCATAGAGAAATTATTTAGGAGTGTACCATGGGGTGTTCTTCAGCTAGTCGCTGCAAGTTTGCATTCTCAACTTTCTCCAATAGAATGAATTACTCTTTCCTTTATTCCCACACCATGTGAAATTTGCAGATGTTTTTAGCGCTTACTTTATTCTGCCTTCTCTATGTGGAAATAAACGAAGATCACCCAAATGAGAATAGGCAAAGGCTGTTTATTCAGAGCTTGCTGCAGCAAGGGAGGCAGCCACCATCACTTGGGTTTGGCAGAGACTCAAAGTCAGGCAGAGGAGTCTGGGAGCTCCATAGTGGAGAAAAGGGAAGACTCTGGGTGTGCCCTAACTGGGGAAGCCGTAGGTAGGCTAACTAGGAGCAGAGTCCTATGTGACGGGTTAGGGGTGCATATTTAGCTTTCTCTGGTTAGTCTTAAGTTGGAAGCAGAGAAAAAAAAATTATGGAAGCTATCAGATATTAATCAAGTCCCGGCCATTTGGGTCCAATCACTATAATCCATTTGGGTTATCGTTTGGCTTCCTGGACTTGTTGCTAGAGATAGTGGTCTGACTTCCTATAGCAGGATAGATAGCAGGCTGGATCTCTGAGCTGGTTACTCTAGACAGTAGATTGGTTTCCTGGACTGGTGGCTGCAGATTTTGGGGTCAGAGCTTTATTTTTTTTAATATATTTTATACCATAGGTCTGGCCGTTGTCCATTTGCATATTCAGTCTCTCATTTTTACAGCTGGCTATTTCTAGTCACGATTATAAACTCCTTGAAGACAGATATAAAATCTTTGTATTACTAATGCACAGAGTCTAAGACAAACATATTTTGAAAATTAAATTGAATCAATCTCACATACATGTTTGTGGAAGTAAACTGAATACATTTCATTTTACAGTCATTGGGTTTATTTTTCCCTTTAGCACAAAATTCTAAGTGAACAGTACTATACGGTCTTCTATTTTAAGCAAGGCTTCCTCCCACATGCAAACAACTCCTCAAACTCCACCTATGACCAATTTGCCCCCAGTTACGTCTCTATCCTTTTGATGAGGATTTTAGGCTGGTTAATTTTAAAAAACTGCAGATGAGAAGCAAGCTCCGAGGATTGGAATTTGCTTGCTCTTTGAGAGATATTTGCATTTGTGAAGGAAGGGGGGATGACCTTGTAGGGACCTGAAATTGGCCAGCCCAAGATATGTCTCTTTGGCATCGGGATTGTTTGGGGCTGATTGCTTTCGATAAACTGGGACAGGGAGGGAGGCTCTGGGGAATGGAACTTGCCCTTGTTGGGACACATTTACGTTTGTAAGGTAAATCTCTATCTGTAAAAGGTGTCTCCCTCTCTGTACCAGGAAGAAGAAGAGAGATGACCTTGTCCCTAGAAACTCTTAATGGGGAGGGCAAGAACTTAAGTTGGTTGCTCTCTGGCAATCTCATGTAACTGATTTAGGGTGGTGGCTTCTAACCTTTCTAACCTTTACTTAATCCGATTTGATTCTTGTCTAAAAGTCATGGGATCACCCAATGACCAGACCCCACCTGCACTGATACCATTTTAAATATTTTTCATGTTCTTTTCTTTGTCTTGTAAAGAGATGACTCACATACCCATGCCTTATAAAATTAGCCCTAACCCTCAACTCGGGGCAGCAGCAGCGGCTCTGCCTGCCCATGGGCCCTGTCCCCATGCCAGCAGCAGAAGCTCTGACTGCCCATGGGTCCTGTCCCCATGCTATTCTATTCTCTAAATAAAAGAGCACTACTGCCAGATCTTGAGAGTCTAAGAAATCTTTCTTTCAACTCCTCGGCTCACCGATCCCGCATCATTTCCACCATCTTTTTATATCTTCCCTTGCCTGGACTCTGTCTAAATTAAGGTGACAGGCCACGAAATGGTGAATACCACCTTCTGGGGATTGTCAATCAGCATTTTATAGTTGCTATGAAATTGTACTGTGTCTTCCTTTCCCAAGTTGGCTTACAAACAAGTTGCATTTGTATTGCATACAGTTTCCTGGTATAATTTCTGTCTGGAGCATGTTTTCATTGAACTACACATTTTTATGGCTTGATTTTGATTGCCTATATGGGACTAACACACCCTCTCTAAGCAAAATAAGGATAGGATGGTTTCAGGGACAGAAGAGACGTTTCAATGATTTTTAAAATTTTTCGTTTTCCACTTAGGTATCCATCTCAGAAACCCGGGTGTAATCTTAGTCTCTCTCCCGTTCCTCATTAGCCTCATCCAGGCACCAAATTCTGCCTTTTTTGCCTAAATATTTCAAATAGTTCCTTTCTCTTTCTTCCCACTGTCAGCACCTTAGCATGGCAGGCAGCCCTCACTCCCATCCTGAACATTTATGTCCTCCAGGATGTAAGTGCATCCTTGCTGCTTCTCTGACTCCAAACTACTCCCCACAGTGGCCAAGAGAACTCTTCTACAGTGACAATCTAGGCACATCACTACACTGCTTATTTCCTATAGTGGTTCTCCACGACCTGCCAGATAAACCAAAACTGTGGCCATGGTCCTGGTGATTGACACCCACCTCACCCCTCTTTGGTCTCTTCTCCAGCCCCAGAAGCACCCAACTTCAGGCACATAGGATTAATTGCCATTCTCTAAAGTGACCCAGATTCTCTTTCTTGCCTGCCTGTGCACATAACTTCTGTTCTAATTCATGATTCAGATGAATGGCTGGTCTTTTCCTTTCCTCGAGACTGAGCCCTATTTGTTTTTTAGCACCTAGCACTTAGCAAAATACCTGAGGCAGATGAGGCGGTCACTAGCGCATTTCTTTGATACAGTAATAAATGAACCCACAATACACTATCCTCTTATCTCCTAAACCAGAAATTCGTAAGAGAGTCTAGTCATCTTTCCTCTAAGTCCCCTAACTTCCTGCACCCCATGCAATCACACCTTGGAAACTACCCCTTTCAGTGGCTTCCCTCCAGACAGTGATGTGCTGATCAATGTTTGGCAACTCGTTCTTCTGGAGGGGAAAGTCCTGATGTGTAGCATTTGCCAATTTCCATAGTGTAAATGCCCCGACCCAGGACCAGCTACGTAATTTGTAGGGCCTAGTCAAAAATGAAAATGTAGAGTTACTTATGAAAAATGATTCAGAATTTCAAGACCACAAGACAGCATTAAACCAAACATGGGGCCCTGTGCTATCTGCACACTCGTGGGTGTTGTGCAGGTTGCACAGCCCTGGAGCCCTTGCTTTGGCCAATTTCAAGCTACCAATGTGATGTCACTGAACTCTGAACTCGGAGTTGGGAGATGTGCTCAACCAGCTTGAGCATGGGTGAACAATTTCCAGAACACCACTGCCTCCAGAATACTTTAGCATCACATGGAAGGCCATCCCTTTCTACCTCTATGGCCTCATCTTCCATTCCCTGCCTCATCTTCCCATACAGTAATAATGATCTGCTTGTAGTTGCTCCAAATACACCACGTTTCTTCAGGCTACATTATTTTGTTTGTGCTGTTTCTTCTGATTGCAATTCCTTCTACCATGCCTTCCCAAATTCTTCATCTAAATAGTTACAATTCATTCTTCAAAGTTCAGTTCAGATAGAAGAAACTTTCTTTTCTGGAAAGCTTCCTCTGAAATCCTATTGGCCAGGAGATTCTTCTAGAATTGAAAGTAGTGTAAGAAATGGAGGGCAAGAGGTCAGCTTGCTACGTATTTCTCCCCCTGAAAAAGGAATGGGAATAACCAGACTACCTTTGTTTATATTTCAAAGAGTGAGTATATTTTGGTGTAAAACATACCAAAACCAAAGTTACCTTTGAAAAACTCCTTCTCTCCCCTAGTAGTGAATTTTCCCAGGTGAGAGAATTAAGAATGCCTGATTGGTGTTCCTTCAGCTTTGGTCTGAACACTCAAATAACTAGGTTTCTCTCTCTCTCTCTCTCTTTCTTCTCTCTTTAATAGAGGTAAGATTCCCATAGATAAAATTCACCATTCGAAGTGTATAATTCAGTGGCGTTCAGTATATACACAATGTTGGGCAGCATCACCTCTATCTAGTTCCAAGACATTTTCATCACCCCAAAATGTAACTCCATACCTATTAAGCAGTCACTCCCCATCCCAGTCTCCCCAGTCCCTGGCAACCACAAATTTGCTTCCTGTCTCTATGGCTTTATCTATTCTGGACATTTCCTATAAGTGGATCCATACAAGATGTGGCCTTTTGTGTCTGGCTTTTTTCACTTAGCAGAATGTTTTCAAGGTTCATCCACGTTGTAACATGTGTTGGTACTTCATTCCTTTGTCTGGCTGAATACCATTCCTTTGTCTGGATAGACCACCTTTTGCTTATCAACTCATCAGGTGATGGACATTTGAGTTGTTTCCACCTTGTGGCTATTATGAATAAAGTTGCTCCAAGTTTCTGTGTGGACACACGTTTTCATTTCTCTTGGGTGTATACCTAGGAGTAGAATTGCCCTATCTAAATATGGTCATCCTATATTTAACTTTTTGAGGAATCTTCCCTCTTTTCAAAGTGCCAGAGGTAAAGAGTGCAAAATCCAATTGAAACACACAGGCGGGCAGGGACAACTGGAAGGGACTTTCTGTAATCTCCAGAGGTGGCCCTTCCTCTCTGTAGCCTGGTGAGACTCCATGTACCACACCACACTGTACTTAAATTATCCATTTCTGACATCTGTAACTCCAACTGGCCTGCAAGTCTGTCTACAGCAGGGGCCATGCCTCATTTATTCATGTGTGTCTCCAGTGCTTAGTGTTTAGTACTATGCCTAGCACATAGTAGGTGCTCAAAAAGGTTGGAGGGTCTAAATCAACTCATGAATGATTAAGCTCATTAAGGCCTCATCGTTCAGTGATTTGATCCTTGTTTACTAAGTACAAGACTTTTCCTCGGGATCCCCCCAGAAATCCTGTGATAGTATATAGCACTATCATCTACCACAAGGAACACGGAAATTTGAAAGCAATAAACCCCAGATGTGCTAACAATGGTGGCGATATTGCTGGGATGGTGCATTTCACTCGTGTTTACGTTAGAAGTGAGCATCTTTCAGTATTTCCCAGTTCTTAGCACAAGGGCTCATTATCTTAGGCAAAATATACCCTCAGAAAATACTGATGATAAAGCTCAGTACTGTGTAAGAAAAATGATTTCTGTGACACACTGCTTTTATTGTGTCTTTGCTATTCAAATTTCTGGGTCTGCAAGTTCACCCATTCTGCTTCTGCAGAAGGATTAGTATATCATAAGATCATGAAGGAGGGCACAGTTAAGTTTTAATATGTACAGTATACTCAGCCCTACTGTTAAATGTAACCATTTAACAGCTCAATTCTCACAGCTCGTTGCTCCGTCAGCATTAGGTGTTATCTAAATGCAGTGCATGCCCTTCAAGAACCTATAAAAGAAGACAACACACAGCTCAGTGAAACTTGCTGTCATTGCAATGAGGAGATCTTTTTTGTCTCCCCTGTAAACTCTCCCTTGATGTTGAAGAGCTGAGGCTAAAAATGATCAAACACCAATTAAGCCAGAATGATCTAAGAATTATGCAAGAGGATGACTTGGAAAAGACCGTCTGCTCCTGAAAGATAAATCATGAGGCACGCAAGGGAAAGAAATATTAATTCTGGGTTAAAATATGTGACTTCAGTATGACAGACCATAAACGGAGATCAAATTTACCGTTTCCTTCCAAACCAGCCCTTCTTTCTGTGTACATGGCACCCACACCTTCCCACACACCAAGACTCAGGACTTGGCATCAGTTTTGATGCGTCCTTCCCTCCATCCTCAGTGTTAGTTTCCACATTGTGGCAACACAGCCTCCGAAATCCCTCTCACATGTGTCCGCATCCCTCACCTCCTGCTGCCACATCCTACAAACCTATTTAAAGCCTTCACTAACTCAGGATTATTAAAACGGCCTTCTAGCCAGCTTAATGCCTCCAGATTCCCTCCACTCTTATTTATTAATCCCCGGCATATACAGGCTGATTCACCATTGAAAAACTGTTAATGACATCCCATGCCCTATAGAATAAATCACTAACGCCTCGCTGGCATTTAAAGCCCTCTGTAACCTTGCCTCAACTTACCTTGCCTCACTGCAGCTAAAGCATGCTATTTCTGTTCCCCATACACGCTCCTACTATCTTAGGTGGGGTTCCCCAGGGGCCCTGAGATGAGGATTCATGTTCAGGTGACTCACTGAGGAAGTTAGACAGCGGAGGGGAAAAAGCCAAGAAGCGGTGTGATTTCCAACACAGACCCATGGAGGGGCCAGAGGGAGCATGGGCCGGTCCCAGCAGGGAAGTCTGAAGTTTAAATTAAGTCTCAGAGGCAAAGTCTGCTAGGCCTTCCTACTCCTGCATCAGCCAATCATTGGCTTAGGGCTGGGTGGGTGGGGGCAGGGAAGGTGAGATATAAACTCCAGGTGCTTCTGGATCTCTGTGTGAGGAGGCAAAGCTGGTTCCAATAGTCCAAGGGCAATCCTCAAAGAGTCAAAGGTGCAGAGCCATTGGAAGCAAAACATAACAAAGTGGAGTAGTGACAGTGTCTGCCACACCTACTTTCCTACCCGGCACCTTACTCGGGTCACCAGGAAAGATCTCATCAACACTTGCCCAAATCCTGACCATCTTTCACAGCCCAGTTCAGAAGCTTCAACAAGCCTTCCCTAAACAACACCTGTGCACGCGCGCACACACACACACACACACACACACACAAAGAGGGAAGTGGGCCCAGCCAACAATGGTGCATCAGCCAAATGGACAACAAGGCCGCAATGCATAAGGCACAGAGCATTCCCAGTCCCATCCCTGGAAGATGGTGGGCATCTGAGACATAAGGCAGAGTTGGCAGCCCAGCAGGGCAGAGAGCTCAGTGATCCTGGGTCACTGTGGGTGAGTGACACTTAGAAGTCCAGGTGGTTGGATAAGCAAGACCTGGGTCTCTTCATGGGTAGCAGGATTCCACTGAGTTTAAGGCAGTCCCTATCTGTCTTCCTGGAGGGCAGTACAGCTCTAAGAGGCAGGAATAAAACCAGGAATGGACACCAAACACAGAAGTAACATTCTATGAACTGGGACCAACAGGGGAGATGAAACAAGAGAAATAAAGCTACAACTTGGGAAGTGACCAGGACCAACCAAGGTACCACACCCCAGATCAGGCTGGTCAAGCAGGTGGCCAGATATTGACCTCCCCCCACGGGCAGGAGGACTGAAGAAGCTGCTTAAACTCAAACTGGGCTTCTCAGGGACAAAAGAAGTCACTTTCGAGGTTGTTGAGATGAAATGCCAAAAGAGAGGATAGTACGTTTTTGCTAATTTTCAACATTAAGTCTCTCTATAGCAGAGATTAGCCAAGAAAATATTCAAATTCCCAGCTTCCTCTGCAACTAGAAGTAGTAACATGCCACAAGCCTAGCCACCAAAAGATACGTAAAAGTCCTTAAGAAGGTTCATCTCTACTCTTCCCTGGTCTTCTTTTCTCTGCCTGGAAAGCAGACATTGGTAGCTGGTGACACAGTCATCTTATGATCATGACGATGAAAGCCACAAGCTCAGGGGTAGACAAGGGAGACAGATAGAGTCTGGTCTCTTGATATAATCTTCACCAGTGAAGGTGACAATAGCTTCCATAATAAGCAAGCCCTGAAATCTCACACAATAATGGCTTATTTACTATGCATGGAAGTTAAAATGTCTGGGAGTAGAAGGCATTGCTCAGCTCCATGTCATCATTCATGGACCCAGGCTAGTGGAGGCTCTACCATCACCAATGTGGTTCCTCAGCTCACCCCACGTGTGGACATGCAGCCAGCAGAGAGAGGAAGAGAAGGAATGGAGAGTTCCCACAGTGAAGTTTTACAAACTGGAATTGAAAGTAGTAAATATCACTTCCACCTACTTTTCTTTGGCCAGAATTCCATTATATGGCCACGCTAACTGCAAAGAAGTCTGGGAAATGTAGTCCAGCCCAGGAGGAAAGGGAAAAGGATCTGGGTGTGCCACAGCATTCTCCTGTAGCCACATTAGTCCTGAATTGCCTCCCTCTAACCTTGTGGTTATAGGAGAAAGGAGTTTATCTTCCTTGTTTAGGGTACTGTTTGTTGGATATCCTTGTTACTCTCTGCCAGGTACAATCCTATCTGATACTCAGAATAACAGATATTGTGGTGTTCTTCAAATATTTACACGTAGAAAATTAATGCTTTTAACATATACACAATTAGGATAATATTGCTCATCACAAGGTAATTACAGCATTTATTTAAAATATTAATGTATAATGCTACAGAGGTGTGATGTAGTAATGAGACACAAGGTTACATTTGTATGATATCCTTTTCTTTCAATATTGTTAGTGATTTCTGTCACTGTATGGTTAATTTTCAATATCAAAATTGAGAAGCCCAATTTGAGTTCAATATTCAAATTCAGTATTTGAAAAACAAACAATCCCATCTAAAAAATGGTCCAAAGGGCTGGCCCCGGTGGCCTAGTGGTTAAGTTCAGTATGCTCTGCTTCAGCAGCCCAGGTTTGGTTCCCAGGTGTGGATCTACACTACTCTGTTAGCTGCCACGCTGTGCTGGCAGCCCACACACTAAAAAATAGAGGAATATTGGCATGGATGTTAGTTCAGGGCAAATCTTCCTCAGCAAAAAATAAAAAATGGGCAGAAGAAATAGACATTTTTTTCAAAGAGGACATCAAAGTGGCCAACAGGCACTTGAAAAGATGCTCAACATCACTAACCATCAGGGAAATGCAAATCAAAACCATAATGAGACATCACCTCACACCTGTTAGAATGGCTATCATCAAGAAGACAAGAGACAACCTGTGCTGGCAAGGATGTGGAGAAAAGGGAATCCTTATACATTGTTGGTGGGAATGTAAATTTGTCTAACAAATATGGAGGTTTCTCAAAAAACTAAAAATAGAACTACCACATCATTCAGCAGTTCCACTTCTGGGCGTATACCCAAAGGAAATGAAAACACGATTTGGGCAAGATATATGCACTCTCGTGTTTATCACAGCATTATTCACAATAGCCAAGATACGGAACAACCCAAATACACATCAATGGATGAATGGGTAAAAAAGATGTGGTACATATACAACATAGAATATTATTCAGCCACGAGAAAGGAGGCTATCTTTCCATTTGTGACAACATGGATGGACCTGAGTACCTGATGCTAAGCAAGATAAGTCAAACAGAGAAAGAGAAGTACTGTATGATATCACTTATATGTGGAATCTAAAAAAGTTAAACCCGTCAAAAACAGAGTAAAATGATGGTTACCAGAGGATGGGTTGCAGGGGAGATAAGAGTGATGGTGTTTAAGGGTACAATCCGGTAATGAGTAGTAAATAAGCCATAGAGATCTAATGCACAGTGTAATGAAGATAAACAATAATATTGTATTATAATCACTTAATGTGATAAATATCACTACATTCACAATCGTATTACAATATATAAATGTAACAAAGTAACATGCTATACACCTTAAACTTACACAATGTAACATATCAAATTTATTCAATAAAAATTAAAATAAAAAAATAAATGAAAAAGAAGCCTAGCATTTGAAGTTTTCATGGATGTGAGTCCTGGGTCAAAATGTGACCTCTCCCCGACATTTGGGAGAAGGAGAAGAGGAAAATAATTGCTCTCCCTCTGACTCTGCCATTGGATTAAAAGATTCTTGAGAGCAGAATTTGTTTCAGATTCATCTTTATATCTCAAGCACCTAAAGTAAGTAAATGTATGGAGGGATGGATGAGGCTGTCAGAATTATTGCTAAAATGCCAAATATCAGTAGCTATACCTCTCTACACAAAAGATAGTATGTTACCAAAGAATAACTTTGGAAACAAATGTAAAAATGAAGATTGTACCTTCAGTAATTTAGGCATTTTTGAAATAAAGTATTACGTGATTCAATATCCATTTCACGAATCTTAGGACTGGGAGGGAGCAGGGTCCAGGCTCCTTCTTTTACAGAAGAGGAAAGAAAGTAGGAGGGTTAGGTTACTCCAAGTCATAAGTGACTGAGCCAAGACCAGAACTCAGGCTTTCTGACTCCCTGTCTGGTGCTGATGTACACCTGCCATGGGCAATAACAAGAAGCACAACAAGAGTCAAACGTGGAATCACCATGTGATCTAGCAATTCTGCTTCTGGGTATACACTGAACAGAAGACAGGGGCCTCCAACGGATATTTGTACACCCACATTCATAGCATCATTATTCACAATAGCCAAAAGGTGGAAACAACCTAAATGTCTATCAACAGAAGAATAGGTTAAAAAAATACAGCATATCCATATAATGGACTATTGTTTAGCCGTAAAAAGGGATGAAATTCTGACACACACTACAACATGTATGAACCTTGAAAACATCATGCTAAGTGAAATAAGCCAGACACAAAAGGAGAAACATTGCACGATTCCACTTATATGAGATAACCAGAATAGGCAAATTCACAGAGACAGAAAGTAGAATAGTGGTTACCAGAGGCTGGGGATTGGGGTTTGGGGGGAATGGGATGTTATTGTATAATGGGTACAGAGTTCAATTGGGGAAGATGAAAAAGTTCTGAAGATGGATGCAGGTGATAGTTGCACAACATTGTGAATGTACTTAATGCCACTGAATTTTTCACTTAAAAATGGTTAAAATGGTACATTTTATGTTATATATATTTCACCACAATAATAAAAAAAGAAATGCAACAAGAACCTAAAAAAAATACTTGTAATAAATTGCAAAGAGGGTTCTGCCTAAGAATCCAATTTCACCCAAGTGCAAGAAAATCTCAAATTCTAAGTTTCAACCTGTTCTTTGTTCTGAAGGTGGATGTTCTCCTCATGTTGCAGGAACACCTTAAAGAGGTCCTCGGGCACCTACAACAGGGCCTGCTGGTAGGTGTTCAGTAAATATGGATGGAATGATTTTCCTTTTTAATTCAAAGGAAGACCCAGAGCCCAGTCTGAGATGAGAATAGAGAGTTAAATCGCTGCATATAATTTAGTAACATAATTTTTTTAGTCTTGCCCAGGTAGTTGTAGAAAAAGAATTTGAGATGAGTTGGAAATTAGAATGAAGGGGAGAAGTATGGGAGATAATTTGAGAGAGAGAGAGAGAGAGGTGGACAGAGAGAGAAGGCCAAGTAACACAGTGGAAAAACAAAGTTTAGGAAGAAAGTTGGCAAGTGAGATACTCTCTGTTCTGAGTTTAGGCAAAGAACTTCAAGATGGAGATGTTTAATACTTGAATACGGAGCTAGGGGTGAATACAGGATCAGAAACTGCAGGGAAATCCTCAGAAGTCTGTAGGCAGCCTTCTTGACACTCTATTATATGTGAAATATGTGTGTATATGTGTGTACATATTATATATGTATACACATATCAGGATATACATACATATATAATACTATGTATGTATGTGTATACATATATAAAATCTCATTGGTTTTAGAAAGGATATCTAAAGCAATTGTGTTCTTTGATTTTTCTCTGAAGAATTGCATGATGCATAAAATTCTCATGTTCAACACACACTCATGGGATTTCCTACATTTAGACTACAATAATTTATAATGACAAATCTTTGTTAATGCTTCAGTATTAGACCATCCCTATTGGTCACAACATCAATAAAATAGTGTGGGTTATGCACAGTTCACCCATAGCAGCTTGCTCTCTCTTGGCAACTTTTAATTAAAAAGCATGTCAGCATATTAAAAAAATTAGAGCCCAATTGTTGGTTTTGTAAAGTCAACTATCTCCAATTGATAGTGATATAACTCCACAGTTTAGTGTTCCTTAGAATTACTTGGGGAGGTAATTCTTGTAAAAGTGCAGGTTCCTAGGCTCTACTTCTGAGAGATTCGTATTTATAAGGCTTCTGGAAGCCCAGGAATCAGCATTTTAGGAAGTACTCTAGGAGATATGAAGCTGTTGGTCTTTGAACCATATTGGAGAAGGTTTATTCTAGAGAGACTTTATTTTTAATTCAGTCACCATAGGTACTGGCTAGAAGTGTTCAATCAAGGCTCTGGATGGTAGGAGTAAAGGCAGGAAGAAGGAAATAAAGCCATGTTGGAAGTCATATACTCTTTCTAAACCAACCAGCCTTGGCAAACTCAGCTGATATGGGTCAAACTGTGTCACCCTCAAATTCTGAAGCCCTAAACCCCTAGCATCTCAGAATGTGACTGTATTGGGAAATAGGGCCTTTAAAGAGGTAATTAAGTCAAAATGAGGCCATTAGTGTGGGCCCTAGTCCAATCATACTGGATTCCTTATAAGAAGAGGAAATTCGGACACAAAAAGAGACACCAGAGGTACACGCAGAGAAAAGATCACAGGAGGACACGGTGAGAAGGCAGCCATAGGCAGCCATCTGCAAGCCAAGGAGAGACATCTCAGAAGGAACTAAACTAGCCGACACCTTAATGTAGGACTCCAGAACTGTAAGAAGATAGATTCCTGCTGCCTCAGCCCCCCTGGCTGTGATATTTTGTTATGGCAGTCCTAGTGAATGGACAAACCAACCCTTCTTACTTGCTTCAGAGTTGGCTCTCAGCCTGCAGGAGCTGGGTTGAAATGTGTCAGCACAATACAACTCTCTTCATTTTTCCACCTACAATGCCAGAAATTGGGGAGGTAAAGTCCATCAATGTCCCTTTATGTGGGAGAGAGACACTGGAGAACAGACCACCACCAACTGAGATAACACACTTGTGTCCATTAAGATCCGACCATAAGCCCTCACTCCTTTATTTGATTGAGGAAAGAGAGATGACCCCAGAGGCATTAACTCTTCGATATCAGAAGCAGGCTCAGCCTGATAAAGCAAATTCATCAGCACTCACATGCATCAGCTCTTATGGTTGATCCAATTGGAATCACTCAAGTAGTAGGCACCAATGATGTAAGGTCCAATTGCAAACCCCACTGTTGATAAAAGCAGGACCCACTGGAGGAAATATAAAATGAGTGAGACACAGTTGACGGATTTATTAAAAGTTGTACTGCCAAAGTTAAGAGCTGTCTGTAATCTTTTTCTACTTATTTAGAAATATACTGCTGCACTTTATGGAAATTTGATAATATTCTGGCAGGTATTATGAAAGTGAGTGAATAAAGTTCACTTAGTTAGATTAATTGCTTGCTATAATTATCTAGAGAATTTCTTCATCCTATCTCCCTTCTTTTTTCTCAGCTCTTTCCTTCCAGGGTGTTTACCAGTGAGTGGTATGTTCAAGACTGCAGGACACTGACAGAGTGGGAGAGAGAAAGAAACTGCTGAGACATTTTTCACTCCAAAGATATTTGCCTAAGGTCCTTTCCCTCCTTAACACACCTCTGGGCCCCTGGGACCTACCCCCAAGGGAGCCGTGTCACCACTGGGAGAGACAGGGTTTGGTTTGCAGCTGGAAACGAAGAGGAGACTGGTCTGTGGTGGAGGTGTATGAGGATGGGGGGTACAGATATGTGGAGAAAAGGGGAAAAAGTTATGGAATGGGGAGTAGAAGGAGAGGAGAAGCTTAAACAGAGAGAAAGAGAAAAGAGTTGTGTTATGGGTTGAATTGTCTCCCCCCCAAAAAAACACGTTGAAGTCCTCACCCCTGGTACCAGAGAATATGACCCATTTTGGAGACAGAGTCTTTGCAGATGTAATCAAATTAAGACGAGGTCATACTGGAATAGAGTGGGCCCTAATCCAACCTGACTGGTGTCCTTATAAGCAGAGGAACATTTGGATACAGACAGACACAGAGGGAAGATGGCCCTGTGAAGATGGAGGCAGAGATTGGAGTGATGCTGCCACAAGCCCAGGAATGCCTGCGGCCACCAGAAGCTGGAAGAGACAAGGAAAGATCCTCCTCTAGAGGCTTCAGAAGGAGAATGGTCCTGCCCACGCCTTGATTTTAGACTTCTTGCCTCTAGAACTGTGAGAGAATAACTTTCTATCGTTTTAAGTCTCCCCATTTGTGGTACTTTGTTACAGCAGCCCTAGGAAACTAACGCAAGGAGAGAGTGTAAAGAGCAGAAGGAAACTTCCTAAGGCAGCATACGTCTATAGTACCTGATACGTTGGGAGTGCTCGGTAAATACGTTTGAATTAATAGACTAGAATGAGAGTTACTTCGATGTACATAAGGTACTGACAACAAAAATGGGAGAGGAAATAAAACGTGAACCGATGTCATGTATCTTTTATTTCTTCCCTGTTGGCTAGCTCAGTGCCTTCCCAAAAAAGGTGCTTAACAAATGTGTTATTAACTGATTAATTAATTTCCGTTCTCATCTAACACTTATTTGTGGACTCTGGGGGCACAGTTCTGCAGTAAGGTAATTTGTTTCTTGGAACTGAAACAGTGACTGGTCTGGAAAAGCGACTGGGCATCTCATCATTGACAGTTTATCTCCTCGTGGTGTATAAAGGAATGAGGAGGAGGAGGAGAACAAGGAAAGAGAGGCAGAAAGAGAAAGGGAGAGGAGGAAGAAGGTGTTTCAGCTGTGAATGTAGGAGAAGCGGAAAGTGTAGCTTATGTGTCGTTCATCAGTAGAGAAAATTTCACTCTCCACGATTCTCCTTCCGAAGAACTGACTTTATTTGGACAAATGCCTTGATAAGTGCCTGCCCAATGAGAAACTGGCTCAGCAGGCATAAAGTTTCCAGGGTGAAGAAAGGTATTTTAAATGAGACCAGAGGAGGAATTTGGCTAGTTCAGCTCTTCAGAGGGAGAGAAGTGATGGTGGGGGCAGGGATGAGGACTAGAGATGGAGAGAGGATGGGTGAGAAGCCAGCAAAAGAGGGCGATGTTGGGATGAGATGAAGGATAAACCCAATGGTTGGACAGCTGCTTCAGGTAGGCTTGCTCTTTAACAGTCCACCCTAAGTCTGGACTCACCTGGGACTTTCTTTTGTCCTGTATGATGAGAGCTAGGTCTGAAGACATCTAAGAGCTCAGTTGAAATCTCCTTAGCCAAATCCGTAAGTTCATTAGATATACTTCCCATTTCCCCATTATCACAGGCCGCTAGAGCTGTGGACACCTAGGTACTCAACTACACTGGAATGCCCAAGATGGCTCTCCCACACGGCTGACAGCGGATGCTGGCAGTTAGCTGGGAGCTCGAGTGGGCACGTGTTGATGCGTTGTCTGGAGCTTCTTACATCATGGTGGCTAGGTTTCAAGAAGGGACATCCCAAGGACAAGCATTCTAAGAGAGAGGAAGCAGAAGCTGCCAGTCTTCAAAGAAAGTGGTACCAGTTAATTTCTACTGCTGACTATTGGTTAAGTGGTCACCAGGCCAGCCCAGATTCAAAGGGAGGGGAAATAAACTCCATCTTCTAGTGGGGGGCATGACAAAGAGGATGATAAAGAATTGGTTGCCATCTTTCATTAAGCACAGCCAGCTGATGGAGTTTTAAAAATGAGAATGTCTTCTGTGTGCATTGAAATTGTTTGCTTTGCTTCAGTGTAAACTTATCTCCAATCTCTTTTAGAAATGTACATTGTTTATAAAAGCTTTGTGTGAGTGGTTTCTTTTTTTTTTTTTTTGGAAAATCCAAACAAATATTGGCTTTTACCTCTAGAGTAAGGTGGGACAAAATAAATACAGCAGGAGTAGATGCAGCAAAGTAGAGGCAGAAAGGACTATAAGAACATGTGTCCTTGATAATTCAATGGAAGTCAATATGTTCTCTAACATTATATATAAATACACATACATAAAACAGTATTATCTGAAGTTACAGAAATAGTAATTATGAATAATAAAAACAGCAATTATTTAAAATAGGAGATCTTAAGGAGTAGAACTGGACACTGAGGTGGTACAAAAACAAAGGACTTTAAAATTTTTGAACATTTTATTTGTAATATTTTTGAAACAAAATTAAACTTTTCCTGCCTAGCAGATTGGCAAAAAAAAAAAAAAAATTATATATATACTGACAAAGCCTGTTTTGGCAAGGTATTGAGAATAGGCTTTTATGGCTTGCAAAATGTTTGCATATTGTTACCAGTAATCCCACTTCAAGAAATTTACCTTAAGGTGATAATTACAAAAATGTGAAAATGTAGGCACAAAGATGTTCCGCATTGTTTATAATGATGAAAAATCAGAAGCAACCTAAATAACCCTTGATAGGGAACTAATTAAGTAAATTATGATACAGACAACTTGATAATCTCCAACCATCATAAGTCATTTTTAGATCTAGATTTACGGAGATGGAAAGGTGTCCATGATAAATTATTGAGTAATGATGTTGGTTGCGAACACATGCAGGATTTGTTTATATAAAGCTGTATACATATACTTACATGTGTCCAAACACACCAACATGGTCATCATTGTGAGGTACAATTTCTAGTGTTTTCTGTCTTTATTTTTCTGCTTTATTTAAATATTTTACAATAAGTAGCATTTTAAAATATAAAGCTAAGTTTGAAAAGAGCTACAAAACAACAATAACTGATTTGCAACAGGGCAAGTTTACGCCAAGGCCTTTTGTATATCAAGTACTTGGGAAAGATGACAGCATCTCTACATTTTATAAAACAAATACCGTAAAGAATAATGCAAAGTGCACTTTGGCAAATGCCAGAAGAAAACAAACAGAACTTGTGTCATCATCTGTTCTGAATGAGATCATTCTACCCAATTCTCTTGAATGTTTTTCCAGAAATAAGAATAACAAAATTGGAGGCAGAAAGCCCGAGTTTACATATGAAGAAGAGAAAAAAGGAGAGATTCATGTACCTGGGGGTGAGTTGCGGCAAGAAGAAAATCAGGCAAAAATGTCGCTGAATGCCTTGTAACTAGTTGAGCCATTTTATCAACCTGGGAGAAAACTGAGGTCATTGTCGCTTTGATTTTTCTAATTTCTTGCTTGAGCCCTTACCTGCCCTATTTATCAGAAATTTCATTATCTCTTTCTGTAAAGCTTCTTTATACCTGCCATCTCAGTGCCAAGAATTCGAAGCTCAGTTGCTCAGCCCCAAAGGACCAGACGGAGGGAAACCTGAGTTTTGAAGATCAAGCCCAGCACCATCTCTCTAGAGCCACTACCCACTTAGATGCCCACTTGGCAGTTATGGCTTCTTGGTCTTGGACACAGTTGTGCTCCACACCTGGGCCTTAAAACCTTTAGTTCAACCACATGCTCAGCCATTTTTTCCAGCATGATGCTCTGGCAGAAGAGTTAGATTTAGGAAAGCCACAAATATTTAAGGCTTGTGCTGAGCCTAGTGCATCAGCCAGATACCTCTCTATCCAGATAGATAGATAGATAGATAGATAGATAGATAGATAGATAGATGGATGGATGGATGGATGGATGGATGGATGGACGGACGGACGGACGTACATGTAGGTAGATAGGTAGGTAGATGGATGGATGGATGGATGGATGGACGGACGGAAGAACGGATGGACAGGTAGGTAGATAGGTAGGTAGATAGATAGATAGACAGATAGATAGGTAGACAGATAGATAGATAAGACAGGTGAATAGATAGATAAATGAGTTCCCATTTGAGTCCTAGGTAACCTTTCCCATCAATTGACTTCAGCTGGGTCAGACTGTCTCAATTTTTCAGAAAAAGCCTCAAGAACATGGAATCTCAGTAGTGAAAGGGTGGGAGATGAGTCTCAATCCCTTTCCTCTCAAATCTACCCACTTGCTAATTCTGTAACCATCTCTGCCAACCGGGGTTTTTGAAACGAAGTCTAGCCAAAAAAGCTCCTATTAAAAGACAATGGAATCTTCCCCCAGGGTAAGGGCTGCCTACTCATCTAACATTTGTATCACTAAGAAGGGCCTTTGAAGTGACTCCTTCCCTCACCTCCAAAAAAATCTACTCTAAAGAGACATGCTTCAGAGGCTAATCTAGATACATGCTGGTAACTTCTCTGTTATAAAATCCTAAATTCTGCCTAACTGGACACCCTATAACAAAGCTTTCATGAAAACAAGAAAGGAGGGCAGGGAAGCTACCTGTAAAACTTAAAATTCCCTCCTCTGTTCCTAATGTGTGTCAAGATTGACTCTCTGGAATCAGCCTAAGTAATTCCAGGGACATATTCCATACTGAAAAAGCTCATGCAAATGATTTCTCTCAAAATAGTAACTGAGTGACCTGAGACCTGCACTGGAAATTGTGTTTGTATCATTACATTCAAGCATTCCTATGTGATGTACACCTCACTTTTTTATTAGACACATACTTAGTATTTTTCCTATTTATATCAATAAATATAGAGCTAGCACCAGTTGGATGACTAATGTTGAAATACATGAGACATTGGTGGGCAGATTGGGAAAGTAAGTGACTGTCACAGTTAAGAAAAAGTCTTTAAAACTTGGAAAGAAGGCAAAAAAGTAGATATCCCTTTATTATCTCAGCAGGTGTACTGGGTTGAATAATGTCCCGTCCCTCCACCCCAAATTCATGTCCTTCCCAGAACTTCAGAATGGGACGTTATTTGGAAACAGGGTCTTTGCAGAGGTAATTAGTTAAGATGAGGTCATACTGGAGTAGGGTGGACGCTCAATCCTATATGACTGGTGTCCTTATAAGAGAAGAAAGATGGAAACAGACAGACACACAGGGGAAAACACCACGTGATCATGGAGGCAGAGATTAGAGTGATGCATCTACAAGCCAAGCAACACCAAGGATTGCCAGCAAACACCAAGCCAGGGGAGAAGCATGGACCACGTTCTTCCTCACAGCCTCCAGAAGGAACCAACCCAGCCAATACCTTGATTTCAGACTTTGAGCCTCTTCAACTGTGAGAAAATAAATTCCTGTTTTAAGTCATCCAATTTGTGGTAATTTGTTACAGCAGCTCTAGGAAACTAATACACTGGGGCATTGTTTAACAGGCTCACCCACGTATTGTTACATTTTGTAGGGGACTGTCACTTCATTTGCTTTTCTACTTACTATTAGGTAAGGGCTCGCTCTCTGTGAAGCTACATGTTAACTTGTAGACCTTGTCCAGTAGAGATGCAAATCGTTTCTACCTGGTCCAAAGGATAACCCTAATGGTTACCATTTTATTTCCCTGTAAGACGTTAACTAGTTTTCTTGCAAACTCAGTAAACTTACATCAGAATGTCTTTTCTGGCAGAGATAATTCCTATTCCTCTAATTCTCCTTTGAACTGGTTTTATCATCTTACTAGTTCCCTCATTGCAAAGTCGATTAAAATCTTTGACATGCCTTCATTCTGTACTTGTATGGAGCCATGTTTTCAATTTTTTGAAAAATACATTCTAACAGAACCATGAAACTTCAAGGTCAAGACATCCTTATGAGGTCATCTGATTCAATGTCTCTCTGAATACAGGAAAGAATTCCTTCCTCAGTGTGTTTGTCATAGGTTTGTTCAGCCTCTGCTTGAAGACGTCACTTGATGCCGAACTCATGATTGTTTTTAAGGGAACCTGTTCCATTATTAGATATTCACTATTAGAAAGTCATTTCTTAAACTGAAGCAGAATTTCCTTCCAATTCTTGCCTATTAGTTTTAGTTGTGCTTCACTGAGCACAGAATCTGACAGCCCTTGCGATATTTGAGATCATTTCTCCCTTGGTATTTTCTCCCCCAGGCTAAACATACTTAGATCTCTATGCACACTAGAGTATTCCTCATAGGTAGTCCTATTGAATTTGGCAGCTAAATTAAATTCAACAAACACTTTTTTTGAGCTTCTACTGTGTTAGGCCCTGAGGACATAGAAAGGGACTCAGATGCCATCCGAATCATAGAGACAACATTACATTTACAAGCAAATCTCTGCAGGAATAATTAATAGGTTGGAAAGATTCTCACAGCTTTATGGGACTCACCGAGGACCCTAGAGAGAGCACCATTAACTCTATCGGTGGGTTTGAGAAAGGCTGCCTCCACAAAGACAGTGCTCCTTGAACTAGATCCTGAAGGTAAGTGGGAAGTCTTCAAGAAGTCCATAGAAAGAAAGAACAAAGTATGAACAAAAAAGCCACGGGAAAATTTGCAAATAATCACAAGTACTAGGATGCTCTCCAAATTCCATGAGAGTTACTACAATATAAATATAATTAGTAAAAAATAAATGACAATCATGGAAATGCAGCCCTTTACTAAAAATGGAAAGGAGGGTGGTGATCTGCACAAGGACCATAAATCCTGAGCTAACAAGCAAGAATTTGTCAGTCCAAGGAAAGAGGAGCATGTTAGGAAGATTCAAGTATTTTGGAGGAGAAAAGCAAAAATTTGAAGAAACAGTAATCAAACAGGAGGCAATCTTGTATAATGATTTAAAACATGGGATCTGGTGTCACATCGCCTAGCGCAAACCCCAACTCTGCCCCTTGCTTTCTGCATGACCTTGAGCGAGCTGCTTGACACCTCTAAGATTCGACTTCTCCATCTGTAAAATCAGTAACAATAGCACACTCCCGTTATTAGGTTCATATGAAATAATCCACGAAAGCACATATTATGTGCCTGACACATACAGCTATCAGTGAAGATTAAGTATTATTATCGTTAATTACTACATTATTATAATATTTATTTTAAATAGAGATTTAAGGTGCGACAGCTGGGATTAGGAGAAGAGAACAGGGCTGGAAGGAGGGCAAAGGCAGATTGAGAAAGAAGAAAGGCTGAGACAAAGATGCAGGTTTTGAGGAGATTTTATAATTCTTAGTTGATGTACACCCCAGGCTGTATACGGGCAAGAGAGTGAACTGGTTAGTGGAGACCCTTTCCCAACCAGGCTGCCTGGCTTTGAATCCCAGCTCTACCACATACAGCTGTTACTTAACCCCTCTGCATCTCAACATCCACTTCTATAAAAGGGGAACACTAATCGTAGATCTACCTCATAAGGGGCTGTGTGGACCAAATGAACTAATATACAAAACAGGCTTAGGATAACCTGGCACAGAATAAGCACTATGTGTCATTTTTTTATTTCCTCTCTGACATCACACTGTTTTCTCCAGTTATTTTAGGACTAAAAGTTTAGATTCAAATATAACTACATAGGCTTCACAAGCTTGTTTGCTTCACGTGTTAGTACCCACCTACTACTGAAAATGCACATTAAAAATGAAACTTTATGGAAATACCATGTAAAATATGATGCATTAAGATTAAGCAAATAAAACCATTTAACATTTCTCTCTAAAGCATTTTTAAGATTTATACCAAAAATAAATACACGTGGAACATACTGATTGACCTACAAAAGTTCTCACCAAAGCTTGTGAAATTTGGGAATTCTAAAAAGAGAGATGATCATGGGCCTCTCAAAAAGAGGGACATTTAGAAGTAGTGAAAGAAAGGGGGTAGTTAATTTAAGGACAGAGTAGATAGCAAACTGGTTGAACTTGAACAAACAGGTGAAAAATATAAAATGTCTCCAAAAAATTAGACAACACATGAGTGAGAGGTTTATAATACCTAACGTCATTAAATATTAGGTAACTCAAGGGAAAAAAGATAGCTATTCTAACCTGTGCTATGGATTAAATTTCCTTCTTAGTTCTTCAGAGATACCAACTGATAGATTTTTTTTCTCTTTTATCTTCGACCTCTCTCTTTCTTCTGGCTCTCACTTCTCAGCAAACAAACAAATTAAAAACTTTCATGTATTAGAAATAAAATTTTCCTTTGATCGATCTCCTTCCAGGTGTCATCTGGTAAAACACAGTGATGGCTACCTATCCAACATCCATTTCTCCCAATAGAGCCCCCAAGATACCAGCCATTCAAATGTCCCCATCCCATTTGATTTAGGGAAAGAAGACCGAATTACAGTTAAGCCCTGATTGGTCCAACTTAGTAATTTGGTACACTTATTCCCTTTGCCAGTGAATAGTTTTGAGGTGGGCATGTGGCCAGGATCTCTGCTAGGCAGTTTCTAGGAAAGATTTCCTCCCTCCTAAGAGTGAGACAATATAGGAGAAGGTTCCTTCCTTCTTTTAGATGTTGCACTCCAAATAAGATGCTAGGAAATGAGAGAGCCATTTTATACCATGAGGGGAACTGGATGGACATTACAACAGGATAGCAGAGCAAGGAGATGCAGGGATCAAGAGAAGGGTCCTTGATGAATGAGCCAACCTGGAGCAAACAACCTCTGTCCTTCTTATTAAGTGACATAATAAATTCGTTTATTGTTTACACCAATTTTAGTTCAGCTTTTCAGTTGCTTCTTGATAGAGATCTCTCCTTGAAACATACCTTTTCTTCTCCTTTTAGGTATCCTTCTCAGAAATAGTAACGTTTCCTCTCCATTCCTGTCTTCCTCAATCCATGCAGTCAGCTTTTTTCTGATACTGAAGTGACTAATAAACCATGCACAGTCAGCAATATCCTCTTGGTGGCCAAATTTGAAGGACATTCCTTAGCTCCCATCTTATTGACCAATTTGGCACTCCTTCTTGAGATTCTCTACTCTTGGACTCCATGGTCACACTCATTCTTGGTTTAGACACAGTATCCAGTCAACAAATATTATTCTCTATTGTAGAATCAGCTTTGCTTATTTCTGTGAGTCCTTCTAGTGAATCACTGAAACTTAGGGTGTTCTTGGGGGCCCCTAAGCACACCTCCCTAGGGCTCTGTGCTTAGTTTCTTCTTCTACTATTCATGCCCTCCCTGGGTAAGCTCGTACTTGGGTATAGCTTTCACTGCCTTCTAATGCTCTCATATCTACAAGAACAGCACAGATCTCTCTCCGGAGCTCTAGACCAAAATATCCAGTCACCTCCTATACATTTTCCTGTCTCAAACTCTATCAGACCCCTCATTAAATGTAATTGTAACCATTTAACTACTTAAACTTGATTGTAAATCTACTTCCTCTATAAGACTGTTACCTTTGTAGGGTTATTAACCATTCAGCTCTGAAACCTCAGTATCCAGGAGAGTAACTAGCAGATAATTGGCATTAAGCACATTTTTGTTGAGTGAATAAAGAGTTAAGTAAATAAATAATTAGCCCACCATTTAAGTAAATCCCATTTCATATAGACAAGAGCATTACTGTATTTGAATCTGCAAAGTAGATATTTTTATTTAAGCTTAAGATTTTGAAATAAAGTGAGTCATTAAAGAACACACCTGTTTTAAATATTGAGGAAATGCAATATGCCACAAATGGCATTGAAAGAAATTGCAGAGTTTATTTGTAGAAAAAGATGGTTGTGTTTATTACATTTTACTGAAGAGCATGGAAAGGTCAACACAAAAATAATATGGTGGTGTAGTTGCAAATGATGAGGAAGAAAAGAGTTAGTAGGTAAAACACCTGAATACCTGAAAGTTCCAAGCTGTGGACATACCATGATTCAATTTCATGACCATGTATAGGATGTGACAAGGCCAGCCCTGCTGGTCTAGTGCTTAAAATTAAGATTCAGTGCTCTCACAGCCCAGCCCGGGTTCATAACAACCACACCACCCCTCTGTTGGTTGTTATACTGTGGTGGCTGCTTGTTGCTGTGATGCTGAAAGCTATGCTACCAACATTTCAAGTAACGGCACAGTCACCCATGGTGGACAGGTTTCAGTGGGACTTCCAGACTAAGACAGTCTAGGAAGAAGGACCTCGCCACCCAAATCTGCCATGCAAACCCTATGAACAGCCACGGAGCACTGTCTGCTATAGAGCCAGAAGGGGAGAGGATGGTGTGAAAAGACTGGGCAGGGTTCTGCTCTGCTGTTCACAGGGTCGCTAAGAGTTGGAATGGACTCAACAGCACTAACAATGTGGTACATAGCTTATTACACGAGCCTGCCTGCCCACAATACTTTCTCCACCCATTTCTCAGGTGGCTCCACTCTCCTACTTGCCTTGAGATTTCCCCATTGGTGGTACCCTGCTTTAGCTGCGACATATTTTTTATGCAGGGGTGGTGCGAACAGGCTGAGTTGGTAAAGATGAAGTGCCTTTCTCCCTTCCTAGCAGCAGATATCAAAACTTGTTGGAAGGAGATGAGCCATTTGAGCCCTTTGGGGAGGTAACTACTTTCAGCTGGCTTGTTTGTGAATTTGATAGTGGTGGTGGTGGTGGTAGTGGTGGTGGTTGAGATTTTTTGTCCCGGGAAGTTTGGGCGCTCTGAAATGTGTGCACATGGGGTGCATTGCAATTTGTGTGAACAGAGTCCTCTGGACCTGTGCAGGGCACAGCTCTCATAGGTGTACAGAGCATCTCTTCACCTGGGGGACTCTGTTGATGAGATCCCTTCACCCTGGGAAGAGTGTAAGTGTAAGGGGACTCTAAGGTTTCTTTGCTGGCCACCGCAGTTAGAAGTTCCATCAAGGAGCACTGTGTGCACTGGACGGCGGCAACAGCTCTCTTGTGTACCAACCAGAAACCAAAGTGTGGTAGCTGGGCAAGGGACTCCGCAATACCTGTCCTCAAAAAATGACCTAGTACCCCCACCCAAAAGGCTCAAATGGCTCATCTCCCTCCAACAACTTTTGACATCTGCTGCTGAGAAGAGAGAAGGAGAGAAGGTATGGGGGTAAGGGGGAGATATTTACCATCTTCTCTGTTCCAGTTCTTTCCAGCCCAAAATATCAACCTTGTTAGGCATTTCCAGGGTTCTTTAAATCTCCAGCTACAGCCCTGAGTTGTATGCCCAGCCTGGGCTCCACTATGAAATACCCTGGCTGTTGGACCCCCAACTTCTGTGCCACTTTTTCCTCATCTGCAGGATGAGGATGATGATATTCAGTTGGTAGAGCTTTTGTGAGAATTTTTAAAAACAAATATGGCAAAGGGTCTAACAAGAGCCTGACACACACTGAGCACTCAAGCAGCCGGCTTTCTTTGTGTGATGGTTACTCTAGAGCTCCTGTCTAGGGGGCTGGGCCCAGGGGTAGGGGTCAGTGTGTGGACCCACAGCAGGGAGGTATTCTCCACGTCTCACACTTCTTATTAAACCATGAGATTGGGAAAGGCGGGGTCAGCACCATGGTTCTCTTTATCTTCTCCACAGCCTACCCTACGTTTGGCACAGAGTATTATATCATTTAGGTTCTGGCTGGCTCAGCAGTTTAAGGAACAGAACACCTTTGGATTAAGTCAGGAGACTCCAATCCTAACTCCAGTATTGCCAATAACATGCAGTGTGACTTTCAGAAATGTACTTCGCCTGGAGAGATGTTGTTGAGTGCCTGCTATGTGGTGGGCACGGTCGCTGCAGGGGTGCAGGAGTTAAGACAGAAATGGTCCTTGACTTTGTGGAACTTACTGTCTAATGATGAAGATAGATAGACTTCATACAGTGATCACATGGCTAGTTAATTGCAGTTGTGATTAAAAACTCTGAGAATTCATACGGAAGGACCTAAAGGTATTTGGGGAGAAAATTCAGGGAAGGCTTTTCTGAGAAGTTGACATTTGAGCAGTGACCTGAAGGATGAATTAGAGTTAGCCAGGCGTCCTGGAGAAGATCAGGAGGGAGTGTTGCAGGTGTAAACGGACAGCCCAATACGGAAAGGAACATAGCACACTGTAGGACTATAAAAGGCCAGTGCGATTGAGCTTAGAAAACAAAGGCAAAAGGGTCATGAGATGATTCAGGAGCAGTAGGCAAGGGGCTAGGTCATGCAGCAGCATTTGGACCTTCAATCTAAGAGCAATGGGAAGCAGTGATGTGCCAAGAGGGGCCACAGTGAGAGCAAATTGTCCCGGTGGTAGGAAATAAGGAGTGCATTGTGGATAAAAAATTGAAAGACAATGATAAAACAGCTTTTTGTTTTTGCCATGCACCGGCAATTCTAACTATGTCAATCAGTAGTGTGCTGGTAAATGTTTAACAACTGGTTCTCTGGGGGAAAATAAAGACATATGCATATATGTGCATGTATATAAGTATTATAAATGTTACTGATATAAAAGATATGTAGCAGTTTACAAATAATAATTAAACATGCAAATACTCGTTACTGCAAATCCATATAGTTGATGGATTCTCACAGAATGCTTTTGTTGATTTTTGCCAAAGGCTTGTGTCTGTATCCAACTGATGCTTGTAATTCAACCACGATTTGACAAATGCAATTATATCTCAATCTGCTCTTTGCCCAATAAATTTGTCACTAAATCTATTTCTCACCCTTGTACAAATTAAACTCATTAAACTAAAATCTTTTAGTTTCAGCACTAAGCATAATACATTTTTAAATTTAATCTGCATTATTAACTTTTTCTCCACCACTTTCTTAAGTCTAGAGACAATCAACAAAACAACAAATCAAACTCTGATTCATAGTTTGCCAATTTCCATGGTGTAAATACTCCCACGGGGGCCAATTGCAATCTACCGATGTGACAGCACTGGGGTTAGAAAGACACATGCACAGTAGCACAGCATTACATGTAGTAGTGGAAATGGAAAGAAGACATTTGATAGAACTTTAGCAAGTAGAATCTTGGTGATTTGTTAGACGCCAAGGGTGAAGGCAGAGTTGGGAAAATATGTGCCAGTGTTGGTGCCATCACTATCACAGACCAGAGGAGGAGTGAGCAAGGAAAGCATGCATTCCATGTGTATGTGTTCTATTTTAAGTGCTTGTGACACAACCAGGTGGAGGGTTTAGAGCTCAGAGAACTAAGGACAGGAGTTGTAAATTTGGGATATGTGGATTGAAATGTTGGCAATGGATTAAATCATTCAGGGAAAAACTGTGGAGAGAAAAGAGCTGAGACCTTAAAAATAAATCATTTGGAGGTCATCAAGAAGTAGATAAGCAAGCCAAGGAGACCAAAGGGGAGAACAGGAGAGCAGAGTACTACTATCACCCAGAGAAGTACGTCTTTTAAGGAGGAAGAATGAATTTTGCTGGGACCAGGTGAAACAAGAAGTGTCCTTTGGATTTAGTGATCGTGGGTGTTTCAGTGCCTTCAGCAAAGGCAGTTTCAGCGGAGTCTGGAAAGCAAGAAGTAAATGGGAGTTGGGAGCCTAGAAAAGCGGGGGCGGGCAGCTCTTTCAACAACCTCAGCTACCGGGAGTAGAAGAGAGGCAGGGTGGCAGCGGGTACGAGCAGAGGAAGGCTTGGGGCTGAGTAAACGCTGACGAAACGGATCCAGTCAAGAGGGAGAGACTGATCTTAGTTCGGATTCTGCGATACTCTGTGAGATCCGTGCTTTTAGGAGTGGGTTTGTAGGTTCGGCTGTGGAAAGTGGGAAAAGTTTCTTTTTCTTGAAGCAGGAGACAAAGTCATCTACGGAGAAGGGGGGTTTGGCGGGCGGACTGGCAATCTGGTTGGGAGCCGAAGTTTAGGACAAGTTGCCTCGGTGACCGGACGGTGGATGGCGGCTCTGGCCAGGCGAAGCGCCACAGCAGAGTTCGTGGGTCAGCAGAAGAATGAAGACCCGAGTCGTAGAAGAGGATCTGTTAAAAACAAAAGCCGGAGCAGCAGGGCCTTGGATCCAAGAACGCAGTCTCCGTTCCGTTCCGAGGCAGAAAGTAGGGACACGCATTTGAAACAACTCCTCCCAGCCAGGAAGGAGTCTAGAGTGTGGTGGTTGCGATCCAGCTCCTTGCCTGCAGAGCCGCCGCAGTGCCTCCGCGGAGCGCCACCGATAGCGCGAGGAGCGCGAGACAGGGCGGCGCACCGCAGGGGAAAGGACGCGCCCGCGGCGGCCTACGAAGGCCCGCAGCCGCAGCCCGCCTCGCCCGGGCCAGGATAGGGCCGCCCCTTCCCGCCCCGACCCCGCCCGGGCTCGGCGCCCAGGACTCCTCTCCCTTCTCTCCCTCCGAGTCCGTCTGTCCCTGCGCTTCCTTCGCCGCGACTAGTGCCCTCTGGCCTGACGTCACCGGCGTGTCCACCAATGGGCTCAAGAGGGACCGGCTGCGGCGTGAAAGTGACGGCAGAAGTAGCCAATGGCCGTGAAGAGGGGGGGCGGGCCGAGGCGGAAGTGTGCGAGTGAGCGCCCGCGCGCGTGGGGAGCCGCGGACGGTGCGGGCGGCGCGCGGCGCGCGGCGCGGGAGTGGGGCGCCGCGGGGGGCGGGGGCGCAGGGCGGGCGGCCCCTCCCCCTGCCCAGCTCCTTGCGGGCGCCGAGAGCGGCCGGAGTTTCCGCGCCCGGGAGGCATGCGGCCGCCGCTCGGGCTCCTGGCAGGTAAGGCGCGGGGCGGCCCCTGCAGGGCCGAGCGCGCCGGGGGGTGAGCGGAGTTGGGCGCGGGGCGGGCGCTGGCTCCCCGCTGCCGCCGCGCCCCGAGCCCCGCAGCTGGAGGAGTTGGCTCCAGGACCCAGGCTGCGGTCGGGGGCCTGGGTCACGGGATATGCGGGCGCCGGGCACCGTGCGCCCTGCTGTGAGCAGCGCGCGGGACAAAGGGTGCGGCGTGGAGGGGGCTCCTGCGCTCCCACCGCCCCTGCCCGCTCCAGCTGCGGGGGCGCTCCTTCCGTCCGAGGTGCACCGGGCGCCTGCTCTGCGTCTGTGGAGCGGTCACCTGGTCGCGGGGCCCCGCGTCTCCCTGCGCCTGGGCGCCAGCTGGCTGCGGCGCGGGCGATGGCTGGCCGCAGCCGGGCTGCTTGGCCGCCCGCCTGGGTTAAAGGCGGCTCCCCTGCAGCGCCGAGAGCACCAGCTACTCCGCTCTGGCTGCCAAGCGGAGCAGCGGGGGTGCGGCGTGCCACCAGCCCGGGCCCTGGGCCACCGAGCTAGCACTTCCCTGCGGGGGGTTGGAGTTGGGGAAGCCGAGCAGGTGGCGCAACCGCCGCCTCAGCTCCTGCAAACTCCGAGAGGTTTCTGGTCTTGTTGATGTTGTGACTGTGAGCTGTGTGTATTTTCTTTTTTTTTTTTTAACCACACACAAAAGAAGGGAGGAGTTAGAGGAAAGATCTAGCCAGAGCGTTGTGAATCATCCCACACTGTTCTTTCTCTGGGAGAGCAGATGGATGGGGAGAATTCCTTGAGAAACAACTACAGTAATGACTGACTGGACCCCCTTCCTGTTCCCTCTCCCTGCAGTCCTGACCGTGCCTGGCGCGCCCCAGATGGAGGTGGGGTAAAGTGATAAAGACCGACTTAGATGGGAAAATAGCTACAGGCTAGCAAGCTGGGAACTTTCTGGGGCAGTGGGACGGTGGCTGTCGAAGCACACACAGTCATTCTTCCTATCGACAGGCATGGCCCTGATGTGTTACTGAATTAAAAACGGGAAGGTGATCACTAGAGGAAGGTACTTCCAGGAGCATTTTGTTCAGTGCTGCGTGGTGGAGGGAGGTGGAGATGACAGTCTCCGGTGCCTTGAGGGCCCCAAGGGAGGAGCAGTGGGCTCAGGTCTCCATATGCTGGGTCAGAAATAATCGGGTTCTTTAATCCGATTCCCAGAGAACTGTCTCATCTCAGCCTGGCAGAGGACAGCTGGTGTGTGGTTGGATTGTTGCTGATGGGGTAGAAAGGCCGGCCAGAGGCCACAGGCCCTTCAGTGCATCTGGAAGAATATTCTGCAGTAGGTGGCTGCTACTCCTTTTTCTAGGGTGAATCGTTTAGGTTTGGTCTCCCCGATCCCGTTTCCTGCAGTACAGGCTGTGTCAGCTGTCCCTGGGTCCCCGGGGTTTACAGCTCAGTGATTCTTCGTTGTTTATTTGGGGGGGAGGGGGCGGGTGTCTTTTTGACCTTTTCATTGATGTTTGATTCATTTGTTTTAACCCCCTGAAAATAGAGGCTTGATATTAGAAGTTTGAGACATTGACAATAAAGAGACTTTTGCTTCCTTCCAAATTCTACTGCTGCTATGGCAGGTTAATTCTGACCACCATGAGAAATTAGCACAGGAGTGAGATAGGGATTAGAGCATCAACTTTATCACTGGAAAAGCTGGTGGAGCGCTGCTTGGACTGAGCCTGAGGCCACAGTGGGGCTCCCTTCTTCTCACTCCATATGGTGAATTTACCATCCAGCCCCATCCAGGAGCCAGGGCTCCCAGGCAGGACATCACCGGGAGAAGAGGAACAGGGCAATGCAGCCAATGGCCCATCAAGAGAAAAACGGAATATGTGCCTTCCTATTTCATGGCCTGAGTACAAAAAATGGTAGAGGGGGCCGGTGCACCTGTCTGTACCACCTCACTCCAACACGGCTGCTTTTACCTGAGCCCAGGCCTGGCTGGGATCATTGCAGAGCAAAAGCCGTTTACTGTTGCAGGAAGGGGAGTAGGGAACAGGATCACCGTAATGCTGAGCAGTTTGTGCAGGACACACAGATGCCTGGCAAGGGAAGCAGTGCCCTGTGTCCGCCCAAAAGAAGGGCGCCCTTTTCTCCATTGCATCTGGTCACCTGATGGGTTACTGCTGGCCTTGGTTAGTAAGTCCGTCTACAGGAAGAAACAGTTGTTGACAACATTGGTGTTCCCAAGACAGGAGGTCAGGGACTAGGCACCAGGAACTAGTTTCTCCAAAATAATAACAGTGAAGGGAAGTAATTGTGTCCATCCCTTCTCTCCTTTAATCCTTACTGCAACATCCTGAAGTCAGTAGTGGTACCTACCCTATTGTGCTGATGAGGAATTGGTCCTTAGGAAGCCTGAGTAGCTCAAGGTCATGCAGGGAACAAGTCCAAATCCGTCTCCAGAGGCCATGCTCTATGAGTCTGAGAATTTTGCACGCGTTCCTAACACATTGTAGCCTTTATTGCATATGCTAATCCACAGTATTCTCTGAACTATCCCACTATACGCATTAACTGTTAAGCTTTAAGTGAAGAGGGCATTTGTGAGTATTTTCAGGGGCAGCAAAGAAGCAGGAACCTTGGAGACGAGGGGAGGGAAGCTGCATTGAGGAGGCGAGAAGTAAGGTGGAGGGCAGGGAGTGAGACAACTCTGGGTCCCCTGACGTTCCTGCAGTAGAAGAGGGGGAGAGCATTCTGGGGTTGACTCCCCAGGAGTCCAGGCCTGGCCCACAGTCCGCCTCTCGTATATCTCAGCTGTTGCCTGAGGACCAAAATGATTAGTCTGTATTACAAAGAATCAGATGAAAAGTGAGGCACGACAGCTTATTTCGGAGCACAAATTATTTCTTGATTCAGTATTCTTCCTGTAAGGCCATTTGAACTTCATGACAACCTTTTGTAAAATAATATTCAAATATTTGGGCCTAAAGCAGATAACATAAGACAAGTTATGTGACCATTCGTCATCTCACAGCTCTATTGTGCATCTAAAATTGATATAAAATGTTTGCTTTCCTCTACATTAATTTGCTAAATCAAAGAACACTTTTGTTCCCTCCATGTTAAGTCATGGTATCTTCCTAACTATTCAGCCTTTTTAAAATTTATTTTTAGCAGCAGGAGTAATTTCTTTAGCTGACATGTAGACAGGGGTTGGGCCCTGCCTGGTGACCTATATTATGTTTGCAGCTGTACCTTGGATTCAACCAATGGTCTGTCCATTCAGTGGAAAAGAAAAGAAAGGCAGCAGATAGTAGCTGGAATATTGCCCCCTGGCACTTGCTGAGAGCACAAGTTACATTTGATGGAGAAGCTTGAGGGGCCAATGGTGAGAGAGCTGCAGAGCCTTCCTCTCTGGATTGTAAATCTGGACCTCTTTCCAGCACCTGGAAAGGGACACTGTTACCACCGAATGGGGTGTCCCGTTGACCGTTGGATCTGTCTCCGTGGTCACTCAGACCCCTGTAGAAAAGATGCCTGCGACCTCAGATGGCCTATTTGGCTGACTTCTTATTGATTCCATAATCTGGGGTATTCCTTTGGAGATCCGGAAACGTACATCTACACTGCCTTCCCAGTCAAGGGGCCTGGGATTCTCCTCCATCAGCATGAGAGGAATGGGAGCCTTTGTAGGGAGGACAAGAGCTTTGGGTACCAATAAGCCAACCACTGAAGGGTATTTTCAAAAGAAGATAGTTCTGTGCCTATGCGTTTACCCTCCTTGAAAACAGACCTATAATAATAGCTAACCTCCCCTGGGCCTTTCTTAAAGCCCGGCAGTGCTTCTGAGCATCTTAGGTAGGTGTTTCATTTAACCCGCATGACCACCATGTAGGCTGAGCACAGTTATAGCTCCCACTTTAGAAGTAAGGAAACTGAGGCCCAGAGAGGTTAAGTAACTTGTCCAAAGAAGTTTCATCCAAATGTGAACCTGGTAAATGCAAAGAAAGCACCTGTTGAGGGTGTGGTGGGAATGGGGCCAGATAAAATGTGATTGGGAGGGTAGTTTGATGTTTGGGTGGATTCCAAGGTTGAAGCTCTTAGGCAGCTCTTGCTGCTGGGAAGTTCTCATGCTTTGCAGAGTGGCACAGGAGGTGGACTCTGAGAGGACAGGAGACACGCACAAGGCCACAGAACTCATAAATGACAAGGCTGAAAGACACAAGTTTCAGGCTTTGACGTTTTGCCTGTTTGAAAGAAAAGTTAAAAATAAGTGTATATTTTTAACCTGACTCTTTCACCAGTGTTGAAGGTCCTATCCTCACCTGGAATAGCCTCCCCTCCCCTCTTCTCCTTCAGAACACAGCTAGCCCTGTATTTCTAGGATGAGATATTGCCCCCACACCAGTCGGTCTGCAATGTTCTCTCCTTCCACTGTTTATCCTCTGTGTGTGAACCACTGACCTGGCTGTCGATTGTGTGCCCTACCTCATTCTCTCTGCTAAACTCTTCTTTCTGCCCGATTTTCGTCTAAGTGGCGTGGGTGTGTTCTGAGTTCTAGGTCTGTGTTTCATACCCCACGACACACATACACACAGTGTGCTAAGACTCAACAATGAATATTTATAGATTTTTTTCTTGATTGGATGAAGCAAGATGGTAGAACTGGTTCAAGGACTATAAAAATGATTTGCCTTATAGGGTTGATAATTAAAGGATTCCATTAAATCAGTGTTTCTCTGGGGCTGGCCCCGTGGCCAAGTGGTTAAGTTCGCACACTCCGCTGCAGGCGGCCCAGTGTTTCGTTGGTTCGAATCCTGGGTGCGGACATGGCACTGCTCATCAAACCACGCTGAGGCAGCATCCCACATGCCACAACTAGAAGGACCCACAACGAAGAATATACAATTATGTACCTTGTAACCGGGGGGCTTTGGGGAGAAAAAGGAAAAAATAAAATCTTTAAATCAGTGTTTCTCAGGGACAGTCCAGCATCAGAAACCCAAGGGCTTCCTATGTGGTAGGTTGCGTTTGGGCCTAGAAGAAGCTGCATGTGTCCCAAGTGACTTTTCTGCCCACTAGAGTTTGAAAGCCACAACTTAAAGTTTTTTTATGATCACATCCTATAAAACACAGCATAAATGACTCTAGCTCTTCTTCACTCAAGGTAAATATGTCCACTGCAGAAACATTCCCAACAATGTGTTGATGAATATTTATACCATGTTATTTTTCTTGCAGATTTCTAACCAGCATAATGCTGGAGCAGGAGGCTGGCAGCCTGCAGTTTTCAAAATGGCCGAGTTGGACGCCGAATTGGATCACATCTTTCCATCTTCTGTTCTTCCTCCTTCCTGGGCTAAGTTAGTGGTGGGATTTGTTTCCCTCGTCTGTTTTGCACGAAGCTATGATGGAGATTTTGTCTTTGATGACTCTGAAGCTATTGTTAACAATAAGGTTCGTGTCTTAATTCCTTTCTGATAAACTTACGTTAACCACTTGCCTACATCTCCATAATAATCTTAATTTTATGTTGAATTCTTGTCTGTTAACCTTGGGTTAAGAATTTGCCTGGGCTCAGTTGTGTGCTCTAGATTTCCCGTCTCTTTTAGATAGCGCTCCTTGATTTAGAGCCCCTTTGATTGCTGGCAGCAGGGTCTCCAACCCCTGCCTAAACTCAAGCTTCACCCTCCCCACCTACCGTATTTGAGGCCCCAGTCCACACATGTCTCAGAGAGACTGTTAATTCTAAGATTGCAAGGCGAGAGTATTCCAGGGCATTGCAGACTAAATATTTCAGGTTTTGAGAGAAATTTTCATAACTCTATGCCAGAAATGTTACCCGAAAAACAATGGTGCATTTGCTGCAGTGATGGATGAGTCGGATGCCCCAGCAAAAGATGCATTCTCAGCAGCAGGCCGTGAGCTCACTGCTCCTTGTCCTTTGCTGATGGCATCAGGACAGCCTGCTGACAGCTGCTGAAGGACGAGGAGCGTGCTGCCCATGCATACTGCAGTTCCTGCTCATTTCATGTTTGCAGACTCAAATTTGCTGAATTTGCAAAACCCAGCCAGTTTTGCTCACCAGTGGGTGTGAGGAAAATGATATTCTTTTTCACTCATTAACTGAGATAGGGAAGAAGAAATAGGTTTGTGGAGAGGGAGGAAAAAGATTTAAGAAAGCTAAAAGAAAATCAGAACAAGAAAACTCAGAGGCAGGGAGAGCCCAGAGGAGAAGGAATTCGGAAATGGCAGGCTTAGAGCCTTGGGGCAGTCTAGCTACTCCTCGGATATTTTATGCATGTGCCTTGACCAATAAAGAGAGCTGGAAGGAATGCACTAATCTCTGCCTAGTAGATGCAGTTTTAGGATTCTTTGTAACGTTGTTGAATGCTCTTACAATTTTGAAGTCATAGATTCTACCACATGAGGAGAAAGTCATCTTCATATTGAAAATGTTGAGAAAAATTCTCTATGAGACAAACATGTATTCTAGGGCGAGATGGGGGTAACTGTTTTGCAGATACTTTATTTGTAACATTGTAATTGATTTTCTCTGTTTCAGCAGCACAGACCAGGCATTGTTGACGTTTGTTTTTAATTCAAGTGCTTCACTTGTAATTTTCCTCATGTTTACCCAGCAGTTACTGCAGATGTTTCTGCTTCAGTTCTTTTCTAAACCATGTTGAAAGAAAAAGCAGTGTGTATCTCTAAGCCACTATGTCACATTGGTGGCTTACTAGCTACGGAATTGCTTTTCTAACGAGGATGCTAGGATGTGACTTTATTTTTTTAATTGCATTCTTCATTTTGTTGAGAGTTTCTTGACTCTTCCATTATTATAAAGTGGAAGGTCTATGAAGTGTTAACTCGGACCCTATGTCGAAGAGCTTTGGTGAGAAGGCAGAGAGGACACATGAGTTTGCTGGGTGTGGGATGCCCTGGTGTGTGGGTATGATTCTCTTTCCTTCTGTGTGGGGTACGGCAGATGAAGCCATTTTGTGGCTTTACTGCACATTGTCTTGGCCGTGTTTTCCAGAGCATCACACTGTGCCCCTTTGTTAACTTGCTAGCCCTCCCTTTTTTCTTTCCTGTTTAATGAAAGGCCCTCCTCCGTTCATTGGCCCCGTGCCTACGGTAATGTGAAACAGGCTGTTACTGGGTTTTGTTGGTGCTAAAGACTGCTTTCCAGATGCTTCCTTGTAGGGTTGAGTTGCCTTTTTTCATTGAGATGATGGTTTTCTTTGAGACAGTGGAATTAGCAGGAATTTCAGACAGAACACATCTTTTCCATAAATCATTAGGAGGAAAAATTGACCTTTCTTCCTGTAGCGCGCCCTGCGGTGTGTAGGCTATACCTAATCAAATATTTAGAGCTTGGTTGGTGTTCATTTTCTGCTCAAATGGAGGGAAAGATTCTCCGCCCAACCCCTTCACAACTGGCAGGTACTTCTGGGACAATGAAAAAGAAGACAGACTTCCGGTTTTGTAACTGAGTAAACTAAGTTAGTGAGTGGATTACACAACCTTCACGAAATAGCTGGCTCTTAGGAGTTGTATGCTCAAGGCCTCTCAAGCCAATACCCAATGGAAGTGAAATTCACCCTCAAAGTGGGTATCAGGTGACAAACTTTGCATCTGTCACCTGTCCTCAAGCCTTCCCCTTTGAGTCAGCAAGCCCTTAAGTAGCAAATTCTTACCAAATTCCACCATGTGCCTTGCTCTTGGGCCGCCCAAGATTTGCCATACCTACTTCTTCTGTGTGGGGCCTTCCCCACCTTCAGATTGTTGTAAGCTGCAAAGACTGTCCACCTTAGATGCAGACACAGCATGAGCTCTGCTATCAGGCGGACCCACCTGTTGGCGTCAGGAGCTACTCATGCAAAGAGGACAGGGTCTGATGTGATTTGTGGGTGTGCTCCCAGCTGCACAGTCCCAAACCTGCCCACCCGCGAGTCAGCGAGCCTTGTGATCTCCTTTAAAGCCTTCCTTTTCTGCTTAAGGCAATCCATTGATCTTGGTTACTGCCACGAGCGTCTCGACTGATAGCTGGTGTGGTGCTTAGCACATCATCGTTCCTAGTCCCTGAAATGTTCCCGTTTAATTATGCTTTAAAGGGAATATTAGCATGCAGTTTTGTTACTTCTTCATAGTGCCTTGTCTGCCTTTCTTCTTGTTAGACACAATTTAAACAATCTGGGTGCATATTTAAATGTAAAAAAATGCATTTTTAAGTATCTGTAGTACAGTACCAAATTAAATTACCTTAGTAGTGAGATAGGTCTCATTTTTTAGTATTGAATGATCTTCATCTTTAAAAATTATGTGGAAGTTGTTTTTCTTTAATTTTACTCTCTGCTTAGCTCATGATCAAAAATGGGGAACTTTAAAAAATATATGTTAGTCCGCTCATGTTTTAACTGGGATATTTTTGGTAAATTACCTTATGTGTTGGATATGAGAGAGGGTAATAGTGATCTCGTTCAGCTATATGATCCATTTATTCACTAAACATGGATTAAGCACCTTCTGTTTACTCCCAGCAAACACAGGTGTGGCCCGGGCCTGGTAGAGCCCCAGTCCAGCGGGGCAGACAGATAATAGTTGGGTGATTGTAAATCACCAGTGTCCCAAGCAGTGAGAGGACAGGTGCGACACACCCCAAGACTCATGGAAGGGGAATTGCATCAGCTCAGGAAGGTCATAGCTCGCTGGCTGAGATAGGAATTGTGGGAGGAGTTGAGCTGTGAAGAGTTGAGGGGTGACTGTCTGGATAGAGACCTGCACATGCAAAGCCTTCGGGGTGGGTGGCAGCAAGAGCTGTGTGGGGAGCAGACAAAGGCCAGTAGCAGGAACACAGAGTCCGAGAGATGAGCCTGCAGAGTTTGGCAGGAGCCAGAGCACCCCAGGCTGTGACATCCATGTCAGGACATCAGCTTTGCCTTGGGGGTGGAGTGGGGGTGGGGGTTAGCTATTGCAGTGTTTTAAGCAGGGTAGGGTGGGGTGACCC
Organism: Equus quagga; assembly: GCF_021613505.1. NCBI lineage: Eukaryota > Metazoa > Chordata > Mammalia > Perissodactyla > Equidae > Equus > Equus quagga. The sequence goes on from NC_060272.1 coordinate 12,903,250, forward strand.
AGTTTGCGTTTGGGACAAATCGATGTGGAGAACATATCAGAGGGCACAGTGGACTCACTAGGAGTCCTGGCTGTATCCTAGGTGAGTAATGATGGCGGCTTGGCCCAGGACTGGTAGGAGAGATGGAGAACAGAGGTATGAGGAACTTGAAGAAGAGGTCTTGGTGAGGGCTTAGATGTGGGGTGAGGAAAGAGTTGTGACTCCTTTGCCCAGACTGTCCTCTGTTGTGTTCCTGTAGGACCTCCGAGCTGAAACGCCCCTTGGGGACCTGTGGCATCATGACTTCTGGGGCAGTAGGCTGAGCAGCAACACCAGCCACAAGTCCTACCGACCTCTCACCGTCCTGACTTTCAGGTGAGGTATGCCAGCATGGGCTGTACGGGACGGTCACCCGAGGTTTGTGCATGATATTGTACCAGGTTTGATGGGACAAGGTTCCCCGTGTCAATGAGTCAAGATAGTGGTTCCGAGGCGAGTATAAGCCTCTCACCTATGTGGGTGTCTGAGAAGTATGTGCTAACTTCAGCCGTTAGGAGTTAGGTCATGGGAAGATGGAGAGAACATGCCTGAGGAAACTTCGTTTCAGGGCTCGCTCTGGCAGTACACATAGAAAAGTGGAACACTACAGAGAGGATTAGCGTGGCCCCTGCACAAGGATGACGCAAAGCGTTCCGTACTTGGTACACTTCTTGGAGGTGGGACCCTTTGCTGGTTAACACCAAGAAAATGATGTGAGTGAAAACAACATGTGGCATCTAATGAAACTGATTTTTTTCCACTACGAGAAAAAAGGTATAAATTCCAATATACAGAAATAAAATGAAGCTAAAAACAATCTAACCCCCCCCCACCATTAATCAGGGAGCTATTTCCATTAAATAAATTTGTTCGCCCCACAAAAGTTCCCTTTCCTAGCTGTTTCTTGGGTGCATTAGATAGTAGTGTATAGATCTCATTGAAGCATGGAAGTGATGAATTGGAACCGCTGGTACTTGAAAAGCAGTCAGAAATAAGGACCCCTGACAACAAGCAAGTGTTTCATTGGACAGAAGAGTGGTGGACAAACTGCAATTTTATTGAGCAAGTTACGTGACTGTCCCTGTGAAGGTCCCTGTGGGCTGGCCGTGAGTAGTGTGTGGCATATTGTATCTTCTCGGAATGTAGTCTTGCCTTTTTGCACTTAAAAAATTATCTGGTTTTCCTTTCCCTTTTCCTCTCCAAGTATTTTCTGTCCCACTCCTCTGAGATGCCTTTATCTTCCATTTTCCTTGTGCAGTTAATTATGTTCTTACCTTTTCTTCAACCTTCTTAGCTTGACAGGCCTTATTTATCTTGACACTATTTTTACCAAACTTGCACACAGTCTTTTTCTTCCGCCTTTAATATTTTCACTCACCAGCCTTTTCCTTCGGACGATTTGCGTGTTATTTCACGTGCTTCTGCACGGGTGGTACGAACACTCTTCGTTTACTACAGGATTAACTACTATTTGTCCGGAGGCTTCCACCCTGTGAGTTTCCACGTGGTCAACATCCTCCTGCATGGTGGCATCTCTGTCCTCATGGTGGATGTCTTCTCGGTGCTGTTCGGCGGCCTGCAGTACACCAGTAAAGGCCGGAGGTTAAACCTGGCCCCGAGGTCGTCCCTGCTGGCCGCACTGCTGTTTGCCGTGCATCCAGTGCACACCGAGTGTGTAAGTATCGTCTGCCTGTGGCCTCTGCACTCGTGTAAGGATTAGAAGGCGCCTGTATGTCGGTTCGTTTCCTAAAACAGATGTCCCTTAAATACTTGTTGAGCTATAGAAAGTGTGCTCTGCCGTGCCCTGCCAGACATCTGAGACCATTATATGTAGGTCCAACAGGTCTCTCTTGTGAAAAATGCAGAGTCCTTTATTGGTGAAGACTTTGTAATAACCATATGGTATGATCTCAGCTGATACTTTCTGTTTCGCTTATATGACCACGCTATAAAGGAATATTGCCTGGCTTTGGGGTCCAAAAGCCAGAGGCCTAGAAACTTTCTTCAGCAAAGGGTCTGATGCAATTTTCCTGTGATAGCTGAGAGCTTTATAATTTTCAAAATGCTTTCTCGTACTTAACGTGACTGTCCCAAAAACTCTGTGAGATCAGATGGGCTCGCATAACAGTTTCCACTCTACAGAAGAGGAAATGGCCTGGGAGGATGAAGGAAAGGACTTCCCCGAGGTCAGTCAACAGATGGATGGATGTAGAGATAGAACTTAAATTCTGGTCTCCCGAGGCCTGGGCTGAGGAGGTGCCGACAAGCTTTGCGTTGAACTGGAAAGTGGGTCCCCACGCCCTGCTGGGGATTGCTCGTGCATTCTCCCCACCTTCCTTCTCATCTTCCTGTGTTGTCCTCCTTCCCTTGACGGACTGCCCGGGTGGTGGGGCAGCGCCTGACAGGTGACTCACCTGCTGGGCAGGGGCCCGTACCTGTATTCCATTGAGCTGCTGCTGAATATATTTGGTACAAGCTGTTTTGGGATTTAACTAAACACTTAGGGGATTTTTAGCAACCAGCCTATCCCCAGCACCATGGAACCCTTTAAAAATGTAAGTCATGTTTGCTGAAGTAAAAGATTTGATTCTAGTCATTCATTGTGCGAGCGTGACGTGCCTGCGATAACACACTGCATGTACTTTACAGCCTCTCCACAACAGACTTCTGCACTTAATATGTATTTACATACCTACGTATTAACCAACTGTGCTGAGCATCTTGAAGTAAGTTTCACAATATTACACAGAATCCCTGCCTTTAGCATCTGATTTTATTAAGTGTATTAAACTATCTCTTCTTGGGTATTTAGAGGATTGTGGAATTCTCACAACCTTCTAATATCTTCTTACTTTAAAGCTGATTAAAAAATTCTCATAATTTTTTACTTCAGCAAATTCAGACGACTGAAGGGAACTGTTGTAAAAGATTAGTTGTCAACTATTTATTTATATGTATCTGTGACTGAAGTAAAATTTGTTTCAGTGTGAGTTCTCTTTATGGTGAAATGTTTAGCAGTAGCATACACATTCATCAGAAATCAGGGAATTTCTGGCAGAAGTACTGATTGACTGTTCTGGTTCTTGTCTAATTTAGTGTGAACTTAAATAAAATATTTGAGTTATTGACCAAAGAAATTTTTCTAAAATTCTGATGTTAAATATTGTGAAGTTAGTTTATAGCAAAAGTTTGAAGTGTCAACAAGTGTAACTGGATGTGTACACACACACACACGCCCCAGATAAATGTAATCCCAGAACATTTTAACTCCAAATTCTTTGAGATATTTAAAAAGAACCCATGGGAAGTCTAGCTATAGGAGAGAAGGAAATATTTAAAGAAAATCTCTTCATCTCCCCCACTCCTCCATTGCATGAAACCCATTCAAACTCAAACTGTAAGAAAAAGTTATGGGTCATTAAAATTAGCATTCTTAAGAGAGATTTTTTGTATGTTTACCGTTCATTGTTTTGGCAAATTGTTTGTAGTCAGTTTCCTCCTATCTGTACCCCCATGTTATCTCCTTCTCTACATTTAACCCAGCCTTAAAAATTTAAAAATGAACGAAAAGAAGGTCGACAACTCGAGCAACCAGCCAGAGGTAGAGCTCCTTGGATGAGCTTCTCTGTGTTGGTTTTACTTACTTTATCCTCGGTCAGGGTTTGGGGTTCTGGGCCGTGCTCAGGCCCTGTAGGTAGCCACAGCTGGAAGGAAGGTGTCGCTCTTTTCCCTCTCATCGTCCTGAGGGGAGGCCCATGGGACCAGGGGCTCTAGCTGCTCCCTTGTCACTTACCTCAGTGCTGAGGAGCCCATACCTGCCTCCCCCCGAGCTGCTGTGTCCTTTGTTCCTTCCTGCTCCCCTGTGTATGGAAGCACCCTTCGGGATTCACGCGGGAACTATCAGTGAGCCAGCACTTGCTGTGTACCAGGCTCTGTTTGGTTTCGCTACGTCTCTGATTTTACAGTACCCCTAACTGAGTGAGTTACAAGCCTGAGTTTTCAAGAGCTCTCCTGGCACGTTCCCTTCATTGGTGAGGTAATTGGACTGTTAACCCCCCCCCCCCCGCCCCGGCATCCTGGCCTGCTTGTTCCAGATCTGTGTAACCTTTGTTTGTCCTTAGCTTTCTTTCATATGCATGGCATTCACAGGTTGGATTCATCAGCTCCTTCAGTCTTCTTTTTTTTTTTGAAGATTGGCACCTGAGCTAACATCTGTTGCCAATCTTCTTTTTCTTTTTTTCTTCTCCTCCCCAAAGCCCCCCAGTACATAGCTGTATATTCTAGTTGTAGGTCCTTCTAGTTGTGCTGTGTGGGACGCCACTTCAGTATGGCCTGGCCTGATGAGCGGTGCCATGTCCATGCCCAGGATCCGAACCGGTGAAACCCTGGGCTGCTGAAGTGGAGTATGCGAACTTAACCACTCAGTCTCGGGGCCAGCTCCTCCTCCATTCTTCTTAGCAATTGTGTGACACCACGGGTTGCAGAATGGATAAGCGCCCTCAGCATTTCATATCTAACCAGTCTAGTGGGAAACTGCTCCTTAAAGGCATTCTTTTTAGCTGTTGGTTGTATAGACACTTGGGAATTGTATGTAAATATAGTAATTTTCACATTCATTGCAGAGTCTCTTATCTCCGTAGTCCTATTCCACATCTCCCGTATCATAAATCTGTCCTTTAAGAAAAGGTGAACTTAGGGGCTGGCCAGGTGGCACAGCCGTTAAATTTGCACATTCTGCTTCGGGGCCTGGGGTTTGCTGGTTTGGATCCCGGGTGCGGACATGGCACCGCTTGTCAAGCCATGCTGTGGCAGGCATCCCACATATAAAGTAGAGGAAGATGAGCACAGATGTTAGCTCAGAGCCAGTCTTCCTCAGCAAAAAGAGGAGGATTGGCAGCAGATGTTAGCTCAGGGTTAATCTTCCTCAAAAAAAAAAAAAAAAGAAAAGGTGAACTTACCAGCTGTTAAAGTGATCCCTGGAGAATCACAGTAAAACTTTGCTATATGTCATATCCAGGTGCTCGTTAGTAAAGAATGCCACATGAACTAGACCAGCACTCATGGGTAGAATTCCATGTCTTTCAGTGCCATGAAACATTTGGAAAACAATGATTAATCAGCCTAAAAGAACTAAGGAACAAATTTTGTATTGCTTCATTGTCACTGAGGTAAACAAGGGAAGGGGGTCATCAGATGTGGAAAATGGGGGTAAGAAATGGTAGAGATTGTATTCTGTTTTCATCCTACTTGTCAGTCACTTTTGAAGCGTTCGGCTTTGCTGGTTAACCCACGTAATTGGTTTTGGTCTGAAGGGAGGAAAAAATGACAGAGGCAGCTTTGAACAATTATTCCTGCTCTTTTTCTATATGCCTGATAACTTTTAACACTTATTTCCCATCTTTCTTTTATGTTTCCAATCAAATCTTCTTTTTTTAAATATCATGTCCTTTGAGCTGATCACATTTTCTGGTTGGAAATCCACTTGGTAACCTGGTCAAAAGCATAAGTCTCTGGAGCTCTGGAGGGCAGCGTGCTGAAGACAGGGCTTTCACTGCACATGGGCGTCGCTGACTGTCCTGCTCACAGAGTGGCCAGCCATAGGTTCAAACCAATCCAGCTTTCTCTTGAAAGCAGTTCACTCAAGGCCTAGATCAAAAGGGAAAAGAAAACCAATTGTAAGATAAGACCACATGGCTATTGCACAGTTACACAGATTATTTTAGTAGATGGCAGAGTCTAGTAAGGTTTTTGTTTTCTATTTCTAGGGCATTTTTTGTATTGCTGAAGTTTTGCTTAAATATGTTTTATGTAAATCTTTTCTTCATCTTCTTCCTTTAAGGTTGCTGGTGTTGTCGGCCGCGCAGACCTCCTGGGTGCCCTGTTCTTTCTGTTATCTTTCCTTGGCTACTGTAAAGCATTTAGAGAACGTAAGCATGATGTTTGCCTTCTTAATTTTGCATCTTCTTCGTGTTTTTGTCCTATTGAGCAATGTTTTAACAGAGGGGAAATTATCTGTTTATATAAGTTATCACTTTGAGGGAATGTGGGTCAAAGGGTGTAAACTCCCTTTAGATATGTCTCCCTACTCCATTGGTTTTTTAATAATTCAGAGTTTGTGCATCAGTGTTCACATGAGAGTATCCTGTGGGGTGGTGAAACCAAGAGCTGCTGCTCCTGCTACCAAAGCTGTTGTGATTGATTTTTGTGGTTTTATTTCCAACAAAATTGTAGAGGAAGAAGCTTTTGGTGATTTTTTAATTAAAACCTCTTGAAAAAAAATACAAAAATGCTAAAATGTGAATATGCCCCTGGACTATGAGGTTCTTGTTTTTTCATTGTAGTGTTATTAATACTTACAAAGAAAGTCATTGTTGGACTAATGAAGTTGCAGTGACCATTTGGGGAGAGGATTGCTTGGTTATTAGCAGCAGTGCATTTATTGACACAGTGGAATCTCTGTCTAACTCTACTCGTTATATGGATTCTGATCGTCTCTGAGTCAAATCATACCTTCCAAATTGTTGTATCATAGAAGTTGGATATGATACATCTAGCATTTGTATAGTGATTATGCATACTGGCCCCAGCAAGTGTCAGAAATTCACCTTCTGTTATTTCGTGACATATAAAAAGTCACATGAAGTTCATGTTTCCATGTCCACGTATGAAGCGTAACTGGAACATAGGTACACCCGCATGTTTTCATTTTGTCTGTGGCTGCTTTTGCCCTACCATGGCAGTGGTTAGGAGTTTCAATAGAGGGTAGAATGCTTACTGCCCCATCCTTTACAAAGTTTGCCAGCCCTTGGGACACATGAATTCACAGGGAGCTGTCCCTGTCTGAGTGGTTCCAAAAATTATTTTAGCAGTGATTAATAGGGAGTTTCCAGCAGGAAGTTTTTTCCTTATGAACATAGATGACTTTGCTGTTAATAGCTGCCATGTATTGACTGTCTGCTGGCATGTGTGTGTATGTAGATATATATTTTTCTCATTTAATTATGTAATAGTCTTCAAGGTAGGTGGAATTTCTTCCCCCATTTTCCAGATGTAGGACTCTGAGTTTAAGTAACTCTCCCAGGGTCACAGAGCTATTTATGGCAGAACCAGTTCACTCTCGAGACTGTCTAACTCACTTCAAAGCCAGCACCAAATGCATCATGTTCTTCTGCTTCCCTGTACTCCTGGGACTGGTGAGGCAAGCTTACCGAACAATCATGAAAAATAGCCAGGAGGTACATTCAGTTCTGTTAACAAATCGTTAAAATGTTGGGTGTGATAATGACATCACAGGTATGCTTTAAAAACAGTCCTTTTCTTTTAGAGACATATGCTGAAATATTTATGGATCAAACCGTGTAAAGTCTGGGATTTGCTTCAAAATAACCTAAGAGGAAGCAGGAAGGGTGGAGGCATATAGATGAAGACAGACAGGCCAGGAGTCGATCACTGTTTAAGTGAGCGATGGAGACCTGAGAGTCCCTGTATTAGTATCTCTACTTTTGTATGTGTTTTTTGTTTTTTAAAAAAGGCAGTTTGTTGTTTTAATGGCTAGGTGAGTCATCAGATTAAGAATCAACAGATTTTGGTGACTTTTTTTTAATCTTTAAAACATTGTGTTTAAGACAACCAGATTATATATTTTTAAGGATTTTTTTTCCTTCTGACATTACATGAAATGAGTGAATAATTAATGACTTAATAATTTTGTTATGGAAGTGGAAGGGAATTTCTAAAACCAAAATGTAATGATATAATTTAGCAATTAAACATGAAAAACTTAAAATATTAGAACAGGCAACTGGAATACATTTATAAAATATTTGATACCAAAGAACGTAGGTGATATATGTCATACAATAAAATGAACACCTGTGAGCTCATCTCCCAATTTTTTAAAAGTCACCTTTTCTAAAATTAGAACAATTTAAAGACTCCTTCCTCACCCCTCCCCCAGTGCCTCTTGTCTCTAGCCCCTTTGCGAGACCAGGGACCATCCCTGAAGCCCGAGGTTCTGCCCCTCCCTGAGGTCTCTTTGGGTTTGGAAGACAGGCATTTAGAAGGTCAAACAGCATCTCCTTCCTCTCCTCGCCCTCCCGACAGCTCCCAGGTGCTGTCACTCCACAAAATAAAGGCTGATGGGGCTGCTTACCTTACTGTTCGCTCTCAAGGATTCTGGAAGAGTTTCTAAAACAAGTTTATCTTCCCAAAAATGCTATCCTGAGGTGAAAATAGCACACAGACTAGATTCTTCTCTTGTGATTTTTAATGTCTTAGAAATTTGTGGGAGTTCCCTAGTGGACACAAAACAAAGAATTAGTTTTACTGTTTAAATCTCAATAGACTTTTTTCTTTATTGTATTAAAATATACCTAACATAAAATTGACCATTTTTAAATGTACCAGTTCAGTGACATATTAAGTACATTCTCATTGTTGTGCAACCATCACCACCGTCCATCTCCAGAACTTTTTCATCTTCCCAAACTGAAACTCTGTACCCATTAAACAATAACTCCCCACTCCCCCTACCCTCAGCCCCTAGCACCCGCTATTCTGTCTTCTGTCCATGAATTTGACTACTCTAGGTACCTCGTATAAGTGGAATCATGCAATATTTGTCCTTTTGTGACTAGTTTATTTCACTTAGCATATCTTCAAGGTGCATCCATGTTGTAGTATGTGTCAGAAATTCCTTCCTTTTTAAGGCTTGGTAATATCCCGTTGTATGTATAAATCACATTTTGTTTATCTCTTCATCTGTCAGTGGGCATTTGGGTTGTTTCTACTTTTAGACTATTGAGAATAGTGCTACCATGAACACTGGTATACCTAATAGACCTTTTAAAAAAGAGCAATAGACTTCCTTTTAACCCTTATTTTTTTTCTACAAAAGACTTCGGCAGGATTGTAAACTCTTCTAAAACAGACTGTACAGGTATTTATAGTTATAGGCCTGGAACATCTGTATAGAAACTGTCCATAGTTTCCAAGGGTAGATTGGGAAGGGCTGGTGAGATTTTCCTCTCACTGCCCCTCCTCCATCCCTCATGTTCGGCTGAGCATGGGGCTCCAGTTGTGTGTTTTGGAGCACCTGTTCTCTCAAACCTGCAACTCCACTAAGACACAGTGGAAGGGGGACCCAAGTGGGCCCAGACTGTGCCATGCTCACTCAGGACTTGGTTATACCCAACCATTCCCCACCCCCTTTTATTATTATTATTTTATCATACCCAGATAAAACCACCACTTTTCTGGTGACTCCTCATTTTTCTGAAATGGCAGAGGGTTTGGGGACAGCCGAATAGAACAGCTTCAAGTACAGAGAACAGTGATGGTAACTTTTCTTCCAGAGACTGAAAGTTAACTTAGCAGTAAGGCATGTCCGGCTCTTCCCCATAGGTGAGGATCTCCCCACCTATGATTATTATAAAACTCCAAAGTGACACGTGACCCCCAGGGATCTGGCGGGGGGCAGGGGTGTTGCACCTGCCCCATAGCAGATTCAGCACTATCGTATGGCTTTTCCATAAGACTGTGAATCAGTAATGGGATTGGGAGAGAGGGAGGGGATCCACCTACTACCTCACTATGTTCATTACAAACAGTGGGATTTTCTGTTCTTAAATTGAGAATTAAATCTAAATTAGCAGTTATATAGGAAAACAATTTATTGTTGGTAGTATTTTTCCTGAATAAATTAAAAATTAAATCTGTTGGCTTATCTTGAAGACAACTCTAAAGTTTCGCGAAGTATCATTTTAATTTTAACATATCTGCCCTTAGAGTAACTACTCCCTATTCTGAATGGATTTCAAAGACATCAGAAGTGCTTTTTGAAGAAAGTACTAAATACTGATAGATTCAACATGCAGGATACATTATTTAGGATATATAATAAAATCTGTCACTACTTCTAAAGATTGCTCTGGGAAATAATGGAAAAACTATCAGGAAACTGAAAATTCTTCTGTCAAGTGAACTGATAGATTTATTGCCTCTTTTAATGGAATGTTCTCATAGAATGGTGAAAAACTAAAGACATTTTATATACTTTTCCTGGATCCTTTACTAACCTCTCTCTGTTCCAGTTCACAAATGTACATGTTCTGATATATGTATCTGTGTTTAACTCATTTGTAAATTATAAAATTATTTCCAAGAGCCATCCATACAAAAGATACATTTTTTATAAAGGCTTTGAAAACTAATACGAAACGTAAAAGTGCTTAATGTGTGACGATTTTTCAATTAATGCTTTGATTCATGAGAAATTGGTGAAGTATATTTCAGTACTAATGGGACTATGTTAACTCTTAGTAGCAATATGACCTTCCTTTTATGGCCCAGAAGCATTCTTTTAACATTTGTTTAAAATTGGAAAGACATTGTCAGCCTTTTAATGTTAAGTGTGTAAATGTTTTCAAGAAAGTTAACCTGGAAATATTTGATGTTTGCACACTGATAGCAGTGGTCGATGTTCCTTCTCTGGAAACCCTTTTAAGAATATGAATAGATTTTCATTTGGTTGAAGATACTTAGAACAGTTAGAAGATGAATGGATGGATTAGGAAGCCTTTGAAGAAACTTTTCTGTTGACTTGTCTACAGGCTGTCCCACCTTCCTGGGGTCTCTTTTTGTCTTCACACGAACTCTTTCTAGGGAAGGAAAGGGTAGATTAAACTGGAGCCAGTGGACCCTGGTATAGTCCTTTGCAGATGCTGACAGCTTCGTCAGTCTTTGGAAAATGTAAAGCTGTAGGAGGTTGCCTCCCTACACACATCTGGCCTCAGTGTCTTGACTCGGGAAGTTATTATTGGCCTTGGACTTTTGTGCCTTTCTGTCCTCTGGCTGTATCCACCTGCCCAGGCAGACTTTGAGTTATAGATCATAATCGTTTTTTTTCCTGGGAGTTTAAAGTGGGTGGTTGAAAACACCCATCCCTCCAGCTGCACTCTCCATCATTTTGAGTCACTTCTCACTGCTATTTTCATTCCCACTCGTTGTTTTCACAGACACCTGATGGAATGATTAGATTCTGCCCCCCAAGTTCCTCACAGGTCTGGAGGCACAGAGCATCCCGGATTATTGAGAGAGGGACTTAGGCTCACTTCTTAGCTTACTTGGGGAAAGTCCCCATGTCCCACACGTAAGGCGACAAGGTTCTGTGCCCCCAGCCCTGCCCGCTGTAACCTCAGGGCTGAGCAGGGCAGGGCAGGACGTCATGCCCGGATGCCCAGCTCCGGCCCCCTTGCTCCGCTGGCTGGGCAGCACCCGAACAGCCCCTTCCTCTGCCAGCCACTCTCCCCTCGCCTGGCCTCTCCTCCCCTCTCTTCTCCACCACTCCCAAATGCTCCTGTGTCTCATTATCCTCCAGGCCGGTGCTGGTGAAGTCCTGTGGAGCCTTTCCTAGTCTTTGTTGACAGAGCAACTATGGTTTTCAGCAACTTTTCTGTGTTTCAGATTTTCCGTGCTCCTTTTTAAACATGCTAAGAATAGAATCTACTTCTTTGTTTATAGATAGCAACTCTTTGGAATAATCCTTAAATGTTCAACCTCATATATATGGGGGCTAAGAGTGTCTTTTAAGAGGAGCAAGGTTTTCACAAACTAATAATACCTTCACAGAGAAGAAGCAGTGAGAACCCTATATGCAAAAGTAATCCTGCTTAAGGAATTCATGGTAAGATGCTGTTTCTGATTCTCGTCGAAAACAGCATAGAGGCTTATCAATTTTGGTCATTCATTCATTCCCTCACCGATAGTTAGTCAGACATTAAGGGCATCCTGTGTACCAGGCCTTGTGTACTGGGGATACAAACACTAGAAAGACACAGTCCATGCTCTTGAAGAGCTTACAGTCCAGTGTTTCTTGATTAAAATAAAGCCTGCAGTATTCAGAATGCTCAAGGAGTGGAGTGTTCTGGTTCTCTGTCCTTCCCTGTTAACTTTTTCCTCCCTGTTCCCACCTCACAGGAGGCACTCAATAAGTCCCCTTTTCGTGGTGCATTTATGCAGAATTGATGACTATGGCCTTTGTAGTGCTAATTTCTTTTTTGGCCCAGGAATCTGCATTTTCTTTTTTCTTTTTTTATATATATTGCTTTTCCTTTTATTTTCTATTTATTTATTTGAGGAAGATTAGCCCTGAGCTAACATCTGCTGCCAATCCTCCTCTTTTTGCTGAGGAAGACTGGCCCTGAGCTAACTAACATCCATGCCTATCTTCCTCTACTTTATATGTGGGACGCCTACCACAGCATGGCTTGACAAGCAGTGCCATGTCTGCACCCGGGATCTGAACTGGCGAACTCCGGGCTGCCGAAGCAGAATGTGTGAACTTAACTGCTGTGCCACCGGGCCGGCACCCTATTTTTTCTTTTTTTAATTGAGATATAATTGACATATAAAATTGTATTAGTTTTAGATGTACAACATAATGATTTGCTATATATATATATATAGCAAATATATATATATGATATATATGTAGCAAAATGATTACTACAGTAAGTTTAGTTAATATCTGTTACCACACGTAGTTATAAATTTTTTTTTCTTGTGGTAGGAACTTTTAAGATTTACTCTCTCGGCAACTTTCAAATATGCAATAAGTCCCTGGGACTTATAACTGGAAATTTGTACCTTTTGACTACCTTCATCCATTTTGCCCACTCCCCACCCCCTGCCTCAGGCAACCACCAATTTGTCCTATCTACGAGTTTGGGTTTTTTCAGTTCCACACATAAGTGACATCACAGTATTTGTCTTTCTCTGACTGATTTCACTTAGCATAATGCCCTCAGGGTCCATCCATGTTGTTACAGGTGGCAGAATTTCCTTCTTTTTTACAGCTGAATAATATTCCATTGTGTATATGTATGTGCTGCATTTTCTTTGTCTGTTCATCTGCCGATGGACGCTTAGACCATTTCTGTGTCTTGGCTGTTGTAAGTGATGCTGCAGTGAACATGGAGGTGCACATCATCTTTTTCAGATACAGTAGTGATTTTGTTTTGTTCAGATGAGTACTCAGAAGTGGAATTGTTGGATCATATGGTAGTTCTGTTTTATACTGCTAATTTCTTTGATTGACTCTCTTATTAAATTTCCTTTAGTCCAGCAGAACAGAGCTTTGATACTACAGGACATCCAGGTATAAATTATTTTCATTTGGACTTTGAGATATCTTCAGAAGTAGTTACACATTTTTATTTTCCTCCATCTGGTTGGTACAGATTGTATAGAAAGCTGAGCAGTGAACACATGTTTATCGTCATGGCGTGATCATTCCTGTCCCAGGGGCTCGTGTTGTCCACATGTTTGTAAGTGTTCAGCAGAGAATCAAAGCCAATTTGTGGGAGGAGTTCAGTCTAGTATTTACTGGATAAAAAAAGTAATTCTCTTTATTGTTTAAACTTAATGTTTCAAGTGACCTGGCCCTTGTTCTTTTGGGATCTGAACACAAATTCAAAGAAAGGTCTAACATTAGTTACGTGTAAACTTGAAGTTCAAGAAAGGTTTTTACAGAGGAACAGATTTAATATTTTTTATAGGGGAACAAAACATTGAGTACTCTGAAATTAATGATTTGACTATTAAAAAGCTCTTTCAGAGGATACATTTCTTTTTGATAACCTCACTAGCTTTCTTTATAGATGCGACATCTGCATTATAAAGCTCTGGACGATTTTTAACTGCCTAAGTTTATTATCAAGCAATTCTGTGCTAACCTCTAGAATTCTGGCATTTTCAGAAAATGAAAAAAATCTACTCACATAACGTTTCTGTCTGCCTCTTTTTTTGGTGCTTAAAAAGAATATCTCCAAGCAAGATCTTTTGCAACAGAATCTTTTTTTTTTCCCAAAGGAAATGTCCTTATAAAGGAAGCATGCTTTTTCTTAAAAAAAGAAAAACAGTCAGATGAAGTCAGTGGTACACTGTTATTATTTCTGAATGCCCAAAACAAAAAGTGTTATTCTTATGATGAGACATCTTGTCAATATTCTTCTCTCTCTGAAAGCCTGGTACTTCAGCTTGGAAACAGATAAGCTCTGTGCATGATAAGCTTGCTAAAATAGCCAAAACAATTTGTTTTCTAAACTCGTACCTTCAAATACTTGTTTCATGGGCGTTAGGACTAAGAATTGAAATTTAATTAGTCTCGTTTATAGTGGGAAGGAAAGAATCTTTTCGAGAGGGGAATGAATTTGCTACATACCTAGAACAACCATTTTAGATTCTGAACTATTATAAAAGATGAGGGTTCAAATCTCAGTTGTTGTAGGTTCTTAAACTTTATTTGCTATATTGCTCTCCTTGCCATAGTTCCCGCAGCTAAAATAGGATAACTCTTACTATAGCATTTCTTTATGTTTTCATCCTGATTGAAGATGTCTGTTTTTCTTTGACTTAGAATCATAGCTTTAAGAGGAAGTGGGGTGTGATTGTGTAACTCACGCAGCATTGCACGCTTGTTTCCAGACTGAGGTCCTTGCCGAGTGAGTTCTGACAGTGGTATTCATGTCTGTTCTCTTTGCTCTGCCTTCATGTTTCTTGGTTCCTGCATTGCTCGATTTTCCCAAAACGGCCCTGTATTTTAGAATGGCGGTGTCTGACTTCTTTCATTCCGCAGTGGAAGCCCTGCTTGGTTGGCTCCAACTTTTGGAATGAGAATCTGATGCTCATTGTGTCGCTCTGGCACAGAGAGTCAGGGCCACCTGTCGGGGTGGCGTGGTTCCCACACACAACGTGATGTGCCAGTTTCAAGGCAGTGGAGATGCCAGGCATTGAGTGAAGAGGGTAGCTTGTACAATGTGCTGCTTTTTCTGAAAGATCTCCCCACTGCCAAGGAGTGCCAAATCAGAGGCACTTGCTTCATTAAATTGATCACATCTGTTGGCACTTGTGGGTGTTAGCGCTGACAAGTGTCTTTCTGTTAGTGCATTTTGGGGTTTTTTTTCTCTATGTTCCCTCCACTCCATTAGCTTTTGCCCCCGTTTACCTAAGCGATTGAATTATCTTAGGTAATAGAGACATAGACTGGAACAAGAAAGAGGTTTTATAGCCAATCTCTCTTAAGTTCTGGATCATAAATTGTTGATGTTTGCTAATGCTGCCTAATTATCCTAGAGCAAGTCATCTTCTTAAGTGATGAGAGATGTTGCGTGGTGGAAGAATGGCTTTCCCTTCCTCTCCTGGGTCATTGGTACTTAACATTTAGCAGACTGGATGGAGATGAGACAGAGAACTCAGGGTAAAGGTAACATCCTGAGATGCTTACACAGAGCTATGCACCAGGTAGAATTCCCTGTTTGGGGAAGATTTTTTTTTGAATAAAAATATTCATAAATGCAACTGCACTGAAGTTGACATTGCCTCTCAGGATTTATTTTTACTGTTTTTAACAGTTACTTCTAAATTTAAAATTAAAATAATCAGTTGTTCTCCTGCCTTTTAATATTTCTTGTGTAATTTTTTTAATAGTTTATTTTTTTAAAAGGGAGTCTCTTACGTGAGGAAGATTCTTCCACTGGAAGGACGTTCAAAGACTAAAAGGTGAAAAGACTTGACTTCTGGCTGTATTTGTTCACATTGAGCAAATTATTAACTTTTTGGTATTAATCTCGTAATTGCATAAGAAATATGGTAATAAAGTAAGACTTTTGATAGACATGGAAATAAATGAAACTATTTACTGATTCAACAGATATTTTTTGAGTGCCAGCTATATGCAAGGCGACCTACTATTATCTGTTTCACTTGTCTTATTAAAATGCTCAAACTTGGAAATAAAAGAATGGCTTACATTTGTTACTAAATAAGAATATAGTCACAAACACACAAAGTCCAAATTCATCTAGGTTACACTATATATTGGCAATTGTTAGCATTAGTCACCTTGACAAATCAAGACTCAAAGAAAATCTTAGTTTGGGGAATTACGTGGGAAAAACCATACTAGAGCAGACTGTCCTACCAGAAGTCCACTAGGCTGGGCTGTCCCAAAACTCAACACTGTTTCCCAGTTGATTATTTAGTTTGTATAAGGCCTTTCTTGTTCCCACCAGTACTGGAAGCACTGTCAATGCCATGTAGATTAGGTTGGCCTTGGTTTATCGTGCACACACATACTGAAAATTTGTAAAGAGGACCCCTTTGATTTATGTGAAATAGTTTAAACATATTTGTTAAATTAAGCTTTCCAGGTTGGATTCTGGAGAAACTCAAGTGTGTGTGTGCTTTGTCTTATGACTCTTGATAAAATACCAAGTGGCTAACCCGATAGGGATTGAGGGAGAAAGAGTTGGATTTAGATAGGCAAACTCATTTCCTGTCTTCCAGTTCTCAGAGGCACACCTGGAATACAGACTTAGCCATGTGCCAATCATTTCACCAATGAGCTGGGTCTCTAAGCACATGGCCTCAACAGTGCTGTGCAATAGAAATACAACATGAGCCATACGTGGGTTTAGTGTTCTAGTAGCCTCATTATAAAAAGAAATAGTGAGATGAATTTTAACAGTACATTTTATTTAGCCCAGTATATTAAATATTATCATTTCAACATAGCAGTATAAAAATTATGAAATATTTTACATTTTTTTTTCATACTGTGTCTTTAACATTGGGTTTGGATTTTACACTTACAACACATTTCAGTAGGAACTAAATAAATTTCAAGTGCTTGTTAGCCATAATTTGTCACTCTTTTGGATAGTGGCAGGTCTAGAATGTGGTTCTCTGAATATGAAGCCATCGCTGGGTTTATAACTGACTGCTGAAATTTTGCCTTTGATCTGAAATTGCCATTGTTAAGAAGTGACACAACATTTAATTATCACTGAAACTGAAGAAACTTCTTCAGCAAAGAAACATCGTCTTCATCTTTCACGTGTTTTCATACTGCACATGTTTGAAGAAAATCAGAAGTATAAGAGAAAATTAAAGAGTAGGACTCTTCCAGAAGAATTGTGATAGACAATTTGAGAGGTGGAGGGAGTCTGGGTCCCTTATAGAAATTTGGGGTTTGAGAAGTGTGGTGAAATGGGGTGAGATTAGGGAGAAGGCTATCAATAAATCTGAAGGCTGTATTTTCTATATGTTACTTTTCTGTATTCAGTGAAACGTCTAATTTAGCCATCTAAGGACAAAGCCATTTTAAATGCCAGAGATGTGGAACGTGAGCCCATCGCTTTCACATCCCTGTAGTAATTTAACTTTGTGTTAATGGAGTGCTTTCAAGAGCAGTCCTTCGGGTGTTTTAATGGAAGAACTGGGAATTTTGTTCCTATCCAGAGCCACTGGTCCGTGGAGGCAAAATTAATCCACGTTACAGTCAAGTAAAATACAAGCTAATTCAGTTTTTCTAGGAAGAAATGTAAAATGATCAAGAGACCTGCTTTTGGTGTTAAGAACAGGGAGCATTACACTGGGAAATCATATTATGTTTTGGTAAGAGGTATGAGCACAAATTGTGGGAGTAGGGGAAGCTTACTCAAATCAAGTCCAGGTAATAAGGTGAGAAGTGCATTTGGTTTCTAGTGAACTACTGAACCTAATGCTTAATGGACATGAAAACGGGCTGAGGCTGGGGGCCAATGGCGCCATCTCCTCGTGCCGGGCCTGCAGTGGGGCCCTGAGGCCACAGGAGCTGAGGGATGGGTGTCTTTTCCCCATTTATCTGTAGAGGAGACCAAATGGTAATATGTGGGTTCATTTATAATTAAAGGTGCCTATTTACATATAAACTGCTAATATGAGAAAATGCTAAAAGTGGAGTGACAGACTCAGGAAGATGTGTTACGGGAGGAAGAGGTAAAGGAACTGTGCATACACGGAGATGGAGAGGACACGCCTTAAGGGTGTCTCGTCTGCCATCCATTCCGTCACCTGTCAGAAGGCGTGGCTTTCTCCGGGGCTCTGGCTGGTGCATTGTGAGCTGTGGTCACCTGTTTTGGCAGCTGGACCCCTGTGCTCTGCCGTCGGAACTTGTGGGGCCTTTCTCAAAGTCATATCCTGAAAGGAGTTAACTGATACGTTAGCTTTAGGGTTATTTTGGCCGTAGTTTTTTTTTTAAAGCTTTGGTGTCTAAGCACACTTGTCTGCTAACGATTGTTAGCAAATACCAGAGAAAATAAGAAGTTGCAGTAAAGCTGTAAACACTCAAATACAGTCATGTTTAACAGGGTTGTTGTTGGTGACGTGGCTCGTAACTGTGATCTTTTGGTATTACATACATATAATGTACGTAATTAATTTCTACAAGTGAAATTGTCCTTACGTTGCTTGATGGAATAAATGTAGCGATGCAGAGTGGTTTTCAGTAGAGGGAACAGAACTTCCAGGCACTGCTGCCTGGACGATTGCAGAGATGCTGCTCTAGGCAGAGCCAAGACCTGCAGTTTAGGGAGGCAGGCATGGGCTCGCTCTAAGGAAGAACGTTGTAACAACCCAAAGTTGAAAACCGAAACGGGCTGTCGTGGAAAGTTAATACCCATTGCTGAAGTCAAGGCCATGTGGGCCCCGCTGGACACGTCCCAGAAAGGATTCCAGCATTTCCATCACTACACAACCTCAGAGAAGCACTCCAGCTGTACTGCCTTGTGGTTCTGTGATTGGTCGGCTTATTGCCCCTTTTGGTAGATCGTGGATAGTCATTTCGTTCACCGAACACCCGTTGCCTTAGCAGAGTCAATCAGGTGCTGTGGATTCTGTCAGTAAGAATTGGAATTGCCAGGCAAGGTGCCAGGGGTGCTGCAGTGAGCAAGCTTCCTGTCTAGGGTGATGCCTCTCGACCTTCAGCAAGCATCAGGATATCCCAGAGGCCTGGCTGAGTAGCGCATTGCTGGGCTCTACCCTCAAGTTTCTGATTCCGAGGGTCTGGGTGGGATCTGCCTGCGTTTCCAGGATCTAAGGACAGGTCCATGGACCACACACTGTGAATAGCGCTGGTTTAGGGCAGTGGGCTCAATTATGGGTGATTTCTCTCCCCCCCACTCCCCGGACATTTGGCAAAGTCTGTAACATTTTTGTTTTTCACCGGAGTGCTGGGAGCACTCCCGGCATCTGATGGGAGAAGCTTGGGCTGCTGAACATCCTACGATGCACAGGGCAGCTCCCCAGCAAGGAAGTCACCAGCCCAAACAGTAGTGCCAAGGCTGAGACACCCCGGTCTAGGGGAGAATTCAGAAAATCGGGTACTTGCAACAAACTGGAGAATATTGTGATAAGGGCAGTTTGGTGCTACAGCTGACTTGATCAAGGGGGTCAGTTAGGGGCACTGAGGGGAGTGAGACAGGCGCTGCTCTCAAGGCTCTTAAGACATGCAGACAGTAGGACCGTTTGCTGTTCAGACTGGAATAAAACGAGTTGAGAAAGGAGTCTATCTGGGAGGGGAGGGGTGGGGTTGCAGCGTAAGTGATATTGTACAGCTTTATGTGATGGGCATGATTTTGCCGGAGGGCATTCTAGCCTAAGAGAAGGAATATGCAAAGCATAGTGAGCGTGTTGGCCAGTATGCGTGGAATGCAGACCCAGAGAGGCTGGGGGCAGGAGGGTGCCGCCAGATCAGCAAGGTCCTCGATGCCATTTTCACAAGGGTCATCTTTATCCTGTAGGCAACAGGAAGGATTGGAAAAGCTTAAAACAAGAGTGTTCCTTGTGTTTTATGAGATAATGGAATCTAAATTAATGAGACTTTACTGTTGATGAGTTGGCCTCATGAAAAGCCTTGAAGTACCTCAGCTATAATAGCCAAATACACCTTTTCTGTATTGTTTCAGTTCTGCATCTTTGTACATTCAACCTGGAAATTTGATATACAGAGATTCCCAAGAAAAGCCAAAAAGGTCAGAAAATGTTAGTCTGTATGTCCTTTCTGATTGACTTAAGCATCTCTCCTGCTGCTGGAGCCTGCTTGTGAATGAGGACATTTTCCCCGTGAGCCGACTGGGCCCTGGGGCAGCCTGGTAATGCCAGTGCAGTGTCAGTCACATCAGAGCGGGGCCGGGGAGAGGGGTGCTCAGCTGGGTGCAGACCCCCTCATCTTGACAGGGGTGTCCACCTTCACATAGAAAGTGCGAGGGTAGGAGCGCCTCCGCCCTGGACCCATGGCTGTTCCAGGACGGGAAGCCTGGGGTCTTTTAGGCTTCCATCCTGGCCTTTGCTGATTAGTTCTTGAGTGTTCACAGGACTTTTTATATCATGTCATTCAGGACCTACATGTCACACACACCCACCCCAAACACACTTAATTGTTGGTTTCAATCTCTCTCTTTCTCTTTCCCTCTCCCTCTATCCCCCTTACCCCTTTCCTCCTCTCTCTCCCTCCATCCTCCCCTTCTCTCTTTCTCTCCCCATCCCACCACTCCGTCTCCTTCTCCTGCTCCTTCCCTCCTTCTCTCCCTCTCTCCCCAAACACTTAATTCTTGGTTTCCTGATCGAGCAATTTAATGAGAACCAAGATCTGTCTTTTCACAATGTAATGAACTTGGCCCATTTCTGTGACAAGGGGACTGATCAACCGCCGCCATGACTACTGCATCAAAGCCCCATTGGAAATCTGTCTCCCTGGAACCTGGAGCAGTTTTGCTCATTCATGTGCAGCAAACATTTATTGAATGCTTTCTGTGGTCCCAGCGCTGTACCAAGTGATTTTTTTTAATGTTTAGTTTTTAATATGGTTTTTTCCCCTAAAGATTGGCCCTGAGCCAACATCTGTTGCCAATCTTTATCTTTTTTCCTTCTTCCCTCCAAAGCTCCCCAGTACATAGATGTATATTCTAGTTGCAGGTTCTTCTAGTTCTGCTATGTAGGACGCCTCCTCAGCATGGCTTGATGAGCGGTGCTAGGTCCATGCCCAGGATCCGAACCAGTGAAACCCTGGGCCGCCAGAGTGGAGCGCGCGAACTTAACCACTTGGCCACGGGGCTGGTCCCTTTAATATGGTTTTTAATCCTTACACATAGTTAAGAAAATTTAGAAGGAACAACAGCTTATACAATGAAAAATAAGACTTCCTCCCTCCCCTGCTTGAACTGTTCTTCTTAGAACTGTTCAGAAACTACTGTAGATGGTTTCTTGTATATTTTCCAGAGATGTGTTTTGCATTTACAAAATATTTATATAATTTTAAACACAAATGACCACATGTTTCTATATAGTTTTTCCTTCTCAAACAGGGAATAAGTAGATAATGTTGCCCTTTTTTACAGGTGAGGTCATCGAGACGGCATGAATAACTTGCTCAAGGTCACATAGCAAATAGCAGAGCGGGACTTTAGACCAGGAGTTCCGGTTTTAAGGGAATCGATTCACAGGTGTCAGGATTCATAGGCACCCTGGGCAAGCTGAAGATTTGGTCCTCCAAGCAGGTTCACTTTGCCCCCCTTCAACTGTGTCTGTTTTAAATGTTTACTCACCATCTATCTAGGTGAGGAGGTGAGGGCCTCACAAAAGACGAACAGAGAGGAGCGTCACATGGGGCCCTTCCTCTCCTCCCAGGCAGTTCAGCTCTGGCCCCCAGAAGCATATACTACCCACCAATGTGTAGCCAGACCCTTCCTCAGAAGGCAGTTTAGGACCCATCAGTTATCACTCGAGCTCAGCCCCACCCGAGCTTCTTACTGCAGTGTTCACATTTCTAATGATACTTTGGCTTCCTGTTGATGCTTGGGTCCTCATGCGGACTGGCAGCCCAGCCTGGCCTGTGCCTTTACCTGCCCCAGGTGCTAGGTGGGTGCCAGGCCTCGGGCAGTGGTCCTGCGTCCTTCACAGATGAGAGCTATTCCATGCTGGTAGCAGAGCAGACCCGTCTTGACGCCACCTGATGTTGAGAGAACCTGCGCTCCGTCCCAGGAGTAGTTGAGATTTGCAGAGCTGCTCTGGACTCCTATCCCGGGAGGACTGGAGATTCTCGGAGCAGCCCAGGCATTCCCATCGCCCCTGTTGTGACAGCAGCAGTAACTGCTGGGGTCATCGCGTGCAACCGGATGCAGTGCTTATGCTCTCAGTGGGAGTTCTCATCACCACTTGTCAGACTGGCGTATTAGGTGATTGGCAGGTTGGGAAGAAGGAACTTGCCCCATGGGGACTCTGTGGTGAGATACCTTTGTGGCCAGAGCTTCATTACAATGCCTCCCAAAGGCACTGGACACCTGCTAGGGTATGCCTTGAGAGGGAACCTGTGTGCCATTTAGAGGGTGCTGTCTAACTAGAAATGCAGCGGTGTAACACACTCACCCACAGCGAAATGCTGTCAGAAAACCGAACTGTTTTTAAATTGTAGCTGTTTAAACTGCAGGCTTAGAATTGTATTCCTGGTGCTAGCAAGACTGAGCTGTGTTGCATGACTTTTACGTTTATCATTTCTCTTAATTGGCAGATAACAAGGAGGGAACACATTCTACCTTCTGGGTGTTGCTGAGTATCCTCCTGGGAGCACTGGCCATGCTGTGCAAAGAGCAAGGGATCACCGTGCTGGTAAGACCCAGGACTCGGTTAGGGCCTGCTCTCTGTATGCATCCTTGCCCGTCCTATAAAGACAAATTGGGCTGGCCCTGCCTATGTGGCCTCCCCTACTTCTCTACCCCATTGCCGGCCTGCAGTCATAGACCTTTCTGGACCAATTACTTGTGCTGTCATGATCCTGGCATTTCAGATGGGAATTGATGGTCTCTGTTGACTACCATTAGCAACTGGTGGAAATGGAGAATGGGAAATTCTTAAAGCCTGGTGATTAGCTCTCTTAGAGCAATCCTGTAGAAAAGGAGAAAAGAATGGTTTGAGGTTTCTGGGATTCTCTCATATTTCAACAGTCCTAAGTACAGCAGTGTTCTGACCCCATCACTGCTTCTGGTCCTGATTAAACAAGTATTGATATATGTTATGTTAAACTCGGCTGCAACTGGAAATGTCAGAGAGGAGAGGAGAGGGCCTCTGAAGAGTAGAGGCATATACCTCCTGTGTCTAATCTGAATTGAAGCCCCAGGAAGGGAGAGACATGGACATCCACTTTCCTTTTTCTCCATTCTAGCCAAATCTCTGCCTTATATCATTAGAGGGAAATTTAGAAATTAGGCATGTGAGCAGAGGTAGAGAAATGGAAAACAAAGGTGTGGGATGTGCATGGCTCATCTGGGAAAAGCTTGGGAAAGAAAGAGCAAAGCTATTTGGGGTTTCACAAGTCAAGGCAAAGATCAGCGGTTTTATTGGGCTCAATCTGTAAGATTAAGGTTAGCTAGTTAGGAAATGGCATAGAAAGAATTACTGTGCAAAGATACTTGAATTTCTTAAGTTACTGTTTTAAAGTTTGCTCTAAATCAGTGTTTCCCAAGCTTGGCATTATTGACATTTTGGGCTGGATCATTCTTTCTATTGGGTGGCTGTCCTGTGCATTCTAGGATGTTAGCAGCAGCCCTGGCCTATACCCACTAGATGCCAGTAGGACCCCCTCAGTTGTGACAACCTAAACTGTCTCCAGACGTTATCAAGCATCCCCTGAGGGACAAATTCATCCTACTTAGAACCACTGCTCTGAACCCTTGCTTCTCAAAGTGTGGTTTGAGGTCCAGCAGCATTGGCATCTTCTGGGAGCATATTAGAAATTTAGGATCTTGGACCCCACCCCAGGCCTGCTGAATCAGAATCTCCATTTAACAAGGTCCCCAGGTGCCTCCTACATAGAGTAACATTTGTACTAAAGCACTAAAGAATTAGGTTGAATTTATGTGAATAAAGATATGGTGAACTTTAGCTGTTTGAAAAAATTTTATTAGAATGTGGACATTTTTATGATACATTTAAATGGAAGGAGAAGGGAGTGCCAAACAGGTTTGGCTCAATCCTTGTGATGACATGGCCCCATTGCCCCATTGGTAACTGTTTTGTAGGCCACAGGCAGAAAAGCAAACAGTGTAAGAAGACAGCGACAGCTCAACAGGGAGCTGCTGCCTTCTAGAAAATGATTTACACCCAGGCAGAAATGGTCTTCTGTGACCCACTAAAATCATGTATCACATGGGTGAATAAAACCAAAATTCTTTGAAATGATTAACCCAGCACTGGCCCATATATTGGATAATTAATGACTCCAAGCATTTATGGGAGAGTGTTAAGTAGGGATGTCATCCTTGCTTTGAAAACCATGAATTACCTCTGGCTTCTGATGATTTATGATCTTCTTTGCCACAAAGCCCCATATTAAAAAGACCCAAGTCATTTAGGGGCAGCTTTAACCATATGCACTGTGTATATTCTGACCACTTTGTCCCGATTGAGCAGGGAGTTCTGCTAGATGATGTTACCTGTGGCAGTGACATCTATAGAAAGTCCATTTCAGGGTTGACAATGGAATCCATGGCTCATCCAGCCTTCAGCCTGTGACTGTAGGTATAATACCTGGCTAAGAAACTATCATGGTGCTGTTGGAAGCTGGTGGCGTAGGTGGAGCTGCAGTATCACACTCCCCAAATCCAGTAGCTTCACGTAATTGTGGTTATTGTTCACCTAACAGTCGTGGGAGAGGCTTCACATGACAGAGGTGGCTTTCCTCCACATGGTGGACCCAGGCTGGCGGAGGCTCTGCCATCTCGAGTGCGTAATTTCTGAAGTCGCCCTGATCTTCTCCATGGTCTCCATCACAGCCGCCAAAGGGGAAACAAGTGGAGGAGCGTGCCCGGGTCTATAACCAGACCTCCGAGTTGGGGCATCATCCTTTCTTCCCACGTTCCCTCAGCTGGAACTCAATCACGTGACCCTGCTTAACCCCAGGGGAGGCTGGGAAATGCAGTCTGGCTGTGTGCCCAGCAACTACAGAAAGCTGGTGGACAACCAAGAGTCTGAACCTGAGAGAGCTCTAAAGACCCCTCAGAGATTATTCTGTGTGCTCTGGTCCTGCTTCTGCTGCCCTTGCCAAAATCAGTCAGCGCGTGAGATTCTGGAGGTGTATTTACTTATGTGGCTGGGTTTTTGAGGTTGAGGCCGTTATCTTCACAGGCATAATTACACACAGGTAACCACCCTGTTACATCAACTGAGGGACTGTTTTACAGTAAAGAAAAAAAAAAGGGAAGAGGACCTCTGCAGAACTTCTGGGAACCCCGAATTTCTAGCTATCCTGAAAGTTATGGCACTTTTATATGCAGACTATGAAATGATGGCTGACAGGGATTTACTTAATAAAATATATTACCATGAGCTAATTTCATACGAACAATAGGGGAAGTTTATTTTAGAGCTGAAGAGGTCTTCCATGATTATCTAATCTACTACATTCCTTGTCTAGATTCAGTAATAAATTGTGAAGTATAATTGCTACCTAATCAGAGTCAGGCTCTCCCGTCACTGATTGCCTTGCTTTGCCTCCTTAGGGGTTGAATGCCGTCTTTGACATCTTGGTGATAGGCAAATTAAATGTTCTGGAAATTGTCCGGAAGGTACTACATAAGGACAAGTCATTAGAGGTGAGTATATACGTCTGTCTCCAACTCAAACATAGAAAATGTCAAGTACCAGCTGATTTAAAATGCCATTTTCAAAGTATTTCTTGCAATTTCGAATTCTGATAGCGAGCTCTTTAAAGAACCGTGTCAGCGAGGTTCAGGCAGAATTGTGCATTTGTACATGGCGTGGCCACACTTTTATTTGAAAATCTGCAACATCAGGGACTTTGCGGTGTCCTTTCAGAGCATTGGCATGCTCAGGAATGGGGGCCTCCTCTTCAGAATGACCCTCCTGGCCTCGGGGGGAGCAGGGGTGCTCTTCGTGCGCTGGAGAATCATGGGCACCGGGCCACCGGCGTTCACCGAGGTGGACAACCCCGCCTCCTTCGCCGAGAGCATATTCGTCAGGGTGAGTCTTGAGTCTGCTCACCCTTGGCTTGTCTTCTCTGCCCACCAAATTCTCATGCCCTTTTTCCCTCCTCCTCATCTCCCTCCCCAGCACACCCACAAAATCCCTAATAAATGGAACACCTCCATCTTCGTTTGCTCCCACCGAGGATATTCTAGGATGAAACCAGGTTTTTATTAGGGGATTGAGAGGGTTTAGATCCCTTGTAGTTCCTTTCTAATCAAAATTAAAAAGGAGTGGTTCCTTCTAATATCAAGTTTCCTGCCAGCCTCGTTAAAATGTCCCCTGACCCCATTACTTTTATTATAAAGGAAATTGACGTAGTGTGGTTAAGACAAAGTAGAACAATATTGGTGCTATCTTTAAAAACCTAAGGGTGTCAAGACTTTTTATTGTAAAGGTTTTCTTTTTCTGAAGACAAGAGTGTGAAGCTACAGATTCTTAGCTGTGCATTTCATAGAGACAGAAATCAAGAGAAAGACCATAAAACCCTATTCTTATGGTGTTAGGCAGATAGATGACCCCTGGGCCTCGGATTTCCTGGGTCACAGACTTTGAGCATCCACTAAGTAAATGGGACATCGTTTGACCAGAAATATAACAAATGTGTAGCACAGTCTGGTGGTTTTACTGTATTTTTATGTATTAAAATATGAATGCATTTAATAAATTGCAAACTACAGCCCTATGTCCAATGTAGAAAGTGGCAACATTTTATTTTATACACTTGCTCTTGTTGAATAGAGGCATATGGATGCCTCAAAAGTGGAGTTATATTCTTTTTTTCAAGTTCAGTATCAAATAAATGTTTGTTTTCCTTTTGACTGACAGGCCATAAACTATAATTACTACTATTCATTGAATGCCTGGCTGCTGCTGTGCCCCTGGTGGCTGTGTTTTGATTGGTCAATGGGCTGCATCCCCCTCATTAAGTCAGTCGGTGACTGGAGGGTAATTGCACTAGCAGCTCTCTGGATCTGCCTAATTGGGCTAATACGCCAAGCCCTGTGCTCTGAAGACAGCCACAGAAGAAGGTGAGAGGTGCCCTGAATCTTAACTTCCACAGGCGTTGAGTCAGAAGCATTTTGCTGAATCCAACACTCATCATTTTAACGATTTTGTGGAAGTAATGTCTAGGGACCTTGATTTCAAATACATATTTATGGCTAGGATGAGTTCCACCCATTTGGAATCCATCGCTGGCTTTCACTCGTGGGGAGTGAACATGAAGGAGGGTGAGGTGGGAGCTGCCCTGTCTCCCCTCCCCCTTTCCCCATGAAGTAGCATTTTGAGATCCTTTTCGCTGTAGGTGGTAAAGAGTAATTTATGGTCGGAACAGGGAGTGTAATTGATGTGTGTTGTGCCCATTATTTCACCATTCTCCTTCAGAAAACCCTGGTGGGAACTCTGGTGATTCCTCCTGTTGTTGTTTGGTGCAAAATAAACTGCTGCCCCAGAGAGACTATTCTTTCTCACCAAAAAAGAGGAAAAAAAGAAAAAAAAAGGTTATTGAGAAAATAATTGGGGGGAAAACAAATGTGTTTCATGAGAAAGAAAACTATTTAAGATGATTTCCTTTAAGCATAAGTGTTTATGGAATTTGATTAGTAATTTCTCAAATTGTTTCACGTTCACCTATGTCTTAAATTGGTTCGTGATTCTAAAGGGCAACAAACTTTAATCCCAATTCACTTATACATGTGCAATAGGATTTTATTATTTTAAATACTGTTGGCACAGGGTCCAGGAAGGAGCCACCAAACTTGACCCTACTTCTTAATTCCTCCTCTTGCATCATATGGGACATTAGAAATAATTGCCTAGTTCCAGAAGTGTTTCATTGCCCAGCTGTCTTTTTATTTGCCTGAAATTTGTGGTGATGTCACACCGAAAAATGATATTAGTTTATTTCAGATTTTATAAAGTATAACCTAGTTAAGTATTATTGTTCCTGTTAAGTTTAGGGAGAAGATTTTTTTTTTCCCATGAAAACTATATTGGACTAATTGGGACCAATCTCCACTGAGCTCTTCAGTGCCTGTATGGTGTGAGGTAGAGTTAGGAGTAAGTGAATTAATAAGGCCTCACAGATGTAGTCATTCCAACTTTCTTCATATGAATTGCATGACTTGTAAGTTTTATCCTCGTGCCTGGTGCTAACTTAGTAAGATTTTTATGTCTTATCCTAATACAGCCAGGCTAAACCCTCTCTATTGATGACACTTTTTTGCTGCTGCTGCTACCTTTTCTCAATTGATGGAATGAAAAAAAAAGTCTTTTATCATTAATTTAATGGTGAGTAAGACATTTTTTTGAGATGTCTGCAATAGCCGTTTAAGTACTTCTCATTTTCCAGGATCCTTACGCTGGGCCTGGGATTTCTCATTATCCCATTTCTTCCTGCAAGTAACCTGTTCTTCCGAGTGGGCTTTGTGGTTGCAGAGAGAGTCCTGTACCTCCCCAGTGCTGGGTACTGCATGCTGCTGACTTTCGGATTTGGAACTCTCAGTAAACACACGAAGAAAAAGGTATTGGCCAAGAGTGGTGCCATTCCTAACCAGGACGACTGGATGGATCTTACTGATGACATTTATCCTGTCTCTCTCTTCTTAAGAAACTAGTTGCTGCTTTTGTACTGGGAATTTTGTTCATAAACACACTGAGGTGCATGATTCGCAGCGGCGACTGGCGGAGTGAAGAGCAGCTTTTCAGAAGTGCCCTGTCTGTGTGTCCTCTCAATGCCAAGGTATGCTGGCTGCCCTGTTTCTTTAGAAAGACTTTACTAGGATATAGTTGAAGTTCGACAGCTAAAAGTGAAGAATGTTTACCTTCACACAGAATCTCGCATAAGACCCATGACCAAATCCTTGGGTTTTTCTTTGTTGTCGTTTTTTTTTTTTAATGATTTTGATAGAATTTGTTAAAATTCCACTTAGCCAAAATAATTCAAAAGAAATTGTTAAAAACAGACAATGTCAATGCAGCAGCACATTACTTAAATGAGGTTTTATTCATCTTCCAGTTGGTCCAGTCACCCTTTGAAGTGGTGGCAGGGGGAGTGACACCGCACAGGGGCCTGGGGGAGGCACGTAGTTGAACCGTTGAGACCCCATTTCAAAACACGTGCTCCAGCCACAGCATTCACTAGCTTCCTCCAATCTATAACTGGAAGAGCGTAATGCCCGTGAAGGGATAGCAGTTTGGTTTGGGGAGTTTAAATTATGCTTTTTGGTGTGAAATAGGACGCGTTTCTGTCACCTGTGGTTTCTCTGCTTGTGATTCCTTTTGTCAGAGTAAGTAAAATAAATGTATAGACTTTAAACTTGGCAGTGTTTTTGTTGAAGCAGTCTGAAAGGAATTTGTTCCACCTGTGTTCTTGATGAATCAAGCTCTTCGTTTAACCAGGAGTGCCTCTTTGGGCGAAACTGAACTTTTTTGAACTTTTAGTGCCCTTGTCTATAAGGGGCATAATCCCTATCTCCTGGGTTGACTGTGAGGCCTTAAGACAATATGGCATCTGAAGTGCCCTGACATGGTAGGTGCTCAAGAAATGTTAGCTTTCTTAGGCTTACTTTAGTTTTGATTGTCGCCTTAGATGACAAGAAGGCAGTGCTACTTGCTCAAAATGGGAGGGCAAGGGGTTAGGTTAGAAGAGTTTTCTTGTAGTATAGATTATTATTATTATTATTAAATAATGATACATTCTCTCTTGCGTCATCAGAATTGCAGCTTCCTAGGATGCTTAAAAGAGATCCTTTGTGGGGGCAAAAAAGAACTTTGTGGAGTTCTGTCTCATTCCACATTCTATGTTAAGAGAAGGCAATGACTTCAGGCAAAATTATATGAGTTAATCTAATGAATAGTTGACTTCTTACTTTGACCCTGAAGTGAAGAATAGTATCAAAGGTGCTGGCTCTTTGTTTTTTTCTTGAATTAAAAAAATCTTGTTCATGTTTGGTAGTTAAAACGTGACTTAAATAAAAGAGTGAATGACTTCAAGCTTTTATTGTTAATTTGATTTGTTGGCCTATCAATTTGTCTTATGCTACTAAAAATAAATTGCCTGTGATTTAATTTCATAAATGTTAATGGACTTGCTTTATTTTTGCTTTTCTGTTTGAATCACAGTAATTACGCCTTCTATTTATATAGTCATTCCCCATGAGGAACTCAGATTTCTTTGTAGAGGCTCTATAATTAATCTCCATTATCCTCTCTCTAAGGTTTTTAGAGAGAGGGTATTATTTTCTTTATTTTTCCAAATGGGAGAAACTGAGGCATAGAAAGGTTAGTATTTAGGTGACTAGATAGAGACCTGGTATGGTGCAGTGTCCAGATCAGATTATCCTAGTAAATGAAGGGGGATGGGACATATGTGACGTTTGTGCCTCTACATCTGCCCTAGTAAGTGATTTCATATGTTATAGGTTAGAAAACACAGGGTGTGCACACAGTCATCCTGTGTCTGTGTATATAGTTTTCTCTCTTTAATTTAAGACATACGTGAAAGACCTCATTTTCAGCGTGAACCCGATAGTGATGGTCCTTTCTAAGAACTCTTTTCATTATCAGTATCAGCAAGATAGAGATTTTTTTTTTTTACCTTCTACTGTAAATTGCAGTGTAATAAAATTGTCTTTACTTCCTTTCTTTGGAAAAAAGCTAGGTTGGTTTCAGGGAAGCGATCTCACTTAGGAAGACACTGGTTTTTGTTCAACTCTGTTGCAGGCAATACATTTTCTGTACTGGTTTCACTTTATATTCATTGAATGTTAAGTAGGCAGTTGGCACCTGGCTCCAGATTAGGCCCAGATTTACAAACTGAGACTCGATCGTAATATCCACATAGGTCATGCTGGTGCCTGGTCTGCATTTGAATTACCTACAGTGTCTTGCATATGGTAGGGGCTCAGTATTAGTGATTGAACTGGGCCAAATGGAAATTGCATTCCTTGAGCCTACTTAGTGGATGAGATACCAAGTATCTGATTATATGTATAGCCACTTTTAGTTTTTAAGGCTTAAAAGTACGTTGCACTTTGTGTCAACTCTGTAATACAATTCTAAATTCCTTTAACAATGGAAGGGATCACTTACCACAATGAGATATTTCCTTAAGGATGAACCAGAATGGGTTATAGGATTTTTATGTGTTTAAAACATTTTAAGTTTGGGCTGGCCCCATGGTATAGTGGTTAAGTTCGGCGTGCTCTGCTTTGGAAGCCCAGGTTCACAGGTTTGGGGATCCTGGGTGCAGACCTACACGACTCATCAGCCATGCTGTGATGGCGACCCACATTCAAAACAGAGGAAGATTGGCAACAGATGTTAGCTCAGGCCAAATTTTCCTCAGGAAAAAAAAAATTTAAGTTTAACATCAAATATTGGCAGAATATTTGAAACAAGTTGGTTTTAGCAGTGGTGTTAAGGGCCTTGCGTTGTTGATGCTTTTACGTCGTTTGTGTTGCATGTCCCTGGGTTGCAGTGGTGAGTGTTATCTGTGGCTTCTGTGATGCTCCACTGCCGCAATGTATGAATCACAAAGGCTAGAGGGAAAGTTCAGGAGTAAACAGGCTTTTTCAATCTTTTCCATTCCACGGAAACAAAAATCAATCGTTCTTTAAACACTATTTTAAGGAAACTATTCGTGAGGGTGTTTTGCTTTTTTTTTTTTACGATAGGTCATCTAGGCAACTGTTTTCTATTCAAATAATTCCCTCCATATAAGCCATGGGATAAGGCTGGCCTGGGTGAACCTGTTTACAGTTCTTGACGTTGGAAAGCTTGCCTTCTAGGCTGCATCAGATCTTTGGTTCCATTGAAATAACCGCAGTCTGAATTTCCAGAGTGCCCTGCTTTCTCTCCGGATCCTCTGGTCTCTGGCATTCTGGGTGTTGAACAGAACACTCTCTATGCTGCAGAGGGCAGTTGAACACTGTCTGAGCTTTTTATTGAGAAAACAGAATTTCCCCGGAACAAAGGCGAGCAGCAGGAGCTCAGGGGCGGAAGAGGCGGGAGTCTTGTTGAAGTCTAAGCAGAAGCTGTATTTGTATTCTGGGGACCACAAGCGCATCGCTCACGGGTTGTCTCCAGATTCGGTTCTTTTGTGCGTGGGACAGGAGGTGAAGCAGGGCTTCCAGGCTGCGGCTGGGGAGGCGCCAAGTCGAATCGTTTAGAATACATCTTTCAATGCGTGCTCGGGCAGGGCATTGACCAGCCTCCTCCAAGCTGTAATTTGAAGATGATAATGCCTGCGAATGGGCAATAATTTGGTTCAGGAAGTTTAAATTACACTGTGTGCTGCCCAAAAGCACACATTTCTATCATTGTGCTTTCGCTGCTCGTGATTCCTTTTGTCAGATTAGGTAAAAAGAAATGTATGTACTTTAAAATCGGCAGTTAAAAAAATCTGTTGCATTTGTGCTTAAAGAATGTCGCTCCATACCCTTCCAGAAATATTAGTGTTCATGAAGACATGCTATAACTGTAGGTTACAATTGATACGGCGGGATATGGTTATGTTTTCAGAGGGGGTTTTGAAGTGTTCTGATGTGATGCTACTGGAATGTGTTTAAACAATTATTGTATTTCACGATATATTCATTTGCTGGGGTTGCCATAACAAAGTACCACAGACGGGGTGGTTTAAACAACAGAAGTTTATTTTCTCGCAGTTCTGGAGGCCAGGGGTCCTCCAGAGGTCCATGATCAAGGCGTCATCAGGGTTGGTTTCTCCTGAGGCCTCTCCCTGGCTTGCAGAAGGCAGCTTCTCGCTGTGTCCTCATGTGGTCTCGCCTCTGTCTGCATGCGTCCCTGGGTCTGTGTGTGTCCAAATTTCCTTTTCTTATAAGGACACTAGTCACATTGGATTAGGGACCCTGACAGCCTCCTTTTACCTTAATCACGTCTTTAAAGGTCCTGTCTCCAAATGCAGTCACATTCTGAGGTGCTGGGGGTTAGGGCTTCAACATAGGAATTTGGGGAGACACAATTCAGCCCTAACACACAACAAGAAAAACTATTTTACTTTGAGAAAAATAGTAGATGGTACGAATGAATGGGCCTAGAAATCACCTCGAGCAGTCAGCCCCATCTTCACCCAGCACCCTAATAAATGGATGTGATACCGTGAGAAAAAAACAGAGGCTTTGGAGCTGGGGTTCAAATCCAGCACCACAACCTTGGGTAAGACGCTTAACGATGCTGAAGCAGCCCCTCAGCTCGGAAGGGAGGGTGACGGCAGCCACCTGGCACGGCTGCTGTGAGAAGAGACTGTGTGTACGGTGCCGACCCTGCACCTGGCTCAGGGCAGCCCCCAGCCTGTGCCGGCTCCTGATGTCACTGTTGTTATTACTAGTCACCCTCAACACACCTAATTGAACGAATTTCTGTGGCATCATCTCCTCTGAGATAGCTATTGACCTTTACGTTGTAAGCGTCCAACAGGAGCTTTGGATCATCAATTCATACTTCAGATAATAATCCTCATGAGTCTGTGCAGGTCTGCTGGCCCAGTGGCAGGTTGGGTCCCAGCTCCTTCCCTTATAATGTTTTCTGAGCCCGCTTGAGAAAATGCCATTAAGTTGGCTTCCCTGGTGCCCTTGAGTTAAGATGACCTGAGAATTTCTGGGAGGTTTGCAGCAATGAGTCTGTCTCTTCCAGTCTGCTTTACCACCCTCTTCAGTCATTAAAAATTCTCTCCTTATTCTCTCTCTCTTTTTAATTGAGGCAAAATTCTCCTAACATAAAATTAACCATTTTTGTTCCTCAAAAAATTAAAAATAGAATTACCAGATGATCTAGCAATTCCACTTCTGGGTATATGTATATGTATACCCAAAAGAATTGAAAGCAGGATCTCAAAGAGATATTTGAACAGAGGTGGTCATAGTAGCAGTATTCACAGTAGCCGAGAGATGGAAGCAACCCAAGTATCCATAGACAGATGAATGGGTGAACAGAATGTGGTACACACATACAATGGAATATCATTCAGCCTTGAAAAGGCAGGAAATTCTGACACATGCTACAACATGGATGAACCTTGAGAAGGTTATGCTAAGTGAAATAAGCCAGTCACAAAAAGACAAATGCTGTATGTTTACACTTGTATGAGGTGTTTAGGGTAGTCACATTCATAGCAACAGAAAGTAGAATGGGGCTGGGGGCAGGGGAGAATGGAGAGTTAGTGTTTAATGGGTACAGAGTTTCAAATATCCAAGATGAAGAGTTCTGGAGATTGGTTCCACAACAGTGTGAATATACTTAACCCTACTGAACTTTACTCTTAAAAATGATTAAGATGGTGACTTTTAAGTTATGTTTATTTTACCGCAATTAAAAAATAAACTAAAAAAATTTCCCTTGTTTTTCAGAATAAAATGATTATTATTAACCAGTTTAAAAATTAGCCATTTATAAGTGGACAATTCAGTGGCATTGGTACATTCGGTGTGGTGGGACTACCACCTCTCTCTAGTTTTAGAACATTTCAGCATCTCCTTCTCTTTCTATTGCTGTATGCCTGTTGGTTTCTCTAGCTTTGTAGTTTGATGAGAGGAGTGAAATGAGAAGGTTTTAGGGGAGCTTTTCCTCCGCGGACTGGCTCTCTCTGGGTGATCACACCACCCATGGCTTTACCTCCTGTCCCTGCCGGCCTGCCACGTTGGTGTCCCCAGCCTGCTCCTGAGCTCAGGTGGCCACCTTGGTCTCTCCACTTGGGTTTTGCAAGGACTTCAAATCAGCCTGATTCCTCTCCCCTGAGACAAGCCTAGCCACCCATCATGTCACCTTGAAAGCCGTCAAGCCTTCTCTTGCTCTTGGGACGAAGACTAAACCAGACCTGCCACCTCTCGGGGTTCCCTGTGCAGTCGGCTCCCCACGCTCTCCAGCCTGGTCTCCCTTGCCCTCTGCACCGCAGTGACACTGTGCTTCTCATAGTTGCTCAACCAAATGTCCCAGGCTTCCTCCCAGCCCAGGGACCCTCCCCACTTGCCTGCTCCACCTGGGGTGCTTCCTCCAACGCATCCCCTTGACCTGCTGCCCGCCCCGCTTTTCCCCCCACTGAAAGGCCATTCACAGGACAGCCTCCCCACTCAAACCAGGAGCCGCCCTCAGGACTCACCTTCCTCCTAGGGCCCCGGGTGCCTCCGAGTGACACACTTATGATGCTGTCATTTGACTCACAGCTGCAGCGGGGGGCCAGGAGGCAGGGGTCTGACCGGTTTGCCCACCACTGTGTCTCTAACTGCCAGCAGTGCCTGGGGTGCAGGGGGCATCAGTCTTCACCTGCAGGAATAAGGGAGGAGGAATTTTATTAGTATAAAGCAGAATGTTTGTAATGCTGCAGAAGAAAGGGCTGTGGTTCACAGTACACACTCGTCTTTCTTCCTCTCACGTCCACACGACTTCACATCTCAGCCCCAGTGAGGGACAGGTGTGTGTGGTGGGCGAGGGGGAGTTGAGGGTTTAGCAGTAAAACTAACCCAGCTTCGTAGTTTGCCGCTTTTCTCTGGTGAGCTCTTTAGTTAAGCATCCTTTTGTCATACTTCAGCGAGACCATCTGCTCATTACCACCCTTTCGTGCCATCTTCTCTTACAGGTAGGGGATTAAAGGAACCCTGGCCAGCCCTCTCTAGGGTTTTAGCTAAAGTTTTGGTGGGTGGGTTTTTTCCTAAATATATTTACCTTTTGTTTTCAGTTAGAAGATATGATAGATACCCTGGAACAAAAAAGTCTATCAGCTGATGGTCAGGTTATTATCTATATTTTCAGGTTCACTACAATGTTGGCAAAAACCTGGCCGATAAAGGCAATCAGACAGCCGCCGTCAGATATTACCGGGAAGCTGTGAGGTACTGCAAGCATCTTGTCCCGTTGATATACGTGTCTTGTTTTAACTTTCTAGGATTAAAAACCTGTCCCCATAAAGACCCCAACTTCGAGATAGCTTTACCAATTGCTGAGAGTTTGATGAAGACTGCTGAGCATTAACAGACGGCTTGGTTTCTCTCTCCACTTCCAGATTAAATCCCAAGTACGTTCATGCCATGAATAATCTTGGAAATATCTTAAAAGAAAGGAACGAGCTACAGGAAGCGGAGGAGCTGCTGTCTTTGGCTGTACAAATACAGTAAGCTTTGTTTGTATAATTATGCTCATGGCACAGAGATGCGCTCCTGCCTTCTGCGGTCTGAGCCTTTCTTTTCCTCACTTATCTTTTTAAAAAATGCTCCTCCAGGCCGGACTTTGCTGCCGCCTGGATGAATTTAGGCATAGTGCAGAACAGCCTGAAACGGTTCGAAGCTGCTGAGCAGAGTTACCGGACAGCAATCAAACACAGAAGGAAATACCCGGATTGTTACTACAACCTCGGGCGTCTGGTAAGTGGAAGATGCCCTGTGGCTGCGGAGGACAAGCTTGGTTTTTCCTTTATTTATAGTAAAACAACAGTGGTAACACCTATTTTTGCCTCTCTATATCTTACAAAGTTCTTTCACATTAGTTCTCAGTTGAAGGTAGCCATTTGATTTCCTTCTGTGTAACTTTTTAAGCTCTAATTAGAGAGCAGTTCAGCTTGGATTGGCCAAATTTAAGAGATCACAGAGGCAGCAGGTTAAACCAAGGAATAAATTACAATTTTTAATGTCCCTTGTGCCCTGTAAAACAGTACTCCAAGAGGTAACTTCCTGATAAACATCGGCTTCTCTGTTTTTAAAACACGAATAAAAACCGAGATTAAAAAAACAAATTCATAATGTGATTTCTGAGCTTCCATCTTCTCCTTCCTCCAGGGACAGCTCCCTGCACCCCCGGGGCCTTCCTTCTGAGAACTGTTCTCCCCGTAAAAGACGGCTCAGGAGGACAGGATTTATTGCAAAGGGCTTTGAGACGATGCGATGGAGATAGAAAATAATGTGTCCTATAGTGACTTTCTTTTTTTAGTTATTGACATAATATTTATAAAGGTCTGATTGATCTTGATTTTCTTTTTTATAGTTTATTTTTTTACTCAAATAAATATTACAGCAGTAACTAATAGAATAAGTCCAATAATCTTAAAATCTGAAAACATATATTGATAAGTGATGGTGAAATAGATTCCGTCATCATTTCTGAAAAGCCTCCGTGAGTTTTCACAGCTTGATCAGTAAAGTTCTGGATTTCGTTAATAAAGAAAAGAACCACACACAAAAAACATGGTAATGATGTAAGGTGATGAGGTGGTGACTAACCTGATTGTGTTAATCATTTCACAATATATAAGTGTATCAAATCATCACATCGTACATCCTAAACTTAGATATGTTATATGCCAATTTTATGTCAATAAAGCTGGAAAAAGAAAGAAAACTTACCCCCCAAAGTGCAGAATTAAACAAGAATTATTGTATATTCTCCCTTCCCTTAACCCTTTAATTTGGTTTCAAGAAACTAAATACATATGTTCCTCATATATTTAGTTTTGTTAAATAAAATTGTTAAGGAAAAAACTTTTTGCTCATTTTAGTGAAACTGGAATACATGCGTAGTGATGTGATTTTTAAGAGAAGTTTATGTACAATTTTCTGGATTTTATCTAGCCCAGCCTCACAGGTGAGATTGCGTCAAAGTTGTTTTAAAGAGATGCCTGTTTATCCTCATTTTGAGGTCCTGAAGCTTCTTGGTCTGGTGGAGTCCTCGTGCTTTCGAACCCAGTGGTTCCCAAAACTGGTTGTACGTCTAAGTCATCCCCCCATCTCAGATTTAGGAAGTCAGAAGCTCCATAGCGGATCGGTATTTACAAAAACCAACAAAATTCCCAGGTGATTCCACTACCGTGTTGTTGGCCCTGCATTTGGGAAGCAGATCTGTCTGAACCTTGAGCAGACAGACTGACCAAGTCAGAGCAGAAGAAACTGTTTGAGGAGAACAAGCTAGAAAACGTGAACTGTCTTAAGTTTATTGAAAGTCCAGGCTTCAGTTTTTACCGTGACGAGAACGTGTTTGGTCTAAACTGCTTTGTTTCTGGACTGGGTACCCATGACTGTGTGAGTTGTGGAGGTAGGATTTTATGCGTGGAGGAAAGAAGATGGCAGGAGCATGTGGCTAATGATGGTGAAGTTTTACTTCTCTCACTCTGCATCAGTCACTTTAATTGGGCAGGTACTGCTTGTTTTCTAAATTTTAAAGTGAAGTCGCTGATGTGTTTTTATTATTCAAAAAATAGAGAACATGTTTCAGTTACGATGTATCAAAGGAAGGTACCATCTCTATACACTTACTCTAGTGTGGAAAAGAAGAATTCTTTCTCCCTGGGCACAGGGGGACGGTGGCAGTAATGTTACTGAATCCACACCACAGCAAGGTGTGTGAACAAGGAAGGTTGATAGCAAGATATTCCTGTTGCCCCACTTAACTTTCTCCAGAGCCACTTGACCTTCCATGCCTTTCTGGGTTTTTTTCAGGTTTTTTAATGTTTTAAAATTTTGTGCTTTATGATCTTGCTACATATTTTGCTGTTGAAACAGCTTTCTCTGTGAAACCTGAAGATTCAAGGAGAGCTAAAATTATTCTAGTGCTAAGCTGCTGTAAGGGAGGAAAAAAACCTTTTTCCTCTACCCTCCTGGGTTCTCTGACTGGGGCCCTGCAAATTAGACTGAGCACTGACAGATTAACAAGAGAAAAACAGAGTTTATTAACACATGCATTGTGCATACACATGGGAGAAACTCAGTGATGAGTAACTCAAAGGGATGGTTAGAACTTGGGCTTATATAGCATCTTCACAAAGAACAATAAATTTGAAGAGAAGTAACAAGACAAAGGAAGAGGTTGCAGGCTTCCAAGGGTGGCAACAGTCAGAAGGTCAATGTACAAGGGAGAGGAATGAAGTAAGGTTTGTCTGTGTCAGTCCTTCTTCATGACCGTAAAACTTCCCCAGGAAAGGGGACTTATGGAGTCCTCATTTCTCAGTCTCTGCTTTAGCTAGAAAAGAGAAGCTCCAAGAAGCCTTCTTTCTGTATCTGTTGACTCTCAAATGCCAGCAGTGCAATAATCCTTATGCCGAAGTGGTATATTTGGGGTGGCACGTTTTGATCCTCTTCATTGTTCTCTCTGGACAGGAGGGTAGGAAGACAGTAAAACTTCACCATAATGATAAAAGTAGAGACCAAAAAATTCGATTACGTGCAGAGTAGGGTGGATCCTTGCAAAGTTAATGAAGTGAGAATGGGGGATGGGAGCAACTTGGGTATTATCTGAATGCTTGCGTTGGGTGGTTATTGCAGGGGTTACTGTTTCTGGTTACTGTGTCTTTTTAATTAGTTACTCGTATGGCATATACTTATATCCACGTGAATTCTTCTTTCATTCCCTTTTTTTTTTCTTTTTTGGAAGTAGCTTTTTAGGTTATCATTTGCAAAGTGAGTGGGTCTGCCTGCTGCCTTCTAGTTATACTTTAAAGCTCTAACACTTAGCAGTCTTCTCCTTCCCGTAGTAGCTGCCTATCACTGCAATTCCTTGCGGTTTGGAAAAATAGATAATTTGTGCTCCATCAGCCCTCTGTAATACAGAGTTCCATCCAAAGAAAGGAAGATAGAATGTAAAATGTGGGATTTTACCATGTGCTCCAGTCCT
This sequence comes from Equus quagga, assembly GCF_021613505.1. Lineage (NCBI taxonomy): Eukaryota > Metazoa > Chordata > Mammalia > Perissodactyla > Equidae > Equus > Equus quagga. The sequence continues at coordinate 12,942,736 of NC_060272.1, forward strand.
TGGAATTCATGCCACTTGCACGTAGAAGATCCTCTGTAGTATTAGCTGTGTTGAGACCTTGTACTGCTCTCGGTGTATATTGTTTGCTAATTATGCTACCGTGAAGTGATCTTCCTATGTTCCCTTCTGCCAACTGTTCCTGCTTATTTAAAGATTTTGCTCTCCGTTGCTGTTTAATTATCCAGCTTTTGCCTGCCTGACAGCTTAAAAGCATTAAGAGCTTAATCTTTAACAGCTCAACTAACACATTTGTGTATTGGCAAATAACTTAAAAGTTTCTTTTTTAAAAATCCTCCTTAGTCACCCTTTAGTAACAGAGACAGAAATGTGTTTTGATTTCTGGACCCAGATAAGAAGGGAATACAACGTAGTTGTCTGGTGAAATAGGAAATTGGGAAGAGCTGGATTATTGGGGGCATGCTACTGGTGCTGGAGAGGGACGGTCACAGTGATTGGAGACATTGCTAGAGACAGTTCGTCATGCAGGGACTGTTTGTGTCACTCAGGATCCATTCAGGAAAACAGCAACCATGGTAACTAAGTATTGCAAATAGAGAAGATTCAGTACAGGGAATTGGCTAGACAGTTGTTGGAAGGCTGGAAGAACAAAAATGGTGAGGTAATATTAACTCAGAGTAAAAGGAAAGCCTGTAGCATTGGGGGAACAAACGGGAGGAAGTGGTGCCAGCAGAAGTTAAGAGCTGAGATCCTGAAGGAAGAATCTCAGCTTCCAGCCCTGGGACTGTGGAGGAAGGGACAGAGCCACTTCAGAGACACTGCTGAAGATAAGGAAGGAGAGAGGAGAGTGGGGGGAAAGGGCCACTCCCCTCTTCCAGCGCTCTGAGGTCACCTGTGACTCCTATTGGAAGAGATTTAACAAAAGCCTCGTGGCAAAGGACCCTGGGAAATATAGTTTGCAGAATGTAGAAGGTGGGGCATAGGACTAATAGGTAAATAACATGCGCGTCATCACCCACTTTCTGGATGGGTGGTTCTTGCAACGTCACCATTTTTCTCTGCTTCCCTTAGAGTATTGTTCACTTTGTATAGATGCTATAAGAAGGGTAAAGGTCAAGACAAAAGTAAATTTTACCTGATTCAGTCTGTTGTTAATCTTCAATAAATAATAATAATAATAATAGTAATAAATAATAAAATACATGAAGAATTTTCCTGTTGTTTAAATGAAATTATGTTGGTTTTCCTGAGTGTGTTAGAAAGAATATCACCAGGGATTTTGTCCATGTGGCTCAAATGCATATCACTTGCTAGAGAGAATTGACGGAGAGATCAATGCAACATCAAATAGAGAGACAATTAAATGTTAGTATGATAGCAGTCTAAAGTATTTTTAAGTTTTTGAACTTTTCGTATTTCCTCATTTAAGGGGTAAAATACTTAACTTGTCTCTGAGTCCCATGGGAAACTCCGACAACATCTTTAGCAAGTGGATATTCACAAATGTTTCCATAATGCATTAAACCTTTCCTTTTCTTGTATAATATGCCACCTATTTGCTGTGTAGGTCATAGGGCAAGTCAGAATGTTTCTGTTTTCTACTGAAAAGACGGACTTGACAGTAAATAAAGAAATAGGCTTAAACTCATGAATTGTTATCATTTGTACTTTTTGCAGAATATAAGGCACTGAGTTCATTCACATAAGATGTGCTTTTGAACTGAGTTAAAGAGAGCAAAAGAGTCACCTGCTGAAAACTCCATCACTTTCTCCCTGAGTGCTTTTATTCACCATGAAGTGGAGAGCTGCCATTTGGTATTCTGTTATGGATGTTAAACAACATGCTCTCTCAAAAGAAAGCAGCAGATAATTCTCTCTTCCTAAAGGAGGCGCACAGGCTCCAGAATGCCAAGGGGTTTTGCATTACCACATAAGGCTTTTCCAAGGAATTTACAATGTCTGATCTACTCATAGTTGTATGTGAAGCTTAGATGTGGGCAGGAAGAGGCTACTAGACCATTCTTCACAAGATGAATTTGACACACTTAGCTTTTTTTTTTTTTTTTTTGAAGATTAGCCCTGAGCTAACATCTGCTGCCAATCCTCCTCTTTTTGCTGAGCAGACTGGCCCTGAGCTAACATCCATGCCCATCTTCCTCTATTTTGTATGTAGGATGCCTGCCACAACATGGCTTGACAAGTGGTGCCATGTCTGCACCCGGCATCGGAACCAGCAAACCCTGGGCCACCAAAGCAGAATGTGTGAACTTAACCGCTGTGCCACTGGGCCGGCCCCGACACACTTAACTTTTAGTCACGTTAAATGTTTTGTTTTCCCTTTAAAGTAATACTTTTTCAAAGATAGACTATATGAAGTCTTTCTAGAAAAAGATTGGTGATTAGGGGCTGGCCCCATGGCGTGGTGGTTGAGTTTGCACACCCCACTTTGGCAGCCCGGGGTTCACAGGTTCATATCCTACACACGGCTCATGAAGCCATGCTGTGGTGGTGTCCCACGTGCAAAATAGAAGATTGGCACAGATGTTAGCTCAGGGACAATCTTCCTCACCAAAGGCAAAAAAGGCTAATGATTAGATTTTTACCTTATTTCTTTTCAGTAGTCTGAAATATGATTCGACACTTGGAATCACTAAGTTATAGGTTAAGAAGTTGTAGCCTTGGGAGCTAGACCACTCAGTTCTAATGCCTGCTGTACAATTTCTAGATGTGTAACTTTAGGCGAGTTACTTAATTTCTCTATTTTTCAGTTGCTTCATCTGTAAAATGAGGATAGTTTTCTACTTCATTGAGATTATTTTGAGAGTTAAATGAGTTAATATGAAAAAATTGAAGCTCAATAAATACGAGTTAGGTTTTGGATTTGGTTTGGTAATGTCTTGGAAAGGGAAAGCAGAAAAATTGGAATATATTGATTTTTTGGGTCCATGCTTTATTTTCAGTATGCAGATCTGAATCGTCATGTGGATGCATTGAACGCCTGGAGAAATGCTACTGTGCTGAAACCGGAGCACAGTTTGGCCTGGAACAACATGATCATACTTCTTGACAATACAGGTACAGAAAGATGAACTGAATCAATCAGGAAATTGCCCCACAGCACAATACCATTGGATAGTTAGGAAACATAGATTATTGTGCTTTTGTTTTCCCTAGTGTATGTTAGAGTTTTAAAAAATAATACTCTGGGGTTCAATATTTTGCATTATAAAATTGTCTATTCTTCTAGAAAATGGAGATTACTTTGACATATTGGAATATGAATATTCGAGGAAAATGACAGTTTGCTTAGCATTAGCGTTGAGGAGTGGAGGAAGATTTGTGCCAGTAGCTCATTTCTTCTGAAGCCTGTTATCTAGGATGCTGGAGGTACCCAGAAGTGAGCGAGAATGGCTTCAGGGCTTATGACACAGACGGTGCCAGGTCCGTGCTCTAAAGTTCATGGACTGTGCTCGGAGGAGGTGCCCTGAAACCTACACTCATTTTAGATTCGGTGCTAACAGATTTGACAATCTGGTTTCTTAGCCCATAGCAGACTTAGTCAATTAGTAATCACTCTGCTCCCCTCGTTTGAAAAATCCAAGCATCCCATAAGAAATGATAGTTTTAATTTGGCAGAATTTAAAGCTAGTAAGCCGTTTAAGCAGTGTGGAGAAGAGATAGACATTTGCTTCTAATGGAAGTATAGAATGCATACTTCAGTGTGATCCATATTCAGTTATTGAGGTGTTCCTAGGATACTCTTATTCTGCAGACTCATTTTCTTTGATTTGGGTATAACTGGTATCAGGGGAAAAATAAAACTAGGTTTTATATGCTTTTTACTGAATTTAATCAAAAACTGTTGGTTTATTATGTCAGAATTATGCTGGGCTGTGGTGGCTTTGTGACTGATGCCGTCCTGTGTGTGTATGTTACATGTTCTGCGTTGATTTTCTTAAGTAGTTTATTCGTGATTGTCGTGTATAGTGCACATAAGCCTGTTAATTAGAAAGAGAGACTCAAATACTAGTACGGTGTTAACCTGTTGTTGTTTTCCGCTTTCTCCTCCAGGTAATTTAGCCCAGGCTGAAGCAGTTGGACGAGAGGCACTGGAGCTGATCCCTAACGACCACTCTCTGATGTTCTCGTTGGCGAATGTGCTGGGGAAGTCACAGAAATACAAGGTGTGTACGCCGCAGGCCAGGATTTCTTACAGCTGATGCCAGCATCTGACAGAAGCCATAAATGTTACTTCTGCCCAGTTAAATTCGGAATTAGGCCAGAACAGTGCACCACTGTGGCTTGGTCAATTTGCCTCCTGGAGAAGTTGGCCCAAAAGATGGATTTGCGGGGTCAACTACGTGTCCTTTCTCATCAGAATTCACCGCTGTTGCTCAAACGTGGGGAGGGGAAGCCCAGAGAAGGGGCAGTGACAGCTCATCCAAGCAGATGCCCGGCCCCAACCCTGGCACAGAGCGGTTTGGTTCTGTTCCTGCGGTTGGGCTGGAGTTCTGGTTTTATTTGTGGACGCCATCTTCACACTAAAAGAATAATGGCCCCTGGAGAATACATGACTGGTTCTTGCTAGTTCCAAGCTTTTCCTCATCTAGAGTCAGTTATGGGTCATCTGCAAGGCCCTCAAAGTGTCTGACCAACAAAAACCACACGCTATTAAATCTGGGTTCTAACTGCCCTCCCAGGATCAGCCCAGAGTAGACTGAATCGGAAGGTGCATAACTCCCCGTGTATCCAGGGGGACTCAGCGCTCCCAATACTGGCAATCTCAAACCATCATTTTGTGCCAGAGGGAGCATGTTAAAAGACAGATGCCCAGATTCCTACCTGCAAGAGATACTGTCTCGGTTGAGTAAGGTCTGGAAATATGCCTTTTTTAACATGCATCCTGGGTGACTAACAGAGGTGTTACAGAAAACACACTTTTAGAAGCAGTGCAATAGTCCTTTCGTGAGAGAGAGATTTTCTTTCAGAATCAGGGGTTGTATCTAATTTTGATCACACTAGGCCTAAACGTTAGTCATTAATTACTGTATGTTCCGATGTTACTTACTTCTATTCTGCTCATTAGATATCATTATCAGTATAGTTTTCTGTAACAATATTAAGATATTTCTCTCATTTTTGAATAATAGGGAGTTTAAAAGCTTCAGTATATATTTTAGCATTTCTAGATTTTGCTCCAAAGATGACTTTTTGAGGGGTTTAGTTGTATTTTTTGCAACTCTGCTCATGTAGCAGGGGAGGAGGTGTGGTTTGTGGATTTCCCTTCTCATGAGTTTTCCAGTCACCTGTGTCAGCCTGGGATGGGTCTGGAGTGTCCAATGACCAGCCACAGTGAGTCATCTTCAGGATGTGACTTCTGTAATTGTTGTATTGATTTTTCTATCATCCCACAGCCTATACACTGGAATTCCTGTTAAGGGGACAGAACCCAGGGTTCCTTTGGCTTCCGGTTCACATTGTTCTTTTTCCAGATAAAGTAGAAAAGACTCTGGTAGAGCAGAATGGAGGTTCCCCATTTCTCTCCACATGTTGTATCCTAATTGTCTAGGCCAGGGTGCTGAGCCTAAGATAATGGAACGGATGCTGAAATCTGGAATAAGATGCTTACTGTGCGCACTGGGCGCATCTAGCTGTATCTAGATACTGCTGGTCTTATTACTTACTTCATATCTTTCTTTAAATAGATTTTTAACACAAATAAATGTATTTAAAGTGGAAACATGATATCACTGCTATAAATACTAGGTAACTGAGAATAGAATAGTTTTATTATGTCTCCGGTGGATACTGTTAACCAAGGCTCCAAGCCTGAGGTCACCGTCTCTCAACTTCAAAGGGAGGTTGGCAGATGTTAGAAGGAGTGACCCCCAAACCACCACCAAACAGAGATTTTTGTCCAGACTTTTTTTGAACCAGAAGAAAGGAAGGCAGGTTGAAGTGGGAACTCCTGTCTTTCTGTGCAATTCGTGGTTTCAGCTTCACGTCGGATCACCTGTGTCACCTTCCCTAGTTGGAGCGGTCTATAGGGTGTCCCTTGTGAAACGCTGTCCAAGGGAATAGACGTGGATTTCAGGATGTTGCTGTGGCGATGCTGGTACCCTGCGGCCAGTGTGGCTGAAATGACCTCGACTGCCCTGTCCCCTCTGCAAGGACTTTCTCTGTCCCATGTGTTACCCTAAACCTTTGTCAAATACATTTTGTCTAATACACTTCAAAAAATAATATACTAGTTTCCCTTTCTATTGATGAAAAAAATATCCCCGATTTTAAATGTGAGTTTATTTATTTGTTCCTTGGCATAAATCAGCTCGTTGCCTGGCTCTTTCAGCATCCCCACACCTCCACAGATCAGTCTATAAACAGTTCATTGCTTTCCAGAACAGAGCTGTTAAGAAGCCTGATTTAATAGATGAACATTTCGTGTGCTTTGAATACCCACAGACATTTGTGTTCTAAAGAGGCCTCCAGCCTCCCAGGACTCCGGTGCAGTCCCAGGGGCCACTGAAGCATCCTCTCAGGGCTGCCCCACTGTCACCCAAGATGGAGCCTGTCCACCCACACTCACCTCACCCCGCAACCTGCTCTTCCTCCTCCTTTTGTCAATATGCCATCGTTTTTATATCTTCCAGGCCCAGGAAATTTGCCTCATTTTTTCTGCCCCAATTCCCTCCCTTATCCTCCCATTCCTTCCCACCCAGCCTCCTCATCACCCCTTCAGGGTGCAGGCCCTGCCTTGCCAAGAGCAGCAGCCCCCTGACTGAGTGTAAGGCCTGCGCACGCTGTCCTGAACGCCACCACATCCTCCAAACCTGACTCCGACAGCACGTCGTCCCGAATCATATCCACACTCGTGGGCATTTGAGAATTTAGTTAAATGAATCAAGAATGAATCTCGCATCCCCTCGAGAACTCCTAACTTGGTTTTCTTCTCTTAATCAGTAGCCTCTAGTTAACACATCTTAAAGCACATTTCAATTCCCTGGCCTTCTTATTTCTCAAATTTTAGATTTTTAAATGGAAATGTTTGAAAATCATCAGAAACAACATGACTTCTTAGAAACCACTACAAATCTACACAATCCATTTGATTTTTTTTTTTTTTTTTTCTTGCAGTGTATCTAACATGACAGGAAAGTCTTAGACTTCCTTGTGGGAGTTTCAGCTACTGAAACTTGGAGCAGACCCTGACTTTGAACCGAGTTCTGAAAGTGATGTTTGCTGACATCCTGATGTATATTATCCTGATGTCTTTTTTCCATCCCTCATGGATGACATTTCTAAAACACTAGAGTTTTCTCTGCCAGCTCTGTCTGAAGGTTGTGGTTTCAGAGATGTTCACCCAAATGCCCAGCCTGTTTCTCAGGAGTGCATAGCCCATTACAGGACAAGGAAGCCGGCCTCCCTTCACCTTATAAAACACATGATCCTGGACGTGGGAAGCCCACCTGGAAACACTCACGTAGGGCGCAGATGGAAGGAGCAAACCTGTCCCCCAGCCACCAGCTTTGGTTGTTTAAGTTTGGTGGTCTGATGCAGATTAAAGCAGGCGTGGCCCTCTAGGAGCACAAATGCAGGCGGCGTGAAGAGCTGCCCCTGGCAGGTTAGGCGTCTTTATTTCTGAGCATTATGGTAGAAAGGCACCATCCAGTCAGCCGCGGTCCAGTAACGATCAGGTGAGGGAACACTTGGCCGTGCTTCTTCGTGACCTGATTGGCAGTGAGTACCATTTGGAGGAAACAGAGGCCTATGCAAGGGTCAGTTCACACACATCAGGGGTGTTTGGTCGGGCTCATGTGCTGTCCTGCAGCAGCTCAGGTGACAGGTCTGTCCCTCAGTCTCTGGTCATTTTTTCCAGCTAAATGGTTTGCTGAGGTGGTTGTGGGTTCTTGGGGGAGATTAAATAGGCCCCAGCTCCCACCTTGAGAATCCTGGAAATGAGTTCATTGGTGTAACTGATGGTGACGCTTTCATGGGTGTCCTCAACAGCCCAGCCCTTTCCTGCTCCTTTGACCTTCCCTCTCCCTCCCCTGCACCCTGAACTGAACCATTTGCTTGAAGTTGCGGAATTCCGGCCACTTCAGGGAGGCAGGAGGCAGAGCTCATCAGCATATTCGTCCTCTCTCAGCAGCTGCCATTGCTTTCCACTGACCCTCACCCCTCACTCCTGCCCTGTCACCTTTGCCCTGTCACATGTTTCCCTGACTGCCCTTCCAAGTCTCTTCTCAACAGGGTGTGGCCCTGCTGGGCGTTCCAAGTGTTCCTGGGAGAAGGATACCGTGGACCAAAACGAGCACATTAGAAGTTTGGAAACCATAGGCAATAAAACTGTGTGTTACTTTTGCATCATGTGCAGTACCTTATTTTTTGTGTATTTTTTCTTTTAGGAATCTGAAGCTTTATTCCTCAAAGCAATTAAAGCTCATCCAAATGCTGCAAGTTACCATGGCAATTTGGGTAAGGGGAATTTTCCCTTTCAACCATATCGAAATTCCATGTAATCTTAATGAAATGGGTATATTTCTGTAAAATCAACATTGGGAAAGTAGGGTTTTTTTTTTTTTTAATCTAGCCTGTATTGTCCTTTATAATGTGGGTTTTTTTTTTAAAGAAATGATTAGATTTAGAAGGTAGCTAAAATAGTCATAATTCCAAATCTTAGTAGTATGACCAAAATAACCCCCAAAATCCCCCACTCACTTTATCGCCTTCTTAATGATGAAACTCGTATTTTCTTTGTGTGAAGAATTCTAGAATGCTAAACTGGGAAGTACTTTGGAAGTTGAAAGTCTGAATTTCGTCTTTTTCCTTTTTCCATATTGGACCCTCCATTCCAGTTTGGTCTCCTCCATGTTCTTATGTTCTCTTAGGCCTTGGCTAAAAATACATTTACAATGCTTTATTCCCTAGAATTCCTGTCTTCCATTTTTAAGTCTCAATAATTAAGATTTTTTTGAGCACAGTAGGTAGATGTTTAGAATGCTCAGTCAAATGAAAATTTTTTCACCGCGTCTGTTCCCTGTGGAGTCTGGAGCTTCTCATCGTGAAAGTCATGAAGCATCAATGGTTATTCCTCTGCCCATGTCGAAAGTTCGTTTTACTTACAAATCATAATAATCAGAGGCTTACCATTCTAATAATTAGATTAACTAACATTTTATGATCAGACCTTGATGTTAGAACCCCTGTTTCCAGCTGGCAACCATTATCTTGCCAAAAGGTGTAGGGAAATCTTTATTTAAAGTAAACAGCTGGACTTCTCCATCATCAGGTCCCTAGGCAGGGCTGGAGCCCAGCCCTCTCCAGCCTGGCTTCTGGAAATGTCATGGCAGCATTGAGAAACTTCCCAAACCCCTTCTTTTACTGCTTTATGTAATAATGTTGCTGTCAGGAAACCAATCGTGCCTGGTGATATGCAGAACCCCAGGAGTAACTGGCGGTGGTTAAACGGACAATCTCCAGGGGGTGTGATTACAATAAATAAAGTCTGTGGTACAAACAATATTATTTTAAACAACGATTTTTGAAAACTATGTGCAGCAGTTCTGTAATATTTCTTTGTACAAGTGGTTGGGAATACTGCAAGTTATTCGGAAGCATTTCCAATGAAATTCATCTCTTGCTATTTCAGCTGTGCTTTATCATCGTTGGGGACATCTAGACTTGGCCAAAAAACACTATGAGATCTCTCTGCAGCTTGACCCCACTGCATCAGGAACTAAGGAGAATTATGGTCTCCTAAGAAGAAAGCTAGAGCAGATGCAAAAAAAAGACGTCTGATCCTTTTTCCTTCATTTTTTGAGTTTGTGCGTGTTTGCATGAGGCATATCTTTAATGTTATGTGGTTGTGTTTAACCATTTAAAAGTCTTACTTGTTTATTTTATTGGGTTTTTCTTTCCTAGGAAAACAAAGACATGCAAAAAGATTACAGCACCAGCAATATAATCTTGAATGCTTGATGTGGTTTTTGCATTGAAATTGTATTTTTTCAGACAACTCAAATGTAAATTGTAAAATTCCAAGTATGAAGTCTTTTTTAATTAAAAATAAAAAGAGAAAAAAATTATCTTGAGCAACTTCAGTAGAATTAAACCTGCATTTGGGATGTGAGCTGTGTTGTCTAAAGACTAGTATTATTAAACCTCGATTGTGAACAAGAAATGACAAACTGGCTCCTACAATTTATATAAATATCGACTGTGTCTGTATATTAGAATTTTTATTTAATGACAAGAAAGTAAATTAAGAGCTTTGGTTTTTTAATCTTTTTTTAAACAATATACTATGAACTTCATTTGTAAAGAAATATATTTATTTGTATTTTTATGTTTTGAACAGGGCAAGTAATTGAACGAAGAATGGAAATTTTAACATCTAGTATATTTATGTACTTTCCCCCTCATAGGAAGAAATTCACTCCTGCAGTGTTTTTTGGCTTCTCTAATGTGTGCAGTTTCGTAACATAGGAAATCATGTGGTATTCTCTGTAAACTGTCCCTGTTAATAGAAAATTCCAGCCATGCTTTCAGCGAAAGCAGGCAGCCTGATGTCTTTGTTTCTGTTACATCCGGTATTAAGAGGGCTACACATCTGTGTAAGTTGCTTTTTTATGTTTTTAACTGTAAAGCAATTTTCCATTTGGCTTAATGGAACTAGTCATTACTATATCCGGAAAAATGCAAAAAGTAAATTGTCTCTCAAAAGGAGCCACATTTAGGGAGTTTGTGGTATTTTTAAGAATTGGATTATTTTTCCTGATTTATTTAATCAGAATAATCATGTTTATTTATTTTACTTTATCCCTCTGTGTATGCTGTTGACCTAATGATTTATGCAATCTCTGTAGTTTCTTATGCAGTAAAATTATTACACAAACTGATATAAAAAATGTCATGCTGCCTTGTTATGAGATGACTTTCAAGTTAGTGAACTTTGTGTCCTCCTTTCCCTTACAATGAAGTCAAAGTGACCAATTCATCTAGTATGTGGCTTCTATTTGGTTTTAGGGACCGTTTACTAGAATCGCACTGTGGAGTTGTCCAGGTTCAGAGAATCGGGTGAATAGCTCCCACACTGAGATGAATTTTATTCTCTACAGTCAGTTTTTGGGGGCCAGATCTGCATAGACTTGTAAATCAGTAATTGTAATTTATGATGGTTGAGGTACATCCGAAAAGAAAGTGCTGGTGCTTGATATACATCAGAAAACACAGTGCTGTGTTTCAGACATTTCTTAAATGGTCCCGAATTAACTGTAACAATTTATAGATCTCGTAGGCTTGGGAGCTGTCTTATTCTTAATTTGTGTTCCTATAGTGCTTAGCTTGGCAGATAATAGATGTACTATATGCTTGTTGATTCATTTTTAAAACAAATTCCTTTCTTTAAAACAGTACTTGCCTTTTGAGAGTAAAGAAGAAATATTTCTTGTAAAAGCTCCTTCAGGATCCATTTTCTTTCTACTAATACTGAAAATTTAGTGTCGAATCAAGACGTGCATGTCTGGGGCTCCTGCCTACAGAACGAATCCCTTTAGCTCTCACCTCTCCATCTCTCAGGATTTCCATCGCCGCTGTCTCCTCTCCAGGAAGACACCCGTTTATTTGACTGATGTTCCAGGAAGTCTTTTATGTCTGCAGATTTGGGAAGTGCACCATGCTGGCTCTCTTTCCTTCCTTGTTTTTCCATCTTAAGGTGGCCACCCTCTTTATTTCTTGGGTTTCCTTTCTAACGAGACTGAAGTGGAAGGCTGTCTCCCAGTTCCCCTCTTATTTGGTATCTCTTTCTTTTAATTTTTTTTTTTTTTTAAAGATTTTATTTTTTCCTTTTTCTCCCCAAAGCCCCCCGGTACATAGTTGTGTATTCTTCGTTGTGGGTTCCTCTAGTTGTGGCATGTGGGACGCTGCCTCAGCGTGGTCTGACGAGCAGTGCCATGTCCGCGCCCAGGATTCGAACCGACGAAACACTGGGCCGCCTGCAGCGGAGCGCGCGAACTTAACCACTCGGCCACGGGGCCAGCCCCTTCTTTTAATGTTTTTATTGCTAATCACAGTAGGGGTAAGGGAGGGGGTGTCAAAACAAACATGGGGGGAGTTCCCAGTTTGAGAAATCTGAGAGTCCTCGCCACCGTCCTTCACCTCCCTGGTGGGGAGCATCACGAAACCTCAGAAGGCAGTTTGGGGTTGTTTCTATTTGGTCAACATGTATTACTACTACATTTCTTCCATATTTAGATGGAGTCTTACATTTATTTCTTCAAAATTTCCTCCTGTAGACATAGCCTACCGTGCCTTGACAGGGTTCTTCAGGGTTCTGATTCTATCACATTTCTTAAGTGTGGTGGTCTTTACGTTTTATTTCAAATGACTGACTTAAAATATCATGCAGAGTTGAAGACCAAGCCCCACAGCAAAGCACTGGATGTCTATGGCCATGTTCACATCCATCAGCTTGGACTTTAGGGTGAGAAAACCTAGATTTGGGTCGTGGTTCTTACACTGTGACATCATAGGCAAGTCATTTAGCATTGCTTAAGCCCCAGTTTCTCATCTGTAAAATGGGGATAAGATCTCCCTGAGGGTAATGAGGTAGGCCCAGGAGGCCCTCAATAAATGATAGGTTGGATTTTTGGAAGAGAGTGTAGATTTTACAGCAGACAGATTTGGCCTTAAATACATTCATTCTGCTATTCACTCTACAAATATTAAGTGCCTGCCATGTGCCAGAGACTGTCCTAGGCACTGGGAATATGGTGGTGAGTGAAAGTGGACATGGCCCCTTGCCGTCATGCAGCAGTGAGAGACAGTAATTGTCAAATGGTCATATAATTAATAACAGGAGAGGAAGACTGGATCTAACCTGAGTTAGAAGAGGGATCTCTGAGAACATGATTTCTGAACTGAGATTTGATAGGCAGAGAGGAAGAAGATCACTCTAGGTCAGCAGTGCTCAACCAAGGGAGATTTTGTCCCCCAGGGGACAGTTGGCAATGCCTAGAAACATTTTTGGTTGTCACAATTCATGGGGGTGAGAGGATGCTAATGTACATCCAACAACGCACAGGAAGCCCCCCTCACAAAAAATTATCTGGTCCAAAATGTCAGCAGTGGCAAGGTTATGGAAACCTGAACTGCGCACACAGAAGAAACAGCATATGCAAAGGCCCTGTGGTGAGAAAGCTAAAGTACTTGGTGAGCAAAGTCCAAGTCAGGGAGAGCACTTGGTGGGTCTGGTAAAGGTGACTAGAGGCAGAATATGCCAGGGTTTGTGGACCACATGGTCTTTATCTTAAACCATGGAAGGATTGATGAGTGGCATTATCAGATTTATATTTTGAAAAGATTACTTTGGCTGTTGGTAGGAAAGGAATTGGAGGGAGGCAGAGAAGACATGAGCAGATCAGCAGAGAGACCATTCTTTGTGTCCAGGGTGGAGATAAAAAGGCAGCTTAGCGTAGCCACATGGCAGTGAAGTTGGAGAAAAGTGGAGTGAACTGAGAAATGTTCGGGGGGTCCAATTGTTGATGGATAGGAGGTAGATTGGTGAGGGAATGAGAGCTGTCAAGGTTCTTCATACAGTTAAGCAGAGAAGAGTAGAAGCCATTGAGAGGGAGAGGCTGACTATAAACCAGAGAAGGCATACGGGCCTTGAGAAGAAAGGAAGGAACGGGACCCAAAATCAGGTACAAAATAGGAAATAAAGCCCCTGTAGGTTACGAGGTCCAGATTTGGACAGATGTAGACACGTCTGTACATTTGTACAGTTGGCCAAACCCCAGTTGCAGCGTAGCTGAATTACAAGAATTTTGACCTTCTTGAGCTTCAGTTCTTTCATATAAAAAATTCAGGTAATGGGGCCGGCCCTGTGGCTGAGTGGTCAAGTTCATGCACTCCGCTGTGGTGGCCCAGGGTTTTGCTGGTTCAGATCCTGGACAGGGACATGGTGCTGCTCATCAGGCCACATTGAGGTAGTGTCCCACATGCCACAACTAGAAGGACCCACAACTAAAATATACAACTATGTACTGGGGGGATTTGAGGAGAAAAAAGCAGAAAGAAAAAAAACAGAAAATTGGCAACAGTTGTTAGCTCAGGTGCCAATCTTTTTAAAAAAAAAAATAAGTATCTTTGCAAAAAATAAACAATTTGACATGAACCTAAGCAAAATTTACCTTTTTTGGTTTCTAAGTTGAAATAAAATGCTGCAAAATGACATTTTTGAGGCCATTGGTAAAAAGCAAATTTTTGTCAAATTTCTTATAATAAAGGTTATGATTATGTGAGAATATGTGAATATTTTTTAGAAATACATACTAAGTCTGTAGAGGTGAAATGATAAGAGGTCTGGGGGTTTGTAACAACAAAAAGAAAGAAAGGGAGGGAACGGAGAGGAGAAAGCGGGCCTCTGCTCATGTTTCCTGACACAATTCTTACAAAATCAAAATCTTACAAAAATGGGGTAAATCATATTTTCATCTTTTGCATACATCTTTTAAATGTCTTTGTTTAATGGTGGACTTCCTGGTTTTATTCCATGTCCCCATCATTTCCTTCCTTGGAATCACAGTCCTAATTGCATTTTTGAGAACCTCCCTATCCTCTTCAGCTGTTTAACTTCTGGAAATACACCTTCCTAAAGCCTGGCCATTTTGGTTTTGCATTTCACAAACTAACTGTACGGCCACTTTCTTCAAAAATCATTTTTTTCACTTTACCAACCAACTTCCAATTGTTGATTAGTATTAGGTTGTTCCAGTTGTCTGTTGCTCCAAAACTTAGTGCTTAAAATAACCATTTATTTTGCTCATTGTGATGGTTAATTTTATGCATCAACCTGACTGGGCCACAACGTGCCCGGGTATTTGGTCAAACATGATTGCCCTAATACACTCATACAGCTACAAGTTGTGCTGAAATTGATCCCCAATAGCTCCACTCTGTGCAGTGTGAGGTGGGGTGGCACAAAGGCTGGGGCATGGAATCCTCTGTTTCTCATTCATATGTCTGGTAGTTGATGCTGGCTATTGACTGTGACCTCATGAGGAGCTGCAACCTGAAATACCAACACCTGACCTCTCCACATGGATGCTTGGGCTTCCTCACAGCATGGTGGCTGCATTCTAAGCAGATGCCTTCCAAAAGGGCCAAGGGGAAGTTGTATTGACTTTTATGATCTAGGCTTAGCAGTCACATAGTGTCTCCTGCCACAGTCACAGGTCCGTTGAGATTCAAGGGGAGGGAACGTAGACCTCACTTCTCCATGGGAGATATGTCAAGATCTCATTGTAAGATGAGTGCATGGGATAGGAAATCTTGTTGCAGCCATCTTGGAAATATAAGACAATAGCAGTTTACCTTTGACTTCCAGACTAGTCTTTGGGAATTAAAATAATAAGGCAAGTCAGAATCTTGACAGAGACTCTGCCAAATATGATGTCCAGCAGATGTTCAGGTCACTGGAGCAATGCTTCACTCCCTCTACGTTGTGTTGGTGGCAATTTTGTGATTTGTATT
Organism: Equus quagga; assembly: GCF_021613505.1. Taxonomy (NCBI): domain Eukaryota; kingdom Metazoa; phylum Chordata; class Mammalia; order Perissodactyla; family Equidae; genus Equus; species Equus quagga. The sequence continues at coordinate 12,958,225 of NC_060272.1, forward strand.
TTGAGACCCATCATTCATGTCCCCCACCTGACCAAGTAGACAGTAGTGACTGCTGCAATAATGTCACAGCTCTCCAGCTCTCTTTTCATCTCCTCTGGTGAGCTGCCACCCCGAAATTTCCATACAAGTGTCTGTCTTTTTGATTAGTAGGCCTCTTCCCTCAGTGGCCTCTCTCTTTTAAACAGGGTATAGCTTTTCAAAGCCAAAGTCCATCTTGACTCACATCCTACTACATTTTGGATTGATGTCACCAATCTGAGATTGTTTTTACTCTCATATTTTTATTACTTTTTATTTGGAGATCATTACAGATTCACATGCAATTATAAGAAATAATACTGTGATGCCATAAAGCCTGTACTTCATTTCCCCCAATGGTACATCTTGCAGAACTATAGTACAATATCACAACCAAGAAATTGACATTGATACATCCACCAATCTTATTCAGATGTCACCAGTCTTACATGTACTCATTTGCGTATGTAGGTCTGCAATTTTATCACGTGTAGATTTGTGTGGTCAGCACAGTCAAGATACAGAACAGTCCCATCACAAGGATCCCTCATGCTACTTTCATGTCATTACTTTTTTCAAGATGTTTCCTTGAGCACTGACTGTGCACTAGCAGTGTGCTGGCTGCTGGGGATACGATGGAAAATGAAAACAGCTGGGATTCCCGCCCCTGTGGAGCTTAAAGTCTGGATTACCTCACCCTCACTGTGTACCCAGTTTGGACGTGCTGGTGTAGACATCTGGGACTAAGCATTGTTACCAGGTCCCTCTCCAGGGACTCCTTGGGGAGTCAGCAGGCCCCTCTGTCACTCATTCACATCTTCTACATTTTTGCAGCTGCCCAGGTGTCACAGGTTATCAGGGTATTTCTTTCCTTCTTCTATATTCAAAATTCTCCATTAGTGGGGCTGGCCCAGTGTTGTAGTGCGTAAGTTTTAGGCGATCCCATTTCGGCGGCCTGGGGTTCACAGGTTTGGATCCAGGGCACGGATCTACACACCGCTCATCAAGCCATGCTGTGGCAGCATCCCACATACAAAATAGAGGAGGAGTGACAACAGATGTTGGCTCAGGGCCGATCTTCCTCACCCACACACACAAAAATTCTCCATTAGTTGGTTTATCTGTCTTTTTCCTGGAGGCAATGAAACAGAATTAAGTTGAACTTTCTATCCCTTTCATAGGGGCAGATATTAGTTCAGTTGTCTCTGCCTTCTCCTTTGGGCCTTGTATTTATGGTAAAAGCTTCACCAGGCATCAGGGAAAATGAAGAGTTATACTGAGGCATAAACTCCATTGAAGGGTCAGCCATATTGTGCATAGATAAGAGGAATTTGCAATGCACATATTGACCCAAATAGAAGGATCCCAAGAGTTGAGAAACTCTGATTTTCGGTAAAGTGAGACATTTCATATTACTTGAAATACTCATTAATATATGCCAAATATGATTATGGATTATTACAAGCCCATTTTAAAATCCCCAAAGAGCCTTGTCTTGAATGATCTCTCCCACCTCTAAAATTCTACCAAGAAGATATTAATTTAGGCTATGGCCTCTTTTAAGATAATGTGTGTCACAAAATACAAATCGGAAGCTGGTCTCTAGTTCAAAAGAGAAGAAACAAAGCCCATGTGGAACAGTTTGGTTGAGATGAAAGGGACAAAAAAAGATAATGGTGGAGACGGAAGCCAAGAGAATGCCATCAAATATCAAGGCTCTTCACTTGTTCTTCTTTCATAGTCCAATCTCTTTTCTTTAAACTTATAGGAATTACAGTTTATTTTAACATTGGCTGTTTCTCAGAGATAAGAAGTGGGAAGGAGAGAGATTTTTCACTTTCTACTTTGTAACTCTCTGCATCATTTGAAATAATTTTTCTTAAAGGAATATGTGTGACATCACAGAGAAATCTTTATTCAAGAGAGCCATGGATGTGTTTGTAATAAAGCTGCGATAAGGTGTGTGGGTAGGAAGGAGACACCATAAGAGAAATTCAGGTAATGAGAGGCGGTTGCTAAATTGCTTTGCTCAACAGATGAGAAGGATGCTGGGAGACTGGGGCCTCCAGAGTGATGCTGTGTGAAAAGAACTTTGGAGGTAGCAGTTTTCAGACCATTGGCCAGACTATGTATGTGCAGTGCAGACTCTTTTCTGAAGCATGCCTCTAAGTCTTCACTGAAATCTATATGCTGTGTGACTCTTGGTGGTTGTCTGGATATAGGTGGCATTTGGGTGCATAAAGCTTGAATGTGAAAGGAAAATCTGTTACACCTGTGTTTGAATTTCGTTCTTGCATTTACCAATTGTATGAACTTAAGCAAGTGTAGTGGGTCGAATAGCATCTCCCCAAAATCCATACCCACCCAGAACATCAGAGTATGATCATATTTGGAAATAGGGTCTTTATAGATGTAATTAGTTAAGGATCTCGAGAGGAAATCATCCTGAATTTAGAATGGGCCCTGAATCCAATGACGGATGTCTTATAAAAAGAGGAGAGGACACAGAGAGACACACAGAGAAAAGAAGCCCACGGGAGGATGGAGGCAAAGATTAGAGTGATGCTGCCACAAGCCAAGGAATGCCAGGAGCCACCAGGAGCTGGAAGAGACAAGAAAGGGTCCTCCCCTAGAGCCTTCAGAGAGAGCGTGGCCCTGCCCACACCTTGATTTCGGACTTCCGGCTTCCAGAACATTTCTGATGTTTAAAGCCACCCAGTTTGTGGGAATTTGTGGCAGCTCTAGGAAACTTATATAGCAAGGAACAGTCCTTCAGCCCCTCAGCTTCCTCATCTGTAAAATAGGGGCTGGGATTACCTTTTTCACAGAATTATTGAGAGGTTTCAAGGAGAAAATGCATATAAAGTCCTAAACCAGTGCTTGGCACATCGTAATATTCAATAAATAATTGAAAGAGGGAGAACCCTCACTTTTCTTGAGGTTTGTATCCTGTAATTCTATGGCCCAGGAAACAGTCTCAGATTTTTATTTTTATCACTCATGTTCTAAGTCTGATTAGTTCAACAAGTCCTTTAAATGTTACACTGTTTGTCAAAACTGCCTTGAGAATCCTGCTTTTCTAATCATTTTATTTTTAAATATGTGGTATTTTTCAAGGACCAATAAAGCTTTCTGCTTCCTACTTAGGATAAGTGTTTGAGAAAACGTTTTCCCTGTAGCTTTCAATTGCACTTTTATCCATCATTAAAAACAGTTTTGTCTCAGCAGTTGCATTTCAATAGCATTAATTTTGATGAATAGACTTGAGATTTGTCTTGAGGAATATCAAAACTGCTCATTTCTAGAACTTTCTGATAAAGTATATGGATGATAGCTTTTACAGTGCAGGTCTAGAAAACTGCAGACATCAGCAAACAAGGTGAGCATGTGGAAGAACAGAGACCAGGGTGTGAAATCTATCCTTGGGCCAACTGCACTGACATACATCATTTTTTTTTTTAAGCTTCAACAATTCAATTAGATATAAACACTTCCAACCTGCCATTAGTTACCAGGAATCTGGGATAAGTCACTAAATTACTGCGCACCTCAGGCGTTTCTAATAAAAGCAAGGGCGGTGGTGGTTGTTAATTTCTCCTCCATGAAATGAGAGAGTTGGACTACACTAGTGGTCTTTAAATATCCTTAGATGCTTAACCTTTTTGCTTTAACCTTTCAAAACTCAATCTTAGACAGAAGTCCACTGTAAAAAGTTATAAAAGTGACCTGCTTTGGACGCTTACATGAGTCCTCATAAAAAATCTGTTGTAAAATGTAAGAATGTTTGAAATTCCACCACTCTTGTGGAAATAAAATATTTTGAAGGTTTCTAGTCCTGATATGGCCTAGTAAGGTAAGAAGTGCCTCAGACTGAAAAAGTAAGCTTCTGTTCCCCCGTTCATCAAGCCGAGACAGCACAGATTCAGACAGCTGCAAAGTGAGGTGGAAACCACATTTCTCCCACGGACCTGCTGAAACTGGAATGTGTCAAAGACCTGCCTTCTGTGGCCGCGTGAGTGCTGCCTTCTTCCTCACTGAGACACCTCGTTCCGGAAGAGCACTGACTATCAGATGTGGCTGTTTGAAGTCGTCAGTGAGAATGAAACATCCCGCTCTACCTGGAGGATCCTAGAGACTTTCACACACACAAGCAGCCTCAGTCTCGGTTTCCAAACTATTTGCTGAGCTTCATTTAAATGGCGTCTGGATACTCCCTTCCACATCTATTGAAACTTTGTGATGTCCAAGGACATAGGACCCCGGGTCCATTCTGCAGTCCAGACTTGATGTTGACCCTCTGCACACAGCCCTGTTTGTCTCCAGCCTGTGAAAATACCACTCCCCCTAAACATCATCCCTCCTCCAAATCTCCAAATTCCATCTTTGATGAGGCATCTCAGGGTTGCTCTGGTGTGTAGTCTCTGCCACTGCAAGGCACCAATAAATCTGACTTTGTCCAATGATGGTTTCGTACTGGAAGATTTCAATTGGGCTAAGACAGGTCACATGCTAATCACATGATCTTGCTCAAGCCATCTAACCCCTTTGCCTCCTCTGTAAAGTGGAGGAAATTCTCCACCTGGCCTTTACTCTACAATGCAAGGGCGAGGATCAGATGTGATAATGTATATGAAGGCTCTTCATGGATAGAACTATATTCATTGGAACTAGCACTTTTAACAAAAAGGTTCAAATATAAAGAAATTATTAGTCCAGATGAGATACACTTCACTGTATACCTCCCAGCTTCCCTGTTTTAGCCCACACGTTAAGGAGCACCGGTTTTAGGTTCAGCTGGATATGGGTTCAAATCTCCACACTCTTGTTAACCGGCAGTGTGCCTTTGGATGGATTATTGAGCCTCTTGGAGCCATTTCATGTGTAAAATGAGAATGATAATATCTGCTTCATACTATTGTTCAAAGGATAAAATGAGAAGAGTCATATGGTGCCAAGAACGTAAGAGCACTCAATATGTGTAATCTCCTACATGGACAGCTCGAGGGAATCAAGCTTTGTTTCATTTTGTAATGTCTACATTTCTAGGCACCAGGTAAGCAGTATTGTCTTTAAAAAGTTACTCTTTGGAGAGCAGGACCAAATAACTTGATTCTGGTTTTAAGAAAAATGGTAGTCATTTTACAGAGTTAGAGACTGGTTTGTGGCATGGCTATGGCTCTTTGCAATGTAATTAGCTTCCATCATGGTGGATGGCAAACTTGGCTGGTCAGACTACTTTTTCTGGGAGTTCTGACAATTATTCTCCTATTCGTGATTAGGAATTTATTCACCAAAACTAATGAAATAACCTCATATAGTGCTTTACTCCAGTCTTTGCTTGTTATAAAATTACAATAGCATAAGAATAAGGGCACGAATAGCATAAACCATCTCAACTACAGTTGCTTGGAAAATTCCATAGACTTTTTAGAAAAGATATTACATATCTTTTGTGGAGAAAGGTCAATGCCTTATTTTTAAATGTCTGACAGCCGCACACATCATCGTTAAAACATTAATTCCAGAAATACCAGGATTGAATTTAGTGTGAATGAACTTAGCTTCATGAGGTCTGTTTGCTGTGGAAATTGTTTAGCAGTGGGACCTGTTGTACTAAGTAAAATAACTTGACAGAATGAAAAGAAAGAAAAAATAACCCTGCTGCTTTCAAATTTAACAACAATGTTATAGAGCCAGGTTTAGAAATGGAGCAAGGAATCCAGTTATTTGCAGAATATATTTTTTCTGTTTTTAGCACACAGATTTTTTAATTAGCCTAATTAATAGCTCCTACATTGAACTGTAAAGCCTGTTTAAGTTCATATTGATTTACATAGAGAAAATGACCAAAAAGTAAACTTCAATTAAGTAAATATTATTGAATAGGTACCTACTCTGTACACCATGGTGGGAAGTGCTGGAAACTCACACAAAGGATACAGGTCTGTCCTCATGAAACTCAGCCCAGTGGGGAGCAATCATAGAAATCAACTATTGCAGACCAGAGAGGTAGATATTGTAACAGAGGCTGGAGCAAGACACAATAGGGGAGGGTAGACAAACTTTTTCTGTGAAAGAGCAGATAGCAGGTATTTTAGGCTTTCGAGCCACGCAGTCTCAGTGACAGCTCACCAACCCTGCTGCTGTCCTGTGAAAGCTGCCATAGACAATACATAAATGAATGAGTGTGACTGTGTTTTCAGTAGAACTTTATGCACACAAATTTGAATCTCATATAATTGTCATGTGTCATAAAGTATTATTTTTTCTTTTGATTCTTTTTCAAGCATTTAAAATGTAAAACCCATTCTTAGCTCATGGGCTATACAATTATAAGTGGTGGGTTGAATTTACATTGCAGGTTATATAGGGCCAAAGATGATTATTTTTAATGATTTACTAGAATGACCCAATAATATTTCAGTAGATTTGATAGTGTTATTCAGTTAGACCTCAAGCTCACTATATAGCCTCCATGTTCTGTTCTTTATTTCACATTATAACTATAGTTTCAAGAGATGCAGAAGCTATTTTCCCATCTATCGTGTGGTACTTGCAACGCTGGAGGCATGGGGGCAGGGTAACAAGGAGATGCTGCTGGCATCTTTTGCATAATACTGAGTAGCAGTGTATTTAGTCAAATACAAATTAGGCGTTTGCCTTATTACAACAAAGTCTGGAAAACAGAGCTTGGCAATTACATGCTCAGATTTAGATAACAAAAATGGCCAAATGGATAATTCCAGTTAACGGCAAGGTGCTAGTTTAAATCCTTTGAGTTGATAAAGGAACTGTTTGCTGAGTTTTGAACGCAGGCACAGGATTTGCTGGCTGTTTGACCCTGAGCCTGGAGGGTGCAGGAGATTGTAGGTGGCAGAGCAATGGACCAGAATGAGCAGGGAAACAGCTGATGGTGGGCTGAACCCTTTTCGGGGAGGATCTCACCTGTACCATTTGGACGCAACCTGACAGCCTCTGAGTGAACCCAGCTCCTAAACCCACCAGAACAATCAGCTTGCAAAGGGCTCCCGCGTAACCCACCAATCCTGAGCTGACAAGCCAAAGACTTATCCAAACTGACGGATCAGTTTCCTTGAGAAACTGTGTGACTTCTGCCTCTCTGAAGGTAGTCTCCACCCCTGCCTTTGCTGGGCAGCTGTGTTCACAGAGACCTCCCCATTGTGGGTGGCCATACACAAGTCAATCTTGCAGAATCTAGATCCCACTCCAGACTTGCGGAACCAGAAGCTGCATTTTTAAACAAGATCTTCAGTTGATTCACGTGCACATTAGTTTGAGGAGCATTGAAGCAAATCTTCAATGAACCATGGTTCTCAAACTTGAACCTGCATCAGAAGCACTTGTAAAAATGCACATTGCCAGGCCCCGCCCCCAGAGTGGCTGATCCAGAAGGCCTGCAGTGTGGCCTAAGATTCCGCATTTCTAAATTCCCACGTGCTGCTGATGCTGCTGGACTGGGACCACATTTTGAAAACTACTGCTTTAAACTATTTGCTTATGAGTTATTTCTTGACAGTTAAACTGAAGACTTCATCCCACAGAACCTAACCTATGTTGGGTCAGGCTTTCCCACTCTTATCTGGCAGTAAATGCAATTTAACACACCCTGTCACCATCTTTAATTTTCCTTTACTAGAGGAATTATTTATTCATGTATTTGCTTCACTTTCCTTTGCTGACATGATCTTTCTCCTTCAAAAAAGAAAAGAAAATGGAACTATTCTTCCTTTTGAAAAAAATTAAGATGACTCTTAGACTTCATAAAAATATTAACATTAAAAATATACACTCATCAAGATTTTTTTACATATTTCAATTTAATGATGAACTTCCCAAGACAAGAAAGAACTCTATGAAAATTATGACATGAATCTGATCTTTTAGATTTCTTGTGGAGTTGTACATCTATTCATAAGACAACTACATTACCATTATTGGAAATGTTTAGATAAAAACCAGATTGTAATAAGATTTCAATCAGTCCACATTCATGAGAAAGTGGAAGGGGCAGAATATGATTAAGGGAGATTATTGCTAGTCCAGTAACTACTTAAATATTTGTGTCTCTGAGGAGGAGGGGACAGAAGTGGCCCTCTCTCCAACTCTGTGCCATTTCTGTCACGTGGGTCCCCAAAGTCGCATTGTGTAAACCCAGTATGACCAGTCTTTAGAGAAAAATTCTCCTTCAGCTTATGGTCTTCACTCCTCTAATTTCTGGGACTCAAATTTAGTCCTAGGAGTCGGGTGACAGTCGGTAAGTCATTTCTGTCACTATCTCCTACAACCACAGTTTTATTTAAAAATGGAGAATTGGGAACTGTGTGGCAGACGATATGATTATCTATATCCAGTATGGTATCAGCGCTGAGCGTGGATGCTGGAGAGTGAGGCCTTGGTGATGTGTGCATCCGTCCTATGGGACGCATCCCGAGGTATGGGCTCCTGTGTGTGCGGGTGGGTGTACGTGTCCAACGCCGTGCATCCCCAGGTGAGTCTGGGTCCAACATGGAGTTAGGGCCCGCCATGCGCGCCCAGGCGGGACGTGCTCTCGCCTGCGTGTCCGCTGGGGGCGCCCCAGGTGTGAGCGCTGGCGTGGCGCCCGGCGCGAGCCCAGGTGAGCGGGCCAGCGCTGGCCGGCGCGGGGCAGGCGGGTCCCGCGTCCCGCCTCCAGGGGGCGCCGCCGGGGGCGGCCTCCCGGGGCGACTGCGCCCGCCTGGGCCCGCCGTTTCCGTCCGGCTGCCCCGGCCGCCCTCCCCGACGGCGACGCGGCAGCGGCAGGTGAGGCGCTGGGCGCGGGCTGAGCGGGGCCCGGGGGCTGTCCCCGCCCCCTCCGCGCGGAGCCCTGGGGACGCCGGGGACTCGGGGCGTCGCTCCCTGCGGCGCGTTGCGCGGGGGCCAAATCCGGGGCCCGCGGGCCGGGAGAGGGGACAGTAAGGGAGGGCGGAGGGCAGAGGGGGGAGGGAGGGCACAGAGCCCGGGCAGCGAAGGGGACGCGGGCGGCCTGCGGGACCAGTTGGGAGGGAGGCGACACTGGCCGGTAAACGCGGCCCCAGAAGAGCGTGAGGCGCCGCCCCTGCTGGCCCGGGGGGAGGGCAGAGCGAGTTAGGGACCCCCTCAGTGTAGACGCCGCTCGTTCCTCGGGAGGAGAAAGTACGACCTTTGGGAAGGTGGCTTTAAGAGGCTCTCTCCGTTCAATGAGGCCAACACTTTGCAAAATTCTGTTTTAGATTTTAGAGGTTCCTGTCTGTGAGGAGCCCAAACGCTGCAAAAGAAATCTAAAAACTTCTTCTGGCATCTGTCAGTTTATAAGCTTAGGTTTCTTTGGAGCTGTGGTGAACATCTGAATTTTGGGGAAAATTTCTGTTACTGCCTTAAGAAATATGGTTATCGCTGTTGCTCTATGTTGGCCAAAAGGTAACACCCCAGGTGCACACGAACCCCTAAATATGCGCAGTTTTTGAACACACCTTGGCACCAGGCTTACTTTATTAATATTGAACTGATGAGAAAATGCACCACACTTGTAGCCATTTTTTAAGGCAGGTTATTCATTTTGCCAAATGTCCTAGGGAGAAATCATGTATCTCTAAACCAGTTGGATCGACCTATATAAAGTGTAGTCTTAGACTCACACGTCCTTATGTACTTTTTCCTATAACTGAAGACTCTTCTCCCTGGTTTCATTCAATTTATTGAAATGCTAATATGGAAAGTTCCTGCAGATTGCCCTCATGTTCCCCAAATGCCTTGTTTTCCTGAAAGGACTCCTATGAGAAACCAGAAGTTTCTGAATAAGCAGACGACCCTGCTAGCAATCATTTGTATTTCAAAAGGTGGGTTTGCAAGGTTAAATTAATTTCTAGTTGGGAGGTTTTCGTTTGGAAATATTTTGGAGTAGTTGACCTTGCTAATGAGGGTCCTAACTATTAACAGTGGTCCTAGAGAGGGTGGCTATTCATGTTGGCCTTAGATAGTGGGCTGCAGGAAGTAGAACAGAACAGGGGTAGAAACGGGTCCTGTTTAAGGGTTTTTTTTTTTTTTTTTTGAGGAAGTTTAGCCCTGAGCTAACATCTGCCGCCACTCCTCTTTTTGCTCAGGGAGACTGGCCCTGAGCTAACATCCGTGCCCATCTTCCTCCGCTTTATATGTGGGACACCTGCCACAGCATGGCTTGATATGCGGTGTGTAGGTCTGCACACGGGATCTGAACCAGGGAACTGTGGGCCACCGAAGCAGAACGTGTGAACTTAACCAATGCACCACCAGGCTGGCCCCTGTTTAAGTTTTTAAATTATCTGTTCGTTTTTCTCTTAATTTTCTTTAGTAAGAGTTCTTGAAAGTTCCAACCCGTGTCAGCTCTTCCAAGTGGAGTCATTGGAAGGCTTTGTGCCCACAGTTAGCCAGGGCCTTTACAAGGGGGTAGGGCATCCCTGCAGGCTGGCATGGAGATGAGGGCAGCAGTGTTTGAAAAGGGACAGGTCCCAAGGAAAGGTGACAATAAAATGACAAAATCAAGCAATCTTAGCAGTCTTCTCTAGAACATTCTCTATCCAGGGGTGAACCTTAAGTATTAGAGATTTTATTAAGAGAGCATCGGTTAAACACGTCTGGCATCTTGCTTAACAGTAATTCCTTCCTTGATTGAAGGTCCTTCTCGTCAGTGAAATGGCTCAGAGCAAGATAGCCTTGTTTAGGTCGGACCAGAGAGCCGTGTAGGCAGAGCTTACTCTGTGTAAGGTGTCACTATACCCCTCCAACGGATTTACAGAGAAGACCCAGTTACTACACGTCTCAGGGTTTGTATGGCAGTATGAGGTAACAGACACAGTAAATAGCTAACATGTTAAGAAGGGTGAAATAAATGCCGACGGGGTAGTGTGCTGTTGGAGCACAGAGAGGTGAATTCTCGCTGGAGGACTTGGGGAGGGTCCCATTTGGGCTGGACCTTGAGTGGAGAGTAGAATTTTTCTAGGCAGAGGAATGGAATGGGGCGTTCCTGGTGGCGGACACCGTGAGCAAAGTTAAGCTTAAATTGTAACTATGTTTGGAGATAGGGGAGTTCTGATATACTGAGGCTGGACTGGGTGTAAGGAGTGGTCGGCAGGAGGGGTGGGCAGGAGGTGCGCCTGGAAAGAAGGGCTGTCTGGTGATGGACTCTAATTTTTGCTCAAGATCTGATATTTTTTAAATTAAAGCAAACATAAAAGCAGAGGGAATAGTATAATGAACTTGCGTATATCCATCAAATAGATTTAACAGTTTGTTAAAACGGTTTCTTTTTTGGCCATATCTCCTTCATCTTTTTTGTTGTTGAAGCCGTTTAAATTCCAGACAACATATTTTACCCCTAAAGAGTGCATTATGCACCTCCAAAAAGGGAGCATTTCCTATATAATCATAATACCATTGTCACTCCCTAATCAAATCGACAGTAATTACTTGGTGTTTTCTAAAACCCAGTCCACAGTCAAATTTCCTTGACTGCCTCAGAAATGGACTTACTTTTACTATTGGTTTGTGTGAATCAGAATTCAAACAAGGCACATTTTGCTGAGTATCTGTTGTCTGTTTTAATCTACGACAGGGATTTGGCAAAATCTTTCTGAAAAGGTCCTCTACTAGCTCTTTTAGGATTTGTAGGCCATGTGGTCACTGTTGCAGCAGCTCAACTGCCTTGTGCTGCAAAGATAGCCATAGACGACAGGTAGATGAATGAGCGTGGCTGTGTACCATTAAAATGTTGTTTTCAAAGGTTTTTGTTTTAAACTCCACCGGCAGGCTGGACTTACCTGAGGCCACAGTTGGCTGTGATCTAGAGCAGTCCCGTGGGCTTCTTTAATGCCAGTGATTTATTGATGTCACTTGGTTGCCTATAGATGCCTCTCGTCCTGGATTTATTTGGCTTTTTGCGTAGTATGATTTAGCTTGCCCCTCTACTCTATGTTTCCTGTAAACTGGAAGTTAGATTTAAAGGCTTAATTGGAATCAGATTCACCATTTTTGGCAAGTATACTTAAGATGTGGTTTGAATTTTTTAATATATAGATTTATGACTTTAAAAGACTCAGAAATCTTCACCCAGGAAGCTCAGTTTTCCTAAAATAGGCTTTGCCTGATAGTTGAAAATACCCTTTTACTTTTTCTTTGTATTTTTCTCATTTGAAGAAGAGACTTCTTCCCTACATTAAATGTTGAAGTTGGGAGGTAGGTATTAGGGAGTTTATTATATCATTACTCTATTTTTGTGTATATTTGACTTCTCATAATAAAAAAAGTTTTCTTTAAACAACAACAAAAGAGTTGGCGGGGGTCTTTGTCCCATTCATTCATATTCAGCAACTATTAATTAAGCTACTCTGTGCTGAACTGAGGGTATTGTCTTAATAGACGCACAAAATCTTGGAACTTATATTTCTCACGTAGGAGACAGATATTAACGTCACAGTTAAGGGCACCAACTCCTGTGTCAGACTCCCTGGCTTCCAGTCCTGGCTCTGCCACTTACTAGCTGGGTGATTTTGAACTTTTTAATTAAAAAAATGGGGGATAATAATTGTGTCTACCTGGTAGGGTTGTTAGGAGGATTGAATGAGAAAACCCATGAAAAATCCTTAGCATGGTAATTAGCGTTTAGTCAATGCTCAATAAGTGTAAATCGTAAAGAAGAGAAGGGTCGCAGTCAAGCAGGGACCACGTGCAGAGGTGGAGGTGCTGAGCGGATGGATGGGGTCATGACCTCGCCTGGGCTGGTTAAATAGGGTTTGGAGATTTGGGACAGGGAAGGTGACATCTTTTAAGTGAGTGAAAGTGCCCTTTGTTGGTACAGCGAGAGAGGGCAGAGGGCAGCAGAGAAAGGTGTGGTGCGAGAGGGCAGAGGGCAGCAGAGAAAGGGTGCAGGCAAAGGCCTACTGACTAGGTGGAGCGAGGCTGATTGTGTATTCATATCCTAGTGCTGCTGAGACAACGTGCCAACTTCATGGCTTAGAACAACACAATGTATTTTCTTAATGGTTCTTTAGGTCGGAGGTCCAACGGGTCACTGGGCTGAAATCAGGGCAGGCTGTGTCCCCTCCTGGGGGCTCTGGAGGAGAATCTGTTTTCTCACCTTTTCCCGCTTCTAGAGGTCTCCTCCCTCCCCCTTGAAAGATGGCAGCGTTGCATCCCTTTGACCCTCTTTCTGTCGTCACAGCTCATTCTCTGCTCTGAGTCAGGAAGGTTCTCCACTTTTTAAGGACTCCTGTGGTTGGATTGGGCCCATTTGGATAATCCAGGATAATTTCTGCATCTCAGGGCCCTAACTTTAATCATATTGTGAAGTCCCTGGTGCCATGGAAGGTAACGTGTTCCCAGGGTCTGGGGGTCAGGACATGGGCACCTTTGCAGGGAGGTTGGTGGGCTGCTTCAGTCACCTCACTTTGTAGCTCAGTAGCTGCGGCAGCATCAGGGCTGCTCTCCAGACTTTTGGGGGCAGCAGACACATTACTCCCAGTGGCTGGTGATTCTCAGCGCCTGTTTCCACTGCTCTTCCACACTGAGGGGTGAGTCTGCTCCGGGCTGTTGGGGCCCCTCCTTTCTCAGTATTGGTGGGAGAGTACAGGTGGGAGAGGCTTCTGAGTGACAGGAGACTGTTGGCTCCACCTGCAGAATGTCACCCACTCTGAGATGTTGGCTCCACCTGGGAAATGTCACCCATTCTTCCCAGCTCCACTGAGGGGCTGTTAGAAGCTTTCTCTGAGTCACTCCTGTGCCCTCATCCTCCCCACAGGTCCTCCTGCCCCTGCACCCTGATGGGGCACTTGCTGCTGCTCTTGTTTTTACTTGTGTAATTGTTTTTGCACACTAGCCTTAAACACTGCTTGCTGGACTATTTTAAACAAAATTCGTACTAAAATATTGAGTATTTTCTCATCTCTTAACTCTGGGTAAATGAGAACCATGCCCTCCTCATTTTGATTCCCCCGTAGTGCCTTCCGCATATTAGGGAGCCAGTAGGAAAGAAATCCTTTCCAGTGAGTTGGGAGCCTTACTGGAACTCTGAAACTCTGAGTTATCCCAGAGTAAATTAGAGAGAACTTCTCATATGCTGTACTCTCCGTTTGTTCAGTTTACTACCTCTGTTTTTACACTTTTTCAGAGTTAATTACCTCTTCCTGCTGTTGTCATCTGCACTTAGGAGTATGCAGCAGATAAGTTAATGAAAATTACTAATATTTCTATATCCCATGATGGTTTTACTAATTTGTGAGCATTAAATGATATTTGGAAAGCATTCTTTAAGCCGTTATTGTTGAACAGAATCACAACTGCCTGATTTGGTTTTCCGTAAAGTTAGATGCGGATTTTAAAAGCCTAATGAAAACCAGGAGAGGGAATTACTACATCTGATCAGTGAATAAAGTACAGTTCGGTGCCGTTCTTGGGAGTGTTTGCAAAGAGCAAGTCACTTTTTTTTCTCTCTCAGCGTTTTCTTTTGAGCATTCCCAGCCATACTCCAAGGCGGAGTACAGTCACCCTTGGGTGCCCGCACAGCGTTGGAGATCAGACAGCATCCTGGCTGTGCCGGACTTGCTCCAATGGGCCGCCTCCCTTTGTTTTTTGAGCTTTTGTTTGTTTGCTTTGCTTCTGGAGAATCTGTAAGCAAATACCAGAAATCATGTCATTTACCCCTAAATATTTTAGTATGAATTTTGTTTAAAAGTGTATTTTTTTAACCAAACTACAGTCCTACCTGACAATAAACAAAAAATCGTTAATACCGTCTAATACTGTATTCAGATTTCCCCAGTTGTCTAAGAAAGTCTGTGCAGATGGTTTATTCAAATCAAAACAAAGCCCATTCATTGTACTTGGTTTATACATCTCTTCCGTCTCTCTTAATAATAATGATTAATGTATGCTGGGTATTAGCCTAATTTAGCGTGCTCTTCTTTCTTTTACCTTCTATTTTTAACTCAGGGTTTTAGAGTTGCATGCGCTCATGTTTCATTCATTATTATTATTTGAATTTATATAAAGTAAAATTGACCTTTTTTGTATAATTCTGAGTTTTAAAATTGATTGATTCGTGTAACCATCATCACAATCCTGATACAGAGCAATTCCATCACCCAGAAAACAAAACAAAGCAAACCCTCCCTCTTTCTGCCCCCCTGTAATCAAATCCTCACCCTACCCCAATCCCTGACAACTCCTGATGTGGTCTCCATCTTTATAAGTTTTGCCTTTTCCAGAATGTCACATAAATGAAATTATATCGTATGTAACCTCCGAGACCAGCTTCTTTCACTCAAACAGCGTCTTTGAGATTCATCTGTGTGTGCATCCTTTCTTATTCTGGAGTGGTCTTCCAGCTTATGGACGTATTACAGTTTGTGTATCCATTCACTGTTGAAGGACATCTGGATTCTTTACAGTTTTTGGTGATTATGAATAGAGAGCTGCTATAAACATTTGTTTATAGGTTTTTCATGTGATCGAAAGTTTTCATCTTTCTAGGGTGGATCCCTGGGAGTGGGATGGCTGGGTCGTATGGTAAGTGTATATTTAACTTTTAAGAAACTGCCGAAGTTTTTCAGAGTGACTGTACCCCACCATTTTGCATTCCCACTAGCAATGCATGAGAGTTCCAGTTGCTCTGTATCCTTGTCAGCACTTGATACTGTTGGGTTTTTTATTTGAGCCATCCTAATAACTATGTTGGTTTTATTTTTAATTAACTGATTTCAATTTTTTGAGTTTTTGAGTATTATAATAATTCTTGAATAAATTTATTTTACGTACCTGTTATAAAAATAAATATTTCTGGTTTTCTGGTGATATTCTGCATTTAAATACAGTAAATACTCTATTTTGGAAAATAATTAAAACCAGAATATTATATCCATAGGAATCTTTCTTAAATCTCACCAATTGACACATCATATTTGGCAAAGGATTACAGAATAGTATCTGAATATATGATGCATTTTGCAGTGATCCCTTCATTATGTGCATCTTGTGCATGTCTCATTCCTGTTTCACCATTAGTAACCAATAGTGCCATAGTTGCTTTTGGCATCAGTTTTATACAAGATTAGATTGATCGGTGAATAGTTAATTGCATGGGAGCAAATGGATGTAAGCCGAGAGTAATTTATTTGAATGCCTTTTAACTATAGTGAATACTGTTGTAGTTTAAAAATGGAACTGCTCCCATGTGTCTGAGGCAGAAGTAAAAGCTTGCATTTGAATACCTTTTTCCTTATTAAAGCACATTGAGCTCAAGGAAGAAAACCATTTGAAATTTCTGTTCATGAAATAAAGATCATGCATTTCTCTTTGGATGATTTAGGGACCTTGGTCACTGGTCACTACTGCTTGAAATGTGGCATTGACTCCTGGATTGACACCGCTAGTGTGGTCCCTCACATTAGGTGAAACTGTGAAAGTCTCAGGGTGCACGAGGTCATTGTTGAGGGAGGGCCTGTCTTTAAATTCAAGTCTCACCCATTAGCTGCTATGGTTTGGGCTTTCCATTTCTGGTATTAACCGTTTGGTTTCTGGTATTACCATTGGAAGAATGGTGTCCATACAGGCTTTCCTTTGTGTCTAGAATCTCTCCATTTTTGCTTCTGAAAAGTTGTTGGAGGGTTAGACTTGTTGACAGACCTTCCTTTGAACTTACGGGCGTTAGAAAGAAAAACCAAGCCTGACAAAGAAAGGAAGGTTGAGGACAAATTGCCAGATGGGCTTGAGGTTGTTGTGATCTGACGCCTCAGAGGCCAAGTACTAGGAAAATTTGGTTCAAAATGTAAAGAAATGGGGTGGGTTTCTGTGGTTAAGTCATTTTTGTTTTAAAACTAACATATTAATTGACCCTTATGTCAATTAGGATTGGAATGAATAAAAAATAGTGAAGGATTAGTAAGGATGTTACCTCCATTGGCTCCGAGTCTTTGTTTTGTTTAAAAAGTTATTATGGGAGCTGGCCCTGTGGCATAGTGGTTAAGTTTGCATGCTCTGCTTCAGTGGCCTGGGGTTCGCAGGTTTGGATCCCAGGCACAGACCTACACACTGCTCATCAAGCCATGCTGTGGCAGTGTCCCATACACAAAATAGAGGAAGATTGGCACAGATGTTAGCTCAGGGTCAATCGTACTCATCAGAAAAAAAAGTTATGGATGGCCTTTAAACTTTATGCTTGTTGATATTAATAAAGTCTTATAAATGTGCATATATATTTTGGGGGATTGAAGGAAGAGATAATAGAAATGTATTGGGGCCTGAAGTCTGGTGTTTTAGAATTCCAGACTAATACATCTGCTGCCCCCTGGTGGCAGCGTATTCAACAGAGTAGTTCAGAGGTGCAGGATTCTGGAGAGCTAAGTCTGTTTACAAGAGGATTGTAGAGGGAGCCAGGAGATTTCATGTTCCAGCGCTTATAATTACTATCTGTATGATCTTAGGCAAATGATTCTGTTTGATTAAAGTCTAGATTTTACTTTCTTCAACTTTAAAATGTAGTTTCTAAAGTTTCTTCCAGCTTTAACATCTTATAATTCTCCGATGGTAATAGCAAATACTATATAGCAAAAAATGTCAAGTTCCACTTTTTCCTTTAGCAGCTGAATCCTAAAAAATCCCATATATTTACTCAAGAAAGCAGGCGCTAGAGTAACTCCTGAAACTTGATATGGATTCGGCTCTGGGCAGCAAACTGCATAGATGTAGCTGTAGCACCGGCCATAATTAATGAGTATGATGACCCTGCATTATTATGAAAGCTTATAAGTTACATCATTTAAAAGATAACTTTCTTATTTTTAATCATGGTGAAAAAACACCCAGAATATAAAACTTAGCATCTTAACCATTTTTAAGCATACAGTTCAGTAGTGTTTGTATATTCATATTGTTGTAGAGCAGATCTCCAGAAGTGTTTCATCCTGCAAAGCTGAAACTCTGTACCCGTTATACAACAACTCCCCATTTCTCCTCCCCCAGCCCCTGGCAACCACCATTCTACCCTCTCTCTGTATGAATTTGACTAGGTACCTAGTCTAGGTACCTCATATAAGTGGAATCATACAGTATTTGTCTTTTTGTGACTGGCTTATTTCACTTAGCCTAATGTCTTTAAGGCTCATCCATGTTGTAGCATGTGACAGGATTTCTTTCCTTTTTAAGGCTGAATATTGTATGTAGATACCACATTTTGTTTATCCATTCATCTGTTGATGGACATGTGGGTTGTTTCCACCTTTTAGCTGTCGTGAATAATGCTGAAGTGAACATGGCGTGCTACCTCATTTTTAGTATACAGTGTTTACTAAGGCAGAAAGAATTTATAGGATTTTTTTCTGTGCCTAAAAGGTTAAACTTCATTATAAAGAACACCAGTCAACCTGCTAGATAACTAGGATATGGCTTTTTGTATGGATGAGTAAGTTAAAAAGGAACTAACACTAAGTGGACACAAGCTGTATGCCAGGCACTTATATATCTGCAATACATTCTATTGTTTAGTTCTGATAATAATTCTGTGATTTACCCTTCTCTCAGAAGGGGACTAATAATAAAATCACTATGTACCAGAATTTTTATATACATTATTTCATATAATTTTCATACATCAGTGCTTGAGGTGGGCATTATTATCTCCATTTTTTAGGTGATGTAACTGAGGTTCAGAGAGATGAACACCTTGAAAAAGGTCACACCGCTAAAAGGTGGAGGGTTTTACCTGATTATGAAGTGGAACATGTCTGATTTGAAATTATATGTTCTTCAGTCTACACTATGCTTTCTCCTGCTTCCAGGAATAACACTATACATCTATGAGCTGAAGGATATTGGAACAATACCAAGAAATTACAGTGCTATAATAATTTATAAATAGAAAAGCTTCTGTAATGTCTTTCCATTAAATAACAGCCTTTGGGTTTTCCTTGCAGAGAAACCAGCATCACTTCAGATGAATTCATCTGAAACATATCAAGGCTTGCCTCCTGGGTGATTTTGCAAAATAACTCTCCCTAGGACTTCCCAAAGTGCGGTTCTCCTGTTCCACGCCCCCCGTTTCTGAGCTCATCTTCCACTGTGTTATTATTCTCCCTCTCCTTTGGCTTGCCAGAGAACTGGGGCCATTTTCACTGCTCTTTGCTGTCGCCTCTCTTGAGTGCAGTGGTGACTGGGATTGGAGCTTTGATCTGCTCCCTGCATAGTGTTTTCACACAGGTGATAAACTGTCCTCACAGGTGGTGGTTTGCTTGGAGACTCAGCCGGCTTTTGGAAAGGGCCATTGCAACATTTTCTCACATACAGGGTTTTTAGATTAACAGAGAAGTAGTGATATATCATCTGAGAAGCCATGTAAGCTTCTGTTAGAGTTCCTCTGCACTTAGGATGACTTACCTTGGGACTTCGTAAACCTAGAGATGGGTGAGGGTCAAGAATGCTTCCAAGGATTCATTTGGGGTCTTTGGCAACCCCCAGAAGCAGGCTGTTGCCCAGCAAATATAAAAAGTGGGAGTAGCGGAAATTGTGGTGGCCACCAAATATCCATTTTCTCCTCCCTTAGTTACTGGATCCCCAGTTTTATTCAGAGTGACCATGTGCCTTAAGTTATGGTAAAGAAGAGGAAGCAGAAATGTGTGGGGTCCCTGGGAAGTTTTGCAAAGGAAGGAACCTGCGTCAGCTGGAAGTAGGGCTCCTGTTCCTCACTCCACCCTTCATCATCCCTGTTCCTTTGCATGCAGACATAATGGCCAGTGTTCTGCCAGCCTTCTTCTCTCCTAAGGGCACCTTAAGAATGGAGGCCATACAGGAACCTGGTGTGCAGGATTGTACAAATGGCCACAAATTCTTCTACCCTCTTATGCATATGCCTGTGCGGTGTCACTTTGCAGCTCCTTCCATAAATAGATGAAGTCCCTATTTCTGCCCCTTGAACCTGGTATGAGGAGTCCCAGCCTGACTGGGTGAGTCGGCCATCTTTCAGAGGGTCATCCTGATGTGGGGTGTCAGAGCCTGAGCAGGGAGAGGGGGACTTACGTGCAGGGGAGATGCTGGTGGCTGAGATTGGAAATTAGTTACATATGAAGGATTGATCAAATAAGTAACTGTACAAATGATAATGTGAGCCAGGTTTGCCACTGTTGGAGAAGGGAGGTACAAAGAGAGAGATGTAGAAAACTAGGATGAACCCTGTGGTGTGGATTCACTTAGGTGTATTGGTGTGAACTCATCGTTTTCAGTAAACAGAGATGTAAATGTGTGTGTGTATTTATGTATATCTGTGTATGTATATATAGATATACATGTATATATTCCGTGAGGAAGCCTGCAGGCAGCTAACACCCCAAGAACAGTGAGCACACCTCACACCCAGATCTTGGCTTCTAAATACCATTTTCCACTAACAGGTGGAAATCAGGGCTCCTTGGAGAAATGGCTAGTTCTAGGCCTGGGATGGGGAAAAAGTCCAAGATGAGCCTAGAACATCTTGTGCCAGACAGCAAGGAAAGGTTCAAGGAATGATGTGAACGGGTCTAGGGGACAGAGAAGCCTGCTGCAATTAGTCCATCTGTCCAAATTGAGGACAATTTGAGCATCAAAATAAGTAAATGATAGCACTGGATTATAACTCACTGAATAAAATAGGTAACCCTAAGTCTGTACAGATACAAGTAGCTAAATGGACAAGTGGCAAGTTTGATGGTGAATGAGATATTTACGTAGTTTCAAAGTACCTCCTATGAAATACTTACCAACTTGTATGAAGAGCGGAAGAACTTCACCGTGAAGCAGCCTGGCAGGCACCATCTCCATCAAGTGATCAGAGTGAACATCGTCAATAAGGGGACAAATTGAAATCATGTGCCATCTGACTGGAGGCAGTGAGAAGAACACAGCATCACTTCCTAAAGATTCCTGCTAAAGATGGATGACCTGAATCTAATCACAAGGCAACATCAGAAAATATCAATTTGAGGGTCTTTGAGCAATATAAAGGGCCTGAAATCTTTAAAAAATCATGAGAGTCAAAGTAAGACTGAGGAATTGTTCCAGATTGAAGGAGACTAAAGGACATGGCAACCAAGTTCAATAGGCGTTCTGCACTGGGTCGTTTTGCTATAAAGGACGTTATTGGGACAAGTGAAAAAACTTGGAAGGGGTCTGAGAGAAAGTAGTAAAATACTATGTTAGTGTCCTGATGTTAAGGATTGTAGTGGGGTTATTTAAGAGATGTCCTGTTAGGAAATAGACATGAACATACTGTGGGGAGGGGCATCAGGTTGGCAACTCACCGATAGTTAGTCTCTCAGCAAACATCTACCAAGCGCCCACCACATGCCGGGTCCCAGGGCTGAGAGTTGAGGAGCTCTGGTTGCTGGTGCCTGGGTCCTCTCAGCAAAGGAGGAGACAGAGATCTCAGCAGCTGTGAGGCAAGGGCAGCTATGTTCCAAGGACACGGTGGCGGGATCAATTCTGCCTACTAGGGAGGATGACACAGAGGAGATGAGGTTTGAAATGACCTGGAAACCTTGAAGGATGAGGAGGATTTTGCCAGGCAGCTCGTTGAGGAATGAAGCGGAAGGGGCTAAAGGCAAAGAGTGGGGACAGTTTGCACCCCGACAGAGTGGTATGAGGCTTGGCCCAGATGTGGTGGGAGAGATGGGGCCGGACAGTGATGGGCCTGTGTGGGCTGCATGAAGAAACCTAGACTTGACCCTTTTGAATTTGTTATCTGTACCTGTGTAGCAAATCACCTCCAACGTTAGCGGCTGCAAACAGCAAACATTATCTCATGGTTTCGGTGGGTGAGACTCAGAGCTGCTTAGCTGAGTGGCTCTGGCTCAGGGCTCTGACAAGGCTGCAGTCAGGGTGTTGGCCAGGGCTCTGGGTGTCTCCATGCTGAAGGCCGGGGTGGGGGGGGGGGGGGGGGGGGGCGCGGGTCTGAGCTCAGTCACTCAACAACCAGGAGGCCTGAGTGCTGTCTGACCTCAGTTCTTCTCCACGTGGGTGTCTCTTTAGAGAGGCTCACAACATGGCAGCTGGCTTCCTGGAGAGCGAGGGATCTGAGAGAGAGAGAGCACCAGAGAGCCCCCCAAGTGGAAGCTAGTCTTTTTATAACAACCTTGGAAGTAACATCCCATCACTTCCTCCGTTCTGTTCATTTGAAGCGAGTCACTACCTTTGCACAAGGGGTGGGAATCACACAAGGACTCAAATGCCAGGGGGCAGGATCATCGGCCGTGTGAGAGGCTGCCCACCAGAGCCCCAGGAATGGGGAGGGGTGTGGTCCTGCACACACCTGTGGGTGTGGGCAAGCTGAGAGGTGGTGAGAGCACATGGGAGATGCGCATCCAAGATGTAATTGAGTGGGGAAGAGGCAGAGAGAGGCCTTGTATCAGTGTAAAAGACTGCCCGGGAGCCGCCAGTGCTGGAGGAGGGAGGCGGAGGGCACCAGGCGCTTCAAATGCCTCCCAGGTTATACGTGTGCACCCGGCCTCAGGGGGCCTCATCTTCAGAAGCTTCTGACTATATGCATGTTAAATCTTTAATATTTGGAAAATTCGCTTTTCTGGTTAATTGAACTTTCCATATAGATAAGCTTAAAAATATTTCCTAGAAAATCAATTAGTATACTTTCCTTGTTTTTACAGTATACAAAGCATAATGAAGCCCCTTTGATCTAAAAGTTAGTAATTCTTCAGTATCATCAATATAAAACTGAAAGACCTTATTTACAATAGGCAGGATACAGAAATAAGCTAAGTACCTGTTGGCAGATGAACAGATAAAGAAAATGTGTGTGTATAATGCATGTATATATATAAGGTATGCGTGTGTATATCTGTAATGTGTGTGTATATATATATGGTATGTCTATATAATCCATTTATATAGAAATATACATATTTTTATATATGTGGAATATTATTCAGCCGTAAAAAAGGAAATCCTGACATTTGCAACATGAATGAACCTGGGGGATATTATGCTAAGTGAAATAAGTTAAACACAGACAAATACTGTATGATATCGATTATACATGCAATCTAAAAAAGTCAAACTTATGGAAGCTGAGGTAGAATGGTGGTTTCTAGGGCCTGGGGGGAGGGGGGAATGGGCAGATATTGGTCAGAGGGTACGAAATTCCAGTTATAAGATAACTAAGTTCTGGGGATCTAATGTCCAGCATGGTGACTATAGGTAATAATACTGTATTTTATACTCGGAAGTTCCTAAGAGAATAGATCACATGTTCTCATCACACACACAAAATGGTGAATGCAAGGTGATGGATGTGTTAATTAGCTTGATTGTGGTAGTCATTCCACAATGTATACATAGATCAAATCATCACATTGTATACCTTAAATATATACAATTTTTACTTGTCAATTAGACCTCAACAAAGCTGGTGGGGGGGGGGGGGACCCTGAAAGACCCTTCCCTAAATCAGTGGTTTCCCAAAAGGTTAATTGCCAGAATCATCTGGAGAGCTTTTTACAATTTTATTATAACTACAGGTTCCTGTCCCCTGGCTCCAGACTTACTAAATTAATCTCCCAGGGGAGGGGCTCAGGAGTACAAATGTTGCAACTTGACCTGTGTTTCTGGAGCAGCCGGGTTGAGGCCCCAGCTGCAGGATCCAGCCCACTCTGCAGCTCAGAACAGCTGCACTCCACCCTGCCGGCCCAGGCTCCCCTCCGTCTGTCCTCACCCCTGCAGACTGTGCGCTGGGCTCCCACTAGCCCACAGGCACCAGGGCTGGGGCTCACCCGTCCACCCTGGTTCCCTGTGCCTTCCTGCTGGATGTCCCAGCTCCCGCCTGGCATGCCACCCCTCCCATTCTCCTCCCTCTTCTCTTCAAGATGACCTTTACCCCCACTTTGGGGTCAGTTCACAGTCCAAATTGCACGCAAGCAGAATTCATCCCTGCCTTTCCTGTTTTTCATGACGGTCTGCACAAGCCCCTTCAGTTGGTCACTCAACACGTTGTATTCTAATAGTATATCTGTATCTTTTTTAATTTGAGTTTTTTAAATTGGGGTGAGATTCACATAACATAAAATTAAGCATTTTAAAGTGAAGAATTCAGTGATATTTAGCACCTTCACAGTGTTGCACAATCACCCCCTCCATCTAATTCCAGAACATTTGCATCATCCCCAAAGAAAACCCTGTATATTAAGCAGCCGCTGCCCGTTCCTCACTCCCCCATCCCCTGGTAACCACCACGCTGCTTTCCATGTCTGTGGGTTTACCTGTTCTGGGTGTTTCATAACAGTGGAATCAAACAATGTGTGACCTTTTGTGTCTGGCTTCTTTCACTCAGGAGGTTTCCGGGTCCGTCCACATACCCTGTATCATAGATCGTGTTATTGTGTTCGTTGTAGCACAGTAGTTTGCTAGGGCTGCAGTAACAAAGTACCACGGACTGGGGCTGAAACAACAGTTTATTTTCTCACCGTTCTGGAAGCTGGAAGTCAAGAGCAAGGTGTCGGCAGGGTTGGCTTCTCCAGAGGCCTCTCTCGTTGGCCTGCAGATGGCCACCTTCTCACAGGGACCTCACACGGTCTGTCCTCTGTGCTGTGCATCCCTGATGTCTCTCTGTCCAAATTTTCTCCTCTGATAAGGACACCAGTTGACTGGATTACAGCTCATCCTAAAGGCCTCATTTACCTTAATTACCTCTTCAAAGATCCTGCTTCCAAATGCTGTCACATTCCGAGGTGCTAGGCTTTAGGGCTTCAACATAGGAATTTGTACTGATTGCCCATGACGATCAGTATATCTGGTTTACAACTTCGTTTTCACACCATTTTCCACCTTAGAGTTGTCTGAGTGCCTGTCCCAGCTTCCTTGCTAGACTTTGAACTTGAGAGTGCAGCTCTTGTCTGGGTCCTCACAGCTTCGGCAGGCACTGAGTGAACGAACACTGAGCGCCCGCCGTCGTCCAGACCGAGTGCAGGCAGCCGAGTGTTCGCTTCTCAGGGTGGCATCCTCTTTGCAGTCTCTGTCTACAGTAAGTGCACGGTACGTGTGTGTCAACAGTGTGCTAATGATCCCTGGGTAGCTCCCACCTAGGCTGGAGGAGGGAGTTTAAACTATCTACTTGGAAGCTGTTTTAC
Organism: Equus quagga; assembly: GCF_021613505.1. Classification (NCBI taxonomy): domain Eukaryota; kingdom Metazoa; phylum Chordata; class Mammalia; order Perissodactyla; family Equidae; genus Equus; species Equus quagga. Next base: position 12,983,385 of record NC_060272.1, read on the forward strand.
TGTCATTTATTTCTTTGCCATCAAAATGGGGAAAAGAAATTGGCTAATTGAGAATTCCCAGGACCAGATGAATGACTCGTTTTCTCCACACGTGCCATGGTACATTATGGGGAACCAGTTAAAATGTGTCACCTCCCCTTCAGGAATTTAGTAGGAGAGAAAATAACCGGAATGTAGGACAGAATGTGACCAGTGCACTAAGATGCAAAGAATCAGAGACGGCTTTGGGACAGAGTCAGGATCTGAGCTGGGATTTTAAGGATGGGTTTGATTTAGACGGGAAGATATTAATGTGGCTCAGCAAGTAAAAGACTGGAGGGGGGAGCTGGAGAGGGTTTGAGGAGCAGTGGCAGGCCAGTTCGGTGGGATTTCAATTACAGGATGGGAATGCGGCCAGGCTCCTGGAGTCCAAACAGCTGGACAGGACACGGGACATCCTGAGCATCGCTGGGGAGCCCCTGAAGGCTTTTGAGCTGGGCCTCAGGAAGCTCAATAAATAAGGCTTAGAGGAGAGGGTGGCGGGTCGGGGGCCTTGAGTGGGCAGCCTTGGAATCTGGTGCTGGTTAGGAAGAGAGTGAGAAGAACCGGCTTGGAGAGGAAAGTAAGGAATGTGGTTTGAGCAAGACAGGAGACTCTGAAGAGTGATCTTTTAAGCAGAATTGGTATTTTCTGTTTATTTCATTTGAAACAACTGCTCTCTCAGGATGCCTACCCACCTCTGTGAAGTACTGTTGTGTGATCGAATGGAGAAGGAAACTGAGGCTCAGCGGTTTGGTCATTTGTCAGCATCACTACCCAGGCCTGTCCAGCCTGAGGCCAGTTCCCCCACCCATCTAGGGCCCCAGCTGGAGGTGTGAAGAGCATCGTTGGGGGTCACCATATTCGAGTTCTTCTCAGTGGGGAATGTACTGCACAGATTTGGTTCTCTTCTGCAGATAGAAAGAGGACCCCTTGCAGAGTGTTCGGCCTGCACTGCTCCTTTCAGAGTCATATCACTTGGGTGTTCGTATGACCAAGGATAGGCCTCACGTCTCAGTGGCAAGACATAAGCTCTAAAATGAGTCAGCAATGGGAGTAATGAGGCAAGAGGTGTGTCTTACCTCTTAATAACAGGAATAAGCAGCATTCTGGGGCAGTTTGTAACTAATATGGAAATTTTCTTTATATGAGAAGTTGAGAACCAAATGAAATATAAGACAGAGTTCAAGAAACATTAGATAATTAATGGCAAGTTCAAGGAGGTTTAGGTAATTAATGGCAAGTTAATAAGAGAAATATAACTTGAAATGCTGAAACTGAGAGGTTAAAATGTCCCAGGAATATTAATGTTTAATGAGCCAGGGGAGTAGAGCCAGGAGCTGACCTGTGAGTGCAGAGTCGAAAGTCAGGGAGAAAAGAGGTGTTTCTTGGGCCTGGGTGGGTGAGACGGGGGTTACTGAGGGTGGTCTGTGGGCTGATGGGGTGGTCGTGTGCTTGAGATGAAATGATCCCCATGAGCTCCTTGAGGAGATGGGGGAGGGGTGCAGCCTGGGCCGTCAGAGACATTCAGATATCAAAGATTTTTCCTGCACATCCATCAGTCTTGTTAGGGCACATGTCCTGGTTCTTTAGAGAATAACTCCATTGTGCTTTAGGACACTGTGTCTCAGGAACACACTTGGACAAGACTCTAGGAAAACAAAGATTATGTCAAGAAATGGAAATGTCTATAACAAAAAAAAACCCCAGGTGAGCAAGTTAAACCCCCCTGGGTGAAAGCTAAGAAAAGAGAATATAAAGAGACTTCTCAGCCATCTTCATTCAAATTAGAGCAGACAGGAATGGATGAATCAATTTGGCAAAGAAAATAAGGCCTAATATTTATGGAGTACTAATGTATTACAAAAAAGCAAGTAAAATCGAGGTGGATAAAGGGACTTTGTTCAAATGCTGATGTTTAGTAGCCCTTTTAAAGAAAAGAAATTGGCTTTTTTGACTTACATGTGATAAAATTCAGCCATTTAGGTTTTTTTTTTTTTTTTTTTTTAAAGATTGGCCCTGAGCTAACATCTGTTGCCAATCTTTGTTTTTTGTTTTTTTCTTCTTCTCCTCCCCAAAGCCCCCCAGTGCATAGTTGTATATTCTAGTTGTAGGTCCTTCTGGCTCTGCCATGTGGGACTCTGCCTCAGCGTGGCTTGATGAGCAGTGCCATGTCTGCACCCAGGATCTGAACCGGCGAAACCCTGGGCTGCTGAAGCAGAGCGTGCAAACTTAACCACTCGGCCATGGGGCCAGCCCCTCAGCCATTTAATATTTAAAGTTCAGTGAATTTTGACAAATGTATACACTCTTGTAGTCATCACCATAATCAGATACCATCACCCCGATCAGATTTCCATCACCCTAAAAAGTTCTCTCATGTCCCTTTGCAGTCAATCTTTTCCCCTTATGCCCAGCCCTGAGCAACCACTGCTCTGTTTTCACTCCCTGTGATTTGTTTTTTCCAGAATGTCATACAATCATACAGCATGTAGTCTTTTGTGTCTGACTTCTTTCACTCAGCATAGGTGTTTAAGATTTTTCTGTATTATTATATCTGTATACCTCAATCTGTGTATGTATTCTCAAGTTGGACATTAGGGTTGTTTCCAGTTACTGCCTATTATGAATAGAACTGCTATAAACATTCACGTATGGGTTTTTATGTGGATATATGAATTCATTTATCTTGCATATGTTCCTAAGAGTGAGACTGCTGGGTTATTTGCTAAATATATGTTTAACTTTGTAAGATTGCTTTCCAGAGTTGTTGCACCATTGTGCATTCCCAGAAGCAACGTATAAGAGTTTCTTACCCTATATCCTTGCCACCACTTGATATTAGTAGTCTTTTCAATTTTACCCATTCTAGTGGGTATATGATGATATCTCATTGTGGTTTTTATTTGCATTTCCGTAATGACTAATGATGTTGGGCATCTTTTCATGTGCTTACTTGAGATTCATATATCTTTGGTAAAGTGTCTGTTTAAATGTTTTTGCCCATTTTAAATCAGGGTGATTTTCTTCTTCCTGAGTGAGAAGAGTTCTTTGTATATTCTGGATACAAGTCATTTATCATATATATGTGTTTGGCAGATAATTTCTCCCAGTCTGTGTTTGCCTTTTCATTTAATCTGTGTCTTTGGACAGCAGAAGTTTTTGATTTTGGTGAAGTTCAACTTATTCGTGTTTTCTTTTTATTATTTGTACTTTTTTGTGTCCTGTCAAAACATTTTCTTCTAGAATTTTAGTTCTTCAGTTGGATACATTTAGAGTTAATTTAGGTATGTGGAGTGAGTTAGGAATTGTAGTCTGTGTTTTTGCATATGTATATTGTATTGTTTCAGCACCATTTGTTTTAAGGACTGTCCATTCCCCATTGAATTACCTTGGTACCTTTATCAAAAACAATTGACCATAGGAGTGTGGGTCTACTTCTGAACTATTCTGTTCCATTGATTTTTTTGAGCAGTTATTTTTATTGAGATATAATTCACATACCATAAAATGCACCATTTCAAAGTGGTTTCCATTTCAGTGGTTAAATATATTCACAAAGTTGTGCAACCATCGCCACTATCAATTCCACAACATTTTCATCACCCCAAAAAGAAGACTCCGTTGATTTTTTTCCAGCTTTACTGAGATATAACTGACTTATAGCATTGTATAAGTTTAAGGTATATGGCGTGTTGATCTGATACACTTAAATATTGCAGTCTGATTACCACCTTAGCATCAGCTAACACCTCTGTCTCATCACATAATTGTCATTTCTTTTTTGTGGAGAGCACATTTAAGATTTACTCTCTTAACAACTTTCAAGTATATAATACAGTAATGTTAACCATATTCACAATGCTGTGTATTAGATCCCCAGAATTTATTCATCTTCTAATGGGAAGTTTGTACCCTTTGACCAACACCTCCCCATTTCCCTCAGCCACCAGCCCCTGGTAACCAGCGTTCTACTCTGTTGCTAAGAGTTTGGCTTTTTTAGATTCCACATATAAGTGATATCATACAGTATTTGTCTTTCTTTACTTATTTCACTTAGCATAATGCCCTCAAGGTGCCAGCCATGTTGTTGCAAACGGCAGGATTTTCTTCTTTCTCACAGCTGAATAGTATTCCATTGTGTGTGTGTATCTTACATCTTTATCCATTCATCTGTTGATGGACATTTAGGTTGTTTCCATATCTTGGCTATTGTGAATAATGCTGCAGTGAACATGGAGGTGCAGATATCTCTTAGAGGTCCTGTTTTCATTTCCTTAGGATATATACCGAGTGGGAAGTGGGACTGCTGGATTTGTGGTAGTTCTATTTTTAATTTTTTGAGGAACCTCCGTACCATTTTCCATAGAGTCTGTGCCAGTTTACATTCCCACCAGCAGTGCGTGAAAGTTCCCTTTTCTCCACACCTGCAGCAACGATTGCTCTCTCTTGTCTTCTTGATGATAGCCATTCCAGCAGGTGGGAACTGATATCTCATTGTGGTTTTGATTTACGTTTCCCTCATGATTAGTGATGTAGAGCATCTTTTCATGAACCTGTTGGCCATTTGTATGTCTTCTTTGGAAAAATTTCTATTCAGTTCCTCTGTCCTTTTTTGAGGGGGTGGGGATGGGAGTCAGGAATATTGGCCCTGAGCTAACATCTGTGCGAATCTTCCTCTATTTTATGTGGGATGCCTCCACAGTGTGGCTTGACGAGCGGTGCTCGGTCCACGCCTGGGATCTGAACCAGTGAAACCCAGGCTGCGAAGTGCACGAACTTAACCACTACGTCACCAAGCCAGCCCCTCTGCCCATTTTTTTAATTGGATTGTTTAGGGTTTTTTGTTATTGAGTTGGATGAGTTCTTTCTATTTTTTGTATATTAACTGCTTATCAGGACTATGGTTTGCAGATGTTTTCTCCCATTCCATAGGTTACGTTTTCGTTCTGTTGATTGTTTCTTTTGCTGTGCAGAAGCTCTTTAGTTTGATGTAGTCCCACTTAATGATTTTTGCTTTTGTTGCTTGTGCTTCTGGTGTGACATCCAAAAAATCATTGCCAAGAGCAATGTCAGGGAGCTTTTTCCTTATGTTTTCTTCTAGAAGATTTACAGCTTCAGGTCTTTCATTTAAGACTTTAATCCATTTTGGGTTAATTTTTGTTGAGTGGTGTAAGATAGGGGTCCAATTTTATTTTTCTGCACGTGGTTATTCAGTTTTCCCAACACCATTTATTAAAGAGAGTGTCCTTTCTCCATTGTGTATTCGTGGCTCCATGTCACATTAGTTGACCATATATACTCGGGTTTATTCCTGGGCCCTCAGTTCTGTTCCTCTGGTCTGCATGTCTGTTTTTATGCCAGTACCATACTGTTTTAATTACTATAGCTTTGTAGTATAGTTTGAAATCAGGAAGTGGGATTCCTCTAGCTTTGTTCTTCTTTCTCAGGACTGCTTATTTGAGGTCTGTTATGGTTCCGTACAAGTTTTAGGATTGTTTTTTCTATCTCTGTGAAAAATGCCATTGGGATTTTGATAGGGATATCATTGGATCTATACCTGGCTTTGAGTAGTATGGACATTTTAACAATATTCTTCCAATTCATGAGCATGGAATATCTTTTCATTTGTGTCTACCTCAATTTCTCTCATCAAAGTCTTATAGATTTCAGTGTATAGATCTTTCACCTCCTTGCTTAAATTTATTCCTAAGTATTTTATTGTTTTTGAGCTTTTATGAATGGGATTGTTTTCCTTATTTCTTCAGGTATTTTGTTATTGTATAGAACCTGTGTGTTGATTCTGTATCCTGAAATTTAACTGAATTTGTTGATTAGTTCTAACAGTTTTTTGGAGGAGTCTTTAGGATTTTCCACATATATGATCATATAATCTGCAAGGAAAGACAGTTTTGCTTCTTGCTTTCCAGTATGGATGGCTTTTGTTTCTTAATGTTGCATGATTGCTCTGGCCGGGACTTCCAGTACTACGTTGAATAAGAGTGGTGGGAGCAGGCACCCTTGTGTTGCTCCTGATCTTAGAGGAAAAGCTTTCAGCCTTTCACTGTTGAGTATGATGTTAGCTGTGGGCTTGTCGTATGTGGCCTTTATTACGTTGAGGTCTGTTCTTTATGTACACAATTTATTGAGAGTTATCGAAAAGATGTTTTTGTCAAATGCTTCTTTGCATCTCTTGAGATGATACATGGTTTTTATGTTTCATCCTGTTAATGTGGTGTATCTCATTTATTGATTTTTGTACGTTGAACCATTGTTGTACCCTGAGGATAAACCTTGTTTGATTATGGTATATGATTTTCTTTACCTATTTTTGAATTTGGTTTGCTAATATTTTGTTGAAAATCTTTGCATCTGTATTCATCAGAGATATTATATTTGTCTGTAGTTTTCTTTTCTTGTGGTGTCATTATCTGACTTTGATATCAGGGTAAAGCTGACCTCATAAAATGAGTTTGGGAATGTTCCTACCTCTTCAGTTTTTTGGAATAATCTGAGAAGGATTGGTGTAAATTCTTCTCTAAATGTTTGATGGAATTCACCAGTGAAACCATATCGTCCTGGGCTTTTCTTTGTTGGGAGATTTCTGATTACTGATTCAATCATCTTATTCATTACTGGTCTGTTCATATTTTCTATTTCTTCATGGTTGTTTTGGTAAGCTGTATGTTCCCAAGAATTTATCCATTTCTTCTAGGTCATCCAATTTGTTGGCATATAATTATTCATTATTCATCCTATGTATTTTTGTGGTATCAGTTGTAATATCTCCTCTTTCTGATTTTATTCACTTGTCTTCTTTTTTTCTTAGTTAGTCTAGCTAAAGGTTTATTAGTTTTATCTTTTTTTAAAAAAACAGCTCTTAGTTTCATTGAATTTTTTTTCTATTGTTTTTCTGGTCTCTAATTCATTTATTTCTGCCCTGATTTTTGTTATTTCCATCCTTCTGCTAACTTTAGGCTTAGTTTGTTCTTTTTATAGTTCCTTGAGATGTAGAGTTAGTTGTTTATTTGAGATATGTCCTTTTTCTTAACATAGGTGTTTATTTCTATAACATCCCTCTTGAAACTGCTTTGGCAGCATCCCATAGGTTTTCATTTTCATTTGTTTGGAGATTTTTTTATTTCCCTTTTGATTTCTTCTCTAATTAGTTGTTCAGGAAGATTACCCACCGCAAGCGGGCTCATTTGTCCAGTGTGCTATAGAAGAACTGGAGGCTCAGGCAAAGGTCTTTTGCAGAAAGAAAGGACTTTATTGCAGGGCAGCCAAGCAAGGAGACAAGAGGCAAAGCTCTTAAATCTGTCTCGTACGACTGTCCTTCATGTGTCTTCATGGTTTGCATGTGTAAATTTGGAGGGGTTCCATGTGTTACACATGCGGTGTGGATTTTTGGGCTGTGACATCCAAAGTTCACTCATCAGTTATTCGGGTCCCTTAATGCACCTGCACAATGTTTGGTTGAAGGTTGTCAGCAAGTTCTTTCCTTATCTGCAGTGTCCTTGTTATTTTGCAAGACAAGCTCAGAAACTTTGGTTAATTTGTTTCTTACTTTAACCTTGTGGGTGTAGGGTATGGTTTCGGGAGTGTGTTGTTCAATTTCCACATATTTATAAATTTTCTAGCTGGCTGTTGTAGATTGCTAGTTCATTCCATTGTGGTGATACTTGGTATGATTTCAGTCTTCTTAAATCTGCTAAGGCTTGTTTTGTGTCCTAACATGTGATCTATCCTGAAGAAAGTGCCATGTGTGCTTGAGAAGAATGTGTATTCTGCTGCTGTTGGATGGAATGTTCTATATATGTCTGTTAGGTCCATTTGGTCTAATATGTGGTTCATGTCCAATGTTTCCTTGTTGATTTTCTGCCTTCATGAGCTTTCTGTTGATGAAAGTGGGGCACTGAAGTCCCCTACTATTAATGAATTGCTATTTCTCCATTCAGATCTGTTAGTATTTGCTTAATATATTTTAGGTGCTCTGATATTGGGTGCCTATATATTTATTGTTATATCTTCTTGACGAATCAACCTTTTTATCATTAGATAGTGCCCTTCTTTGTCTCTTGTTACTGTTTTTGGCTTAAAGTCTATTTTGTCTGATATAAATATAGCTACCCTTGTTCTCTTTTGGTTTCCACTTGCATGGAATTTTTTTTTCCTGTCCCTTCACTTTGAGCCTATGTGTGTCCTTAGAGCTAAGGAGAGTCTCTTGTAGTAGCATATAGTTGGGTCTTGTTTTTTTTTAAATCCATTTAGCCATTCTCTGTCTTGTGACTGGAAAATTCAGTCCATATACATTTAGGGTGATTATTGATAGATAAGGATTTACTAATGTCCTTTTATTGTTTGCTGGCTGTTTTGTAGTTCCCTTATTCCTATCTTTTCCTTTTGCTGCCTTCCTTTATGAATTGTTGCTTTTCTGTTGTGGTATGCTCTGATTCTCTTCTCTCTGTGTTTTGTGAATCTACTATAGATATTTGCTTTGTGGTTACCATGAGACTTACATTAAACATAGATGTAACAGTCTGTTTTACGCTGATAACGACTTCGATTGCATACAAAAACTACCCTTTTACTCCTCACCTTTTATGTTTCTCATGTCACAATTTACCTCTTTTCATATTGTTTATTCATTAATAAATTGTAGTAGCTATAGTTACTTTTAGTACTCTTCCCTTTAACCTTTATACTACAGTCAAGTGATTAACACATCACCTAATCTAGTATTACAGTATTAGAGTATTCTGAATTTGGTTGTGACCTTTACCACTGTGTTGTACATTTTCATGTTACTGGTTAGTATCCTTTCATTTCAGCTTGAAGAACTCACTTCAGCATTTCTTGTAAAGCATGTCTAGTGGTGATGAATTTTCTCTGCTTTTGTTTGTCTGGGAAAGTCTTTATTTTTCCTTCATTTCTGAAGGATGACTGCCGCATAGAATATCCTTGGTTGGCAGGGTTTTTTCTTTCAGCACTTTGACTATATCATCCCACTCTCTCCTGGGCTGTAAGGTTTCTGCTGAGAAAGCCACTGACAGCTTAATGGAGGATCCTTTGTAGTTACAGTCTCCTTTGCTGCTTTTAGGATTCACTCTTTGTCTTTGATTTTTGACAGTTTTATTATAATGTCTCAGAAAATATCATTTTGCATTGAAATAATGGAGTGATCTTTTAGCTTCATGACCTTGGATGTCCAAATCTCTTCTCAGGTTTGGGAAGTTCTCGGCCATTATTTCTTTAAGTAAGCTTTCTGCCCTGGTCTCCCTCCCTCCTTCTGGAGCTCCAATAATTTGTGTATTGGTTCTTTTCAAGATGTCCCATAATTCACCTAGGTTTTCTTCACTCTTTTTCATTCTTTTTTCTTTTTCTCCTCTGAATCAGTTATTTCAAAGTTCCTATCTTCTAACTGACAGATTCTTTCTTCTGTTTGATCTGTTCTACTATTGATGCTCTCTGTTGCATTTTTCATTTCATTCTTTGAATTCTTCAGCTCCAAAATTTGTTTGGTTCTTTTTTTTTTATGATTTCTATCTCTTTGTTAAAGTTCTCATTTTGTTCATGTTTTGTTTTCCTGATTTCATTGAATTGCTTTTCTGTGTTTTCTTGTAGCTCATTGAGTTTCCTTAAAACAGCTGTTTTGAATTCTTCATTGGGTAATTCATAGATCTCCATGTCTTCGGGTTTGGTTACTGGGAGATTATTGTGGTCCTTTGATGATGTCATGTTTCCTTAATTTTTCATGTTCCTCAGGGTTTTGTGTTACTGTTTTCACATTTGAAGCAGCAGTCATCTCCTCCAGTCTTTACTAACTGCCTTCAGGAGGGAATACCTCCCATCAGTCCTGCTAGAGATTCTGAACTTGAGGAAGTTCTCTTCTCTTTCTAGGTTGCTGAGAATTTTTATCATGAATTTGTTAAATTTTGTCAAATACTTTTTCCACATCTATTGAGATAATCATAAGGCTTTTCTATTTTAATCTGTTTATATGTGATTCATTGATTGATTTTCAAATATAAAACTAACCTTACCTTCCTAAATGATGCATTCCTTGGTAATGATGTATTACCTCTTTTATATATTGCTGGATTTGATTTGCTAATGTTTGTTCAGGACTTCTGCATTTCTGTTCATAAGAGATATTGGCCTGTAGTTTTCTACGAATGTCTTTCTTTGGTTTTGTTATCAGGTAATATTGGCCTCATAAAAGGGTTTGAGAAGTGTTTTTTCTTCTCTTTTCTTGGAAAAGTTTATTTAATATTGGTATCATTTCTTCCTTACATGTTTGCTAGAATTCACCAATAAAACCATCTACCTCTATGCAAGGGTTTTAACTATGAGTAGAAGTTCATGAGTAGATACAGTGCTATTCAGGGTATCTGTTTTGTCTGTAATGAGCTTTGGTAGTTTGTGCCTTTCAAGGAATTATTCCATTTTATCAAAGTTGTAAAATTTATTGGTATAAAGTTGTTCACTGTACTCCCTTTTTATCTTTCTAATGTCTGTAATATATGTAGTGATGTTCCCTCTTTGATTTCTTACATTGCTAATTCATATTTTCTCTTCTTTTTTGGTGGGAGGAGGGAAGTCTGTAAAAGTAGAGAGAATGGTACAATGATCCCATATATCTGTCACCCAGATTCAATAATTATCAAGATTTTGCCACACAATCCCCCTTTTTTGATTTACTGAAGTATTTTAAAGTCTCAGACATATTACATGAACCCTAGGTAATTCCATATACATCTCTAAAAAGTAAGGATACTTTTTCTAGAACCATAATGTCATTATCTATACCTAAAAAAATGTTACGGTGATTCCTTGGTATCATCTTTTACCTAGATATACCTGTAAGATTTTTCTGATTCTCTCAGGAATTTCATTTTACAGTTGATAAGTTCAAATCAGAATGCAGACAAGGTCTGCACATTACCCAGGGCTGTTATGTACCTTAGGTCTCTCAATCTGGGGCAGATCACTCTCACTTTTTAAAAATTTCTCCCCTAGAATGCCCCACATCCTGGGTTCGTCCATTTGCTTCCAGTTGGGATCTTTTGACTCTTTCTTCTGGGATGCTTTGGAGTTTCTTCAGTTGGAGAAGGGCTGTATTATGACTTGGCGCCTTCTGTACCCCTGGGGAATCTACCTTAGCTCCCCTGCCCTGGGGAGCGTGGATGCAGCCACTTCCATTTCAAGGCCGGGGATATCTTGCTTCTCTGTCCAGCTCCGGCCAGGCCACGTCTGTGAAACCTTTGATCTCCTTCACCTCTGAACTCCACTAAATTGTGTGTGCATTTTACGAAAGTATAACACACATCACAAAAGTGTGGAAATCGTACCGCTTCATGGATTTTCATAATAAGAACAGGCCAAGTAACCCGCCTGTAGATCAGGTATCTCACGTCCTTTCCAGTCATCGCTTTCCGCCCAGTGGTACCCACTATCCTGACATCCCGCAGCAGACTTAATGTGGTGGTTATTCGCTTTCATATAGATACAGTCACGCCGTACACACTGCTTCTGTCTGCCATCTTTCACTCAGCATTGTTGGTGAGATTCATCCATGCCATTACATGTAGTTGTCCATGTGTTCTCATTGCTGCAGAGTTTTCCACAGTCTGCCATAGTTTATTAGCCCATTTTACTGTTGATGGACATTTGGGTAGCATCTACTCTTAGGCTATTACAAATGGTGCTGATCAGGATATTCTTATATGTGTCTTGGTGACCCTGTGTCCACGTTTCCATGGAGCATGTGCCTGGAGTGGAGTTGCTGGTCCCTGGTAGAGACAGACTCAGCTCTCACAGATACTACCAGTCTTTCATGGGGGTTGCACTACATAATTTTTATGAACACAAATCTTACCATGTCCCTTCCCGGGCTTACTTAATACCTCTTTATTAGCCCCATCACATAGAGCTGAAATCCAGAGTTCCTAGTGGCCTGGGCCCAGCCTCCCTCCTTCGCCTCCTCCCCAGCGCTCCTGGCCTCATGCTAATGTGCTGGCCCCCAGGTGTGCCCACCCTCTTCTCCCCTGACCATCCCTCAACCTGTGCCTGCCTATTTCTTGTTCTCCTCAAAGACTGCTGCCCAGGTAGTCCTCTCCTTCGGCATACATGATGCCCCGCTTCCCTGCATGTGTCTCACCGGCCTCCCCACAGTGTGTCTTAGTGGCATCTGTTAATGTGTCTGTCTCCCCTATTAGATCTCAGCTCTCCAAGAACAAGGATTGTTGTCTTGTTTATCTTCACGTCGCTGGGACTTAGCATGATACCTGGCCCATAGTGGTTGCTCAAAAAATACTGAATGGGTGAATGAATGAATTGCAAGAAGCCTAGACGTACTGAACACTGGGCAGGTGGTAGTAAGAGAAACTTGGTGGCTGGTGGATCCCTCCTTGCCTTGCAGAAACTTTAAATCTGGCTTTGGTCTTCAAAGTTGAAAAGAGCAGAGCTTCAAGCAGTGTCGTCCATCCTGCCCCCCCCCCCCCACCACAGGAGTGACATCTGGAGAATAACTGTAATTTCATGTTGCTCAACAGTAATTTGCTGTGAAAACTAGCGAGAGCTTCAGTATTTTCTCCTCCCAAGAACCTCCTGTGTTTTCTCCTGGCTGACCACAACGTGCCTTGGAGGAAGGAGCATGGATTTTGGATTCAGCCTTGACTTTAAATCCAGGCCATTCCACTTAGTAGCTGTGCTGTTTTAGTTAAGTAACCTCAGAGCCTGGGTTTCCCGTGTGTGAAGTGGGACCGTAACACCTGCCTTGCAGGGCTGCTGGAGGAGTGGAGAGAAACTGTCAGTTCCCGGAGATCCACCCACGGCCCCGTCCAGCCGGTTTCCTTCCTCTCCTTGGGGAAACAGGTGAGATTAACAAACTGGGCTCCAGCCAGTTTCCACCGGACTCTGTAAGTGTCTTCCCGAAAGATCTGGGGGGCAGCTGGGCCCTCCCTGTGGGTGGAGGAGAGAGGGGTCAGCCGTGTAGCCTGGCGGGAGAGCCGGCTGGAGGGCAGTGCCCTCGGGTGCAGGGAGGAGAGGGCTGGGCGGCCACAGAGCGTGCTCTTGCATCCGCAGGAAGACATCAGGCTGGAATCTCCTCCTTTCCTTCTTGGGTGCTAGCGCCTGGGGAGGAGTGTGCCCACCTGGGCCGTGTTGGTCTTGCCCCCTCCATGAACATGGACCAGCTCCCTGGAGAACTGTCTTTATTCCAAGATGGGGGCAGCAGGGGAGAGAGAAATTCCTTAACTCAAAAACAGTTGAAATCATTCTTCTATTAAAACAGTGCCAAGTTTGCATGAATTTTAAAGGATCCGCTTCTTTGGGGGACTGTGGCCTGGTGGGGTCCTCCCCTCCTCCCTGGGGAGAGAGGCTCTGGGGGCTGGAAAGGAGCTGGTTTCTCGAACCCATCTCCCTCCTCCTCCCAGCTGCCTCTGCGCCAGGTTCGTGCTACACAGCGGAGCCTAGGGGCCCTGGGCCTTGGGGCCCGTGCAAAGCACTGGCAAAGTGTTGCCCAGTTTCCTGGGGCTTCAACCAGGATTCGGTTAACCCTTAGATATTGGGTGGTCTGTGAAGCATGGCCCTCTGGGAAGGGGAGTTGCTTCTTTCCTCTTCTTGGAGAAACTGAGGTACCAGGCGAAGTGTGTTCACACCAGCCCAGGCCGGGAAGGAGGGAGCGGCCTCCTGCTGACCGTGGGCTGGCCCACGGCAGGTGAGGCCGGAGAGGAGAGAGACCTTAGTTTCTTGGCCTTGCTGTTTATATGTACAACATGTCTTTTTGTTTGTTTTTATATAAGAAAGTCATTTTGGGCAACAGAAATGGCAAAGTTCTTATAGACAAAAAGCAGTTGTTAAACACCTAACTCAAATGCTTGGGCCGTTTGATTCGGAAACCGGTTGAACAAACACAGCAGTAGCTTCCCCGAGTCCTTCCCTTTATCCTGATTGAAAGAACACCATAGACTTAAAAAAACACAAGTCCTGTAATGAAAAACAAAGCTTTTGTTCTCTTGTTTTTGAAGTTAGTTTGAAAAAATGTTTAAACTGAGCGTGGCAGCATCTGTTCTCTGATAACCACAAAGTGGCAACAAGGGATTTTTACATTTTAACTGGATTTTGCTCTCCCAGGAGTGGACTGTGTGTTGGCTTTTAAGTGCTTTTTAAGAGCTAAGTATAGACCAAATTGTGCTTTTTAGTAATATTTAGGGTCCTGGGATCCACCCCCAAACTCGAGAGAGGCCAGTGTCGGGAGCCCTGAGGAAGAGTGGTGGTCCTGGCCTCTGTCACCGGTCCCCGCAGGAATGTAGCTTTTAAAGTGGGATTTTTGGGCAGGTGGGGAGGGGATAAATTGTATCAAAGAGTGGGATTCAATTAGTTTGGTGCATCCAGTTTCCTTCAAAGCTCAGTCACTACAACTCAACATATTTTTCTGGAAGTTTTGGACTCAAAGAATTCTGGCTGCTGTCAGTGGGCAGTGACCAGCTGTGTGTTTGGGACTCACAGGAATGTGAGTAAATGGGTCCACTTTGTGTAAAGTCTTTAGAAGCATGTTCAGTAATATGCCCTTAATTTCCTCCCCCTCCCCTGCTTGCTTGTAATTCAGGGTTTTAACTTATCTCAGCTGTTTTCATTGAACTTCACTTGGGGTAATTATAAAGGCACTGAAAGGATTTAAATGCTTTGGGCACAGGTAATCAAAAAACGCATCCGGCTTAATTTTGAGTTCTGTGGTTTTATCTTGAAAAAGGATTATTTCTTTTTAAAAATTGTTTAAAAATGGAGGGGTGTGTGTGCACGCGTGTGTGTGTTGGGGTGATTCATTCTTTTGGAGCACAAGGGAGGCAGTTAACTTCCCTAGGTTTGTGTTGCTCCTGCCTACCTGACAACATAGCCACCATCTTTTCAGAGAATTTAAACTAGTTTTAGTGATGTTCTTAGCAAAAGGTAATTCTGAAGGGAAATCTTTTTTGCTACCAAAAGAATCAAGTCCTGAATTCCAGAGCCCACTGGAAGGGGAGTTTGGATTATTCCTGAGATCGTGCTCCTGGGCCGTGGGCCAGCAGGGTGGCCCTGGGCTGGGAGCTGGTTTGCACTAGACACACCGGCGTGTGGGGCCCTGTCTGGTGGTTTCTCAGGAATACTCAGGTTCCTTGTGTCGTGCAGGTGGTTCTGGGGCTCTCAAGTTTGACATCTTGCGGTTATCCTTGGTGGTCATCTTCCAGTCTTTTCCCTGATGAATTCATTCTGTCCTGTGTCATTGGGTGGAGGCCCCTCGTTGGCTCTCCTCTGGATCCTGGGCCACGGGTAGCCCAGCCCAGGATGCCTGCATCTCTCTCCCCCTGCTCCGGCCTCGCCCACTTGGCTGGGCGAGAAAACACCTCTGAGGTCAGCAGTAGCTTGGCATTGGCCTTCGATCTCTTGCTCTCTGTCCAGTGCTCCTTCTGGGAGACTTGTTCCTCATACGCTATGAAATATTATGCTAAATAATATAATTATATATCATATAGATGTATAATAGAATTAGCTATATATTTTCTAGCCAGGGGCCTCACCTGCATCTGTAACTATTTTATTTATTCTCTTTTGGGTAGGTCTGACTTCAAAAATGATTACATAAGAATTGTTTAAATGGGTATATGTTCTCTTCCTTCTAGAATATTTTGTTAGCAAGCCACCTAGAAGGGAATGGCTTTGTGTGATATTTTGTAATTGTTCTTTTGTGCTTCTTCTAACTTAAATTTAAGTTGCATTCCTGAACTCCCCATTTCTCACCTAAGAAAGCAAAACAAAGAACCATTTTAAGTTAATATAGCCTTAAAATGTTTCTGAAAAGAACCCAAAAAACCTTTTAAATAGTACACTAATGGGTAGTCATTCCCTTTCCCTCCACTGCTTTCTGTCTGAGTTGTCACCAAGAAGACAAAAGGCCTTTGGGGGCATACAAGGTAGGCTGGGAGTTACCTGCCGTCATCCAGACCTGAGGGCCCTTCCTCTGCCCTGCACAGTGGCCACAGGCTGGGACCAGACACAGATTCTTGGCTCTGCCTTCTTGACCAGGGGGCTTGCTCCAGGCAGAATAAATATTTTGAGCAACTGCCAGCGTGTGAGTTAGGAGCTGCGCTCCCCTCTAAGCACGCTTGCAAAAACATTCTAAAAGGCCAATCGTTTGCTGCATTTCTTAGTAGCCAACTGTGGGAAGTCTGCTTGTCAGAGCCAGTGTGGATGGGCCTGGGTGGGTACTGACAGCTGGTGAGGCCCGAGTCTTAATCCCAGTCCCCCTCCCTCAGAGGCCACTGCGCCCTCCGTCACGCCTCCTGGGGCTGCTCCACCTTCCAGGAGCCCGTGTGGCAGTTACAGAGAAATCTGTCTAGTTTCATTGCATGTTGGGTTCTAGAACGGGACTGAGTTTAAGGGAGGCCACCACAAACATGTTTTTAGAAATACTTGGATGCTTGTGGAAATCCTAGATAAACCATAAGTTTTTGCTTTTGATTAGTGATTGTGAAGTATGCTGAACTCAGATAAGAACGGAAATTAGTCATCATAATTACAGTCTGAGCGGCCTACAAATTGTCTTCCTTCCATGATCTCATTTAATCTTTTTTTTTAAGATCAACTTTCTTTGAAGTATAATTTACACACAAGAAAATTCACACATTAGGTACACCTGTGGATGATTTTGACACATGTATATGGCCATGGACCTACCACCCCAATGAAGATAAGAACATTTCCGTCTTCCCAGAAAGTACGCCCTCCACGCCCACTGACCTGAGCTGGCCCTAGAGACAGTTTCACATGTTCTAGATGGCCTTTCATCAGTGCAGCTCTGGAACAGGAGCGTGGATGCCTACCACTGTCCTTGCTCCAGGGAGCCTGGGGGGCAGGGGAGGGAGAGGGTGACAGGCCCCAGGTCATAGTCAAAGGGTCCAGAGCAGTTTGCTTCTCCTGGAACTGCCCCTGTGACTGGGCATCTGAAGGAAATGGTGGCGGAGCTACGGGACTGAATGTGATTCCTGTAGGTTTGCACCCAGAGCAGTATTTCCACCTGTGCATGCATTGAACTGTGCTGCATGACGTGGAAGATGTAAAATGAAGAGAAAGTTCGACCCCACCCTTGAGGAGCTTGTGGTTTCGAGAAACAGTTTAGAGAGAGTGATTCCAGGCAGGATACAGGGCAAAATGAAAATGCAGGGTCCCTTGTTCAGAAAGCAGGAAGAGTGCAGTTAAAGGTCCTAAAATATGAAGTTTTCTCCTTTTCTCTGTGGTCGCCCTCTCTTGACTTGCTGTGATGTTTTTTAGTTGCTTTTTTATTATTTGATGTTATTTATTTTATTATTTGTTTTATTTAATTGTGTTATTTTACATTATACTAAATTCTCAGTGTTGAGTTTATCATTCCTCTTTATATTGTGCAATGTCAGTTTTAAGTTTAAATGCAAATAGAGGAGCATTTACTCATTTGTGGAATCACAGAAATGATATTTGGGCCGGCCCCGTGGCCGAGTGGTTAAGTTTGCGCTCCGCTTCAACAGCCCAGGGTTTCGCTGGTTCCGATCCTGGGCGCGGACATGGCACCACTCATCAGGCCACGTTGAGGCAGCGTCCCACATGCCACAACTAGAAGGACCTGCAACTAAGATATACAACTATGTACCTGGGGGATTTGGGGAGATAAAGCAGAAAAAAAAAAAATTTCCTACGTGCATGCATACGTATATTGTTTTTACTAGAACTGGAAACGCTGCTCAAAACTCTCTCAGCTGTATTAGTTCACTTCTTGACATGTGCACATTCTGCCGACACTGCCCAGCGTCATCTCCTGATGCTGGAGCAGAGACTGAGAGGACGAGGAACGCCGGTGCCCTGGGGTGGCCCTCGCCCTCTGTCTTCATCTTCAATGTATGTGGTTGGCTGATGCGGGGAAGTAGCCCAAGGAAGGAGGGGCAGGATAGAGTTTCTTGGTTGTTCATGTTTCTTAGAATCCACCGTCTTCTTCCTGCATTCAAAGCAAATTCTGTTTGGAATGGAAAGCGTGGCCTTTCCCAGCTGACCCAGCCAGAGATGTGATACGTTACCTTGTCCTCACTCCGAGACCCGCTGAATCCCACCTGTCGGGGGTCCACAGGGACTCTGTGCTCCTGGGACACTGAGAACGCTGGGTGCCAGTGGGGCTGCATGGATGTCCTCTGCTCACAGGTGTGCGCTAGTGTTTCATCAGACTGCACTTACACAAGGTCAGATAAGGTTACTAAGAATTTCAGGACCAGGGCCGCTTCTGAGTGCGGGTTCCCTGGGCAGACTGCACCAGTGTGTGCTTGGTGCTCAGTGAACGCCCGTGGGTGCTGTAGAGATGAGGATACAAATGGAGCCTCCTGTGGGGCGGTGGCCCAAGCCACTGGCCCCCTGGGTCCCTCTGCTGGCTGGATGTTGTTCCTGTTCTGCAGTTTCGGGGGGCAGAAGGCAGTGAGAGGAGCGCCCCACTCCAGAGCTGGGCAAGCCTTTGTGGGGCAGGAAGGAGGTGTGAAGGCAGACTCACCTGCTCTGCTGCCCTTAACGGCCACATAAGTCACCTCGTCTCAGTCTCTCCATCTGGAATGTGGGGAGAAGCTAGGGAGGGGAGGCGATCTCGTCATTTGAGCATTAACTCGAGAACGTGAGTGAAGCATTTCGAGTGGCTTTCAGTCCTGGGTGGCCAGCATTTGTATCTTCCCCTCGGAGCCACAGGTGGGCAGCGGGCAGAGCCCAGGCTCCTGAAGCCACAGCCTCAGGGCGCTGGGCTCTTTCTCCCTGGGGTCAGATCTGCTGTTTCTCCACTACCACCTGCCGCAGCACATGTTCTGGCTCTGGCGGGGGTCCAGGCCTCTCCTGAGCGTTCTGCTCCTTGTGCCTCATTCCAGAAGCCAGTGGAGGCTGCAGCCCCTCCTCTCCCAACCATGCCTGGTATTTGGGACCGTGGCCCTGCAGACCTGGCCAGTTCGCCATCCTGCCTCTTTCCGTAGAACCTTTCCTGACCCGGTGTTTGGGCTGGTCCTTTGCAGACTTTCAGAGCAGGCCTGGGAGTGTAGGGGGATGGTCACGTCTCCCTTGGTGCTCACTGTATATTTTAAAGACGGCAATACAATTGTCTTTAAAGTGGTGCGGCATTAAAAAAAATCACTTTTGGGGCCAGCCTTGTGCCGTAATGGTTAAGTCTGGCACACTCTGCTTTGGCAGCCTGGGTTCACAGGTTTGGATTCCTGGCCCAGGCCTACACCACTTGTCAGCCATGCTGTGGTGGCATCCCACATATAAAGTCGAGGAAGATTGGCAACAAATGTTAGCTCAGGACTAATCGTCCTCAAGCAAAAAAAAAGAGGAAGATTGGCAACAAATGTTAGCTCAGGACTAATCTTCCTCAGCGAAAAAAAAAAAAAAGAAAGAAAAAGAAAAAAACCCATTTTTTTAAAATAAAATTTTTGGCATGGCCAAAGAGTAAAAACCCATGGAATGGCTGCCGAGGCAGAGTTCAGAGGACCTAGTGTGGCATCAGGGACCATGAAGCGCCTGTCTGTTTTCCCAGACCTATGAGGGTTCAGGGTTTGAAGGAGCGACTGTGAGTGGAGACCCTAACTTCTTGATTTCAAAGGCACCAATATTTCACCCGAGCTGCTCCGTTAACGTAAGAAAGGTGTTTTGCCCTAAACCTTTCCGGGGTATTCAGGGGGCTGGCAAGGGCTCGCCCCAGGCAGGAAGCCCTTGTCATTGCTATAAAGAAACGAGTAAGCAAGAGCATGAGAATCAGATCACCGGCAGGATGCGGCCAAGCCTCCCGGCCTGCTGCCTGCCAGCGCCCGACGGGAGAGTGACGTGACCCGGGGGCCTCGTGCTCGTAGGCCCAGCTCCAGTTTAAAGTTCAAGGCGTTTTGTTTTTTCACCTGTTTCCTACAGTTCTAAGAAACTTCTGAAGAATTAATGTGTAACCCTATCAGACACTCAGGCGCTTTCTCAAGGGGAAATAATGTTACAGTAGGAAGGGAGAGAAGTGGCTACTTGACTGAGATTCGAGAAGGTTTCTATGAAATAAGACTCCTTTCTAGAGCAGACGTGCACAACATCACATGTGCTTTTTACTAAGATTGGACCACACGTAGTAATGTCCGCCTCTGCTAACGGGTGTGCTGCCCGGGGTGGCTGCTGGGGGCCACGTAATGACTAACTGGGCCTCACTTGTGACATGGTGCCCTTCACGAATTTGGTGGCACCAGGGTTCTTCTGGAGCCGACTTTGACATGACATGTTGAACTGTGAAAGCTAATTTATACAGCAGATGGGAAGACAGAAGACGGAGCTGCGTGGCAGCTCTGGGGCGGGTGTTTCTGGTTCCAAAACAGCTCAGTGTCCAGCCAGCGGTGAGGGGCAGAGCCGGCTCCTCAGGGCCTTAATTGCGTGCGACCCAAATCCAGTCACTTCACCTGTCCTTTCTCACACAGTCTTAACTTGACAACGGACAATAAGCATTGTTAGTGGCTTAATGATTTATCACTCGGAGAACACAGACAGAAGTGATGACATACAGATTTTACTGACATTTCCTTGTAACATTAAATTTTAGTACAGTTTGAAAATGTTATGGAGACACCTTTTTTAAAAGGTTGTTTTCATGTTAGAAACTGGTGTCCATTTAAGTTGTTTTGCAGATTAGTTTAAGAAGAGTTAAATATTAGCTCTTTTCTTGCTTGGTTCACCTGGTATGTGTGTTTCTAAATATGGTCTAGGCATATGCACTAGTTCTAATTTGTAAACTAGCATAATAAATGCTTAAATTAAATCCCGCCTTTTACAAATTTTTACCACCAGGTGGCTAAGAAAAAAAATTAAGCAGGAAAAATCCAACAATTATGAAGGACTTGTAATCACTTTCAATTTCTGCTTCAGCGATGAAATGTGAAACTGTGGATGGACTGTGTTTCAAGAAAGAAAACTGCTGAATAAGTGAGAGGCCTTTCCAGCAGCACCAGGCCAGAGGAACATTTCCATGAGTGTTTTTGTTTTCTTAAATATTGACAATGTTAAACACACCAGATTTCGCTGAAGTAATAAAACTTTTCGAGACTCTCCCTGAGCCTGTTCCACCTCCTTGTGACCCCTGGATGTCCACATTATTCCAACCAGTTGGGTTTGGGACAAGGGTTCAGCTCTTGGGCTTTTTGATTCCCAAATGGAGGGTGACCAAGTCCTGACCACAGCAGTGGCCTCCCACTCAGTCCTTTACATGTCGGTAACGTTGCTTACAGAGCTGTTCCTTGAATTCATTTAGAATCGGCACCAAGACTCAAAAGTAAAATTTGCTAAATTGCATGTGAATACCTCACAGGTCTCTTTCATTGGTTCTGTATATTAATGGTAAGACACTATAGGGGAATTCCTGCATGGGGGATGGTGACATACAGGCAGGAAGACACTTTTAGACTTCTTTTCATGGAATCCATCGGTTAGAGTAAGGACGGCACCGCGTGGCAGAAGCCATGCCCCCGTCCCTCATGTTCCTGAGGCACCTTGAGAACGGCGGGATCTTGTTCCACGAATACAAAACCCACCATCTTGCCTCGCCAGTGCTTCGTGTGGCTGCTAAAACTTCCGTGCATTCCAGTTTGCCCTTCGATTCTCTAATTTATTAATTTTGACAAGTAACCTCTTGGCTGTACACGGTTTTATTCACAATTCGTTTTTCTGATTCAAAGTGAGCAGGAGGACTTAATCCTCTAATGGGAATTAATTGCTTGTTTGAGTGCTTAACTCTGATCCTTTCTCAATCCCCACAGGCATGAGTTTCTTCCTGAAGGATCTGTGTTTGTTGTTCAAAACACAATCAGAAGGTAATGATGTTTTTCTTGTGAAAGGAGCCAGAATGCAGAATAATAATTTTCTTTGTTTATTACGGAAGACGTATTCTCAAACCAATATTATAAAGGATACAATTCAAGAGATAACATAGAGAAAATTATAATTTAGTCATTCTAGCAAGCTACATTATTTCCTAGAAAAGAAGTTTAATTTTTATTGCTAGTGTTTCTTTTATGGAAATAGGCCATCATCTTCTGCAGAAAACAGTTACGGAACTGATTTTCTCCAGAGTTGGAATTAACATCGTGCGACCTAACCACGATCGTGTCTCTCTAATAGCACCTTCCCAGGTATTCTTCTTGTCTCTGAAAATCATTTAGGCCACAACCAACACTTGATGTGGCTCGATTCCCTCTTCTATCTAGTAGGTAGAGTGTTCCTTTTTGTCTTATTTTTTTAAGGGGCTTTATTGAGAAGAATATAAGCTAGGAGGTGTTTTTATAGGATCTTGACAAGGAAGGAGTTGGGGTGGAGGACTTAGGAGGGAGCAGCATCAAGGGGAGGAGAGAGAATTAACATTCACTGGGTGCTGAGGCCTGGCACCCAGTCGGCAGTCAGCAGAGATTAGCTCTTAGGGAGATTGGATGAACCTCATTTTAAAAAGCAGGAATAGAAGCTCAGAGGGTTTTAATAACTTTCCCAAAGACCCACAGCTGCCAAGTGGTAGGGGTGAGAGTTCGATTCAGGCCTGTCATTGTGCCACAGTGCATTTCTTTACACTTATCATGCATTGTGTCCTTAAATGTCCAGCTACAGAATGCTGAGGCCGTCCTGCCTGATGCTGTTCCCTGCAGGGGCTGGCCTGACCTGACCGTCAGTGTCCCAGAACAGGCCTACCTGGGAGGGTCTACTTCACAATAAAGCAGAGGTGGAGCCACTCCTAAAGGGCACTCTTTAGTTTGCTCTGGAAAAGCCCAAATGGCTCACCTAGAGGTGTTTCTATCCATTATTTATTAAACCAAGCTCTTGCATTTTATCCAAGACTCTGAACGTAACCCAGTGTCATGGAAGAAACTACATGGCAGGAAGGGGACGAGGTTAAAGACGTAGTAACATATGAGCCTCAGAAGGTAGCATGCCCTTCTGCGGTGGCAGTGCCACCCTTCCTAGCCTGGCCCAGGGGCACCGTGTGTTAGGAGGATACCAGTGTCTCCAGGCCTGAATGAATCACAGGCATACTCTGAGTTAGCCCTGGCTGCAGTTCTGAGAGGATCTGGCCAATGTAATAGACGTTTCACATGTTCTGTGGGCTGTGACCCTCACAGCAGCTCTTGGAAATCGGCTGAGAATGACAGACAAGGAACAAGAGTATAGGGAGACAAGGAACTCAAAGAGGAAAAACAAATTAAACCCAAAGCTGGCAGAAGGAAGAAAATGATAAAGATTAGAGCAGAGATGAACAATAGAGAAAATCAATGAAACCAAGAGTTGGTTCTTTGAAAATATCAACAAAGTTGACAGACTTTCAGCTAGATTAAGAAAAAAGAGAAGATAAAATAACTAAAATTGGAAATGAAAAGGGACATTACAACCCATTTTACAGAAATAAAAAGGATTATCAGAGAACACTATGAACAATTGTATGCCAACAAATTGGATAACCTAAATGAAATGGATGAATTCCTAGAAACACACAACCTACTAAGACTGAATCATGATGAAATAGAAAAGCTGAACAGACCTATAAC
Source organism: Equus quagga (assembly GCF_021613505.1). Taxonomy (NCBI): domain Eukaryota; kingdom Metazoa; phylum Chordata; class Mammalia; order Perissodactyla; family Equidae; genus Equus; species Equus quagga. The sequence continues at coordinate 13,006,985 of NC_060272.1, forward strand.
CAATAAGTAGATTTGCTCAGTAATCAAAAACCTCCCAACAAAGAAAAGCCCAGAACCAGATGGCTTCACTGGTGAGTTCTACTGGCAGTGTCAAGAGAATCAGCACTGATCCTCCTCACATTCTTCCCGGAAGTTGAAGAGGAGGGAACACTTCCAAACTCATTCAATGAGACCAGCACTACCCTGACACCAAAGCCAGACAAAGACACTATGAGAAAACTACAGACTCATATCCCTGATGAAGATCGATGCCAAAATCCTAAACAAAATACTAGCAAACAAAATTCAACAGCACATTGAAAGGATTATCTACTATGACCAAGTGGGATTTATTCCTGGAATGCAAGGATGGTTCAACATAGGAAAATCAGTCGGTGTAATACATAACATTAATAAATAGAATGAAGGGGAAAAAAACAGATGATCATCTCAATTGATACAGACAAAACATTTGACAAGATTCAACACCATTTAATGGTAAAAACACTGGAAACTACCTCAACATAATGGAAGCTATATATGAAAAGCCCCCTGCTAATGTCATACTCAGTGAAAGACAAAGCTTTTCCTCTAAGATCAGGAACAAGATAAGGATGTTTGCTTTCACCTCTTCCATTCAACATAGTACTAGAAGTCCTGCTTGGAACAATCAGGCAAGAAAAACTAGTAAAAGACATCCAGATTGGAAAGGCAGAAGTAAAATTTTCTCTGTTCACACGATCTTATATGTAGAAAACCCTAACATTTCCACAAGAAAATTGTTAGAACTAATAAATGAATTCAAAGTTTCAGGATACAAAATCAGTGCACAAAAATCAGTTGCATTTCTGGGGCCAGCCCAATAGCCTAGCAGTTAAATTCACATGCTCTGCTTCTGCGGCCCAGGGTTCCCTGGTTTGGATTCCTGGTTTGGTTCCCTGGGTGAGGACCTATGTACCTGTTACCAAGCCATTCTGTGGCAGGTGTCCCACATATAAAAAGTAGAAGATGGACACGGATATTAGCTTAGGGCCAATCTTCCTCAAAAAAGAAAAACAGTTGCATTTCTATACATTAACAATAAACAATCTGAAAATTAAAACAATTCCACTTATAACATGAAAAAGAATAAAATACTTAGGAATAAACTTAATCAAGTAGGTGAAAGACTTCTACACTGAAAACTTCAAAACATTGCTGAAAGAAATTAAATAAATGGAGAGACACTTCCTGTTCATCGATTGGAAGACTTCATATCTTTAAGAGGTCACTGCTACCCAAAGCAATCCGCAGATTCAGTGCGGGTCTTATCAAAATTCTCAACAGCACTTTTTTGCAGAAATAGAAAAATCCATCTGGAAATTCATGGAATTTCAAGGGACCCCAAATAAACAAAGCAATCTTGAAAAGGAAGAACAAAACAAAACAAAACAAAAACAAAAAAAATAGACAATAACTAGTGCTGACAAGGATATGGAGAAATTGGGGCCCTTGTGCACTGTTAGTGGGAATGTAAAATGGTGCAGCCACTATAGGAAACAGTATAGAAGTTCCTCAAAAAAATTAAACATAGAATTACCATATGATCTAGCAATCCCTTTTCTGGGTATGTATCCAAAATAATTAAAAGCAGAGGCTTGAAGAGATAGCTGTACAGCAGCGTTTATGGCAGCATTATTCACAGTAGCCAAGCAGGGGAAGCAAGCCATTCACTGATTCAGTCCATTGACTGATTGTCCATTGATGGATGAACAAAATGTGGTATATGCATGTGATGGAATATTATTCAGCCTTAAATAATTTAGGAAGGAAATTCTAACATATGCTATAACACAGATGAATCTTGACATTATGCGAAGTGGAATAAGTTAGACACAAAAAGACAAATACTGTATAATTTCACTTACATGCAGTACCTCAAGTAGTCAGACTCATAGAGACAGAAAGTAGCCTGTGGTTGCCAGGGGGGAGCAAGACGGGGAATGGGCTGAGGGGTGGGTGGTTACTGCCAATAGGTACAGAATGCCAGTTTCACAAGATGAAGAGAGTTCTGGAGACGGATAGTGGTGATGGTTGCACAACAATGTGAACGTACTTAACACTACTGAACTGAAATGGTTAAGATGGTAAATTTCATGTTTTGTGTATTTTACCATAATTTCTTAAAATCCAAAATAAACAAGTGGGGAAAAAAGAGCATGATGGGGGCAGAGCCCTGTGCACCCTGTCGCTGCCACTGCTGAGCCTGTGTCCCAGGCTGTGCTTGATGGCTCGCCCCTTGGCCCTGGGGTCCGTCTGAAGAGCAGAGTCCTGAGGCTTTCGGAGTCCCCCACCTGGGTCCAGTTCCTGGTGCTGCCTCACGTGAGCTCTGCCTGGAGCCCTCATCGAGGCCACCTTGGTTTCCTCATCTGTTAAATGGCGATAACACCACCACAGAGTGTCGAGGATTCGAGAAGCTGAGGTGACACATGGCACTTAGTGCAGGGCCCAGGGCACTCAGGTGGTGCTCAGCAGAGGTGTGCACAGGCCCCCCCCAGAGGACCCAAAGCTGCTGCTGGGCGCCAATGCCCTGGAACCGGGTCATCGCTGGGATTTAATCAGCCCCCTCAGGAACACCATCCTCCACGAGTCTCTCTGACCAGACTTCTTGCCCTCCTTCCTGGCTCCCTAAGCCGCTGTCACTCTTGGATGTAGGATTCCTTTCCTTGCTTTGCAGCTGAATCAGGAAAACAGCATCCTTCGCGGAGAGCCTGCTCTGAGCCGGCACCTGACGGCTGACTCCAGCGCTAGGCTTTTTCCAGTAGGATGGTTCTAAACTTCTTCCGTTTTGCAAGTCCTCACCCCTGGTGCCACCTCTCCCCATCCCGGACAGACGACATGTCCTCGTAGTTTAAGGAAAGGCCCGGCAGCCGTGCATGCAGGTCCCGCCGCCGCCCCTCCTGAGGCAGTCCCTGCATTGTGCCCGGGGTGCCGCTCCGTCCTCGCTCCACGTTTGAAGCCGCCTGTTGACGAGTCTGTCTCCCTGTGACCTTCCCAGAGGGCGGGGCGTGTCCCCTTCCTTGTGCATCCCCGCGCTCGGCGTGGGCCTCTGGCTGCGCAGCCCTCTGCTCCCCCTTCCGCTCTTCCTTGGCGGAGGCGAGTCCCCCAGCCCCTGCCTGGCTCCTTGAGCCACCGCCAGGCCTCTCTGGTGCCCACGACTGCTGCCTCATTGGCTTTCCCTTGGTGGCCAAACCATGTACTCGAGTCCACTGTACCTCAACAAACTCTTCTCACCAGCCCTCTAAGCAAGCAGCTCCTGAACCGCCGCTTCTGTTTCCCATCAAGCCTCTGGAGGGCCGAGGGGCCGAGGGTCCTGTGAAAGGGCTGGTGGTGCAGTGGGCGGCACCACGGGAGAAGGTGCCGGGGAACACGCTCCTTTACGCCTCTTTCCTCCCTAAAGGTCACTCCTGACCGCAAAAGACAAGATGAGGGAGGGCAGCAAGGTTCTGGAAGATCGGAAACAGAAATGAATGGTAGTTGACGTAGCAGCCTGCAGAAACCTGGAACCTAAGCCCCTGCTTGGTGGGAAGCTCGCCCAGTGGTGCCGTGGGCCGCCGGGGCAACTCAGCTCCTGGGGTGCCGTAGAGGCAGAAAAGGGGGAGAGGGGGAAAGTCAGGACCCAGAGCAGAGACCCCCAGGCTCCTCTGCCAGCAGGGGCCACTAGGTACTGTCCAGGGAGGCCTAGCCTGGCTGAGGGGGTACCCTGAAAACGGGGTTGGGAGAAGGCTGCACACCTGCAGCCCCCAATCCTGTCCCCAGAGCCCCACGACGAGGCCTTGCTGACCGTCGGGCCCCCTCCCCTCACTCGAGCTTCAGTTTCCTATATGGCATCTCACTTTTCAACATGGAAGACCAGCCAGGAGGCCCGACGTGTGAAGGAAACCTCTTAAAGAAACATGCCAAAACAGAGAAAAGGGCAATTGAGGAGAAAGAGAGGCAGTGCAGGGAAGATGAAAACTTAAAGGAAACCCAAAGCCATGACAATATCCCCCCGAAGATGAGAGATGGTCTTGTGCCATGAAAGGACAGGATGCTAACAAAATGAGAGAACAAGAAAAAGATCTTGGGAATAAGTGTGATGGCAAAAATTTTTTAAAAATTAATAGAATTGGAAGATAAAGTAGAATATAAAGGAAAATACCTGGAAAAAAGGAGAAAAAAATTGGAAGATTAATCCAGGAAATGCAACATCTTGAGTATTAGGAAATCCAGAAAACAAAGAAGAAGTAAGGAGAAGGAAGAAATTCCCCATGATCCAAGACAATGAGTTTCCAAATGGAAATTGCTGGCATAGCACATGAAAAAAACCGACGTGAAAGTACATCATCACAGACTCTCAGAATCCAAGGATGAAAGGGAAGACCTTAAGAGCCTCCGGAGAGAAAAGCTAGAGACCTGTACAAGGATTGTGGGTCCCAGTGGAACCCGACTGCTCAGCAAGAACTTCTGGAATTAGAAAACCAAGAAGAAATGCCTTTAGAGTTCTGAAGGGAATTATTTCTAGAATATTCTGTATTGTTAATCCAGGGCGGAAAAGAATAAGCTTCAGTAAAGTGAGGGAGTCAACCAAGAAGGGGCCATGGGACCCAGGGACCCCTGGGCTCTGGCACAGGATGAGGCTCAGGGAAGTGGGAGGGGACGTCCCGGATGGCAGCCGTCCCGAGGCCCCAGGCTGGAGCAGGATGGGCCCCGGGAGCGATGGCTCCAGGGAAAAACAGAACCCATGATGGTCAAGGCCAAGGATTCCTACAGCGCTTGCAAAAAATGTGAGGGCCATCACTGTCAGAGAAACTTGAGCAAAGAACAAGAAAAAAAGTGAAGTAATTTTTAATTCCAAGAAAAACAAAAAGTCGTCCAAGAAAGGAAATTAATCATAGTACACTATGTGCCTTATCTGGGAACAGCGTTACTGAGTTCTAATGCTGAACTGAATATGGATTGACCAGAAATCGTGAGATGAGTCTGCTGGAGGAACGTGGGGCCGAGAGTGTGAGTTGTTTGGGGCGCGTGGGTGGGAGCCGCCGTGGGGCTTCAGGAGCGATAGGAAGCGCAGCGAACATTTAAAGCAGGTCTCCAGCGCTGCAGCACCGGCTGGTGGGAACTCAGGCAGCCATCGCAGTGGTCCTCCAGGCAGGGGGCTGTTATTACTCTTATAGCTGAGGAAGCCGAGGCACAGAGAGGTTAAGTGGTTTGCCTAAAGCCACACCGTTAATAAGTGTCTAGCCAGGATTTCAACCCAGGCAAATTGGTTCTAAAGTCTGCTTTAAACCACTATGCTCACCTGCTTTTAGGGTAAGAAGGCAAACAATTTAAAACATGAAGCAATAGCAGAATAAGTAACCAAGAATATGGAGATAAAGACCAAATGCAACAGTTAAAAGGCTGAAAGTGTCGCCTCAAGGGAGTGGCAAGGGGTAGGAATTTCGTTTTTCTTGTAAGATTATTCGACTTTTTCCTCAGGGACACGTGTTACTTCGAAAATGTGATCAAAGGGGGGAAATGCCCGGGCGCAGGGAGGAGGAGAGCGGGGCTCCACCCTGAGACCCGGCGGCTGGCCCACGGTTCCCGAGCTCCCTTCCAGCCCTCCCCGTGTGGCCGTGAGCAATACACGCACCGTCCAGAGCAGCCCGGGGGCGGGCAGGGCCGGGGACAGGCTGGGGGGAACAGAGCAGCGGGCCCGTTAGGGGACAGACCTCGGGCAAGCGAGGGTGGCAGAGGGGAGGCGGGTGAGCACTCTGGCCCCTGGAGGACCTGGAGGCGGTGCTGACAGAAGGTGCTGGAAGACAGGATGCGAGTGTGGGAGAGCCGTTGGGTGGCTCCTTCTCAGCGCTGCTCTCCAGGCTGCCACGCAGCCTGTCCAACCCACTGCCACCCTCTGGGCCCTGGGCTTCCTGGAGACGCTCCCTGCGTCCCTGTCACTGTGAGCAGGCTCCAGGCGCGTCCTGACGCCCTCTCGGGTCCCCCCCGCGCCAGCAGCAGTCCTGCGCGTCACTGCAGGGCCTGCGGCTCCTCTTCCGGTTCCGCTTCCCTCCGCGCCTGCCCTTCCAGGCTCTTCCAGATCCCTGTCCCGACCGAGGCGCGCCGCCCCCTTCGGCCCCGCACTCTCATCTGACCTTCCCCTGTTGTGAGAGTCCCCGGAACTAGAGCTCCCGTCATTCCCGGTCCTGCTCGGGTCCAGCTGTCACGTGCTCAGAGTGCGTGTGCCCAGCCAGCCTTGCGTTCCCCCACGGCCAGGCCTCTCCGAGTGCCATTTGCCCGAAACCCATGGGAGTCTCGACGTTGCACAGAGCGGTGCCCGAGACCCGGGCCGCGGGGGACGCAGGGGGACGAGCTGTGTTGGGCCGTGGGGGCCGCCCGCCACCCCGAGGCCCTGAAAAGGTGCTCAAGGGCGAGACCCCAGAGCGGCTGCGGGTTGCTGAGAAGAGAGTGGAAGTCCTGCGAGTTGTGTGACTTCCTCAAGGGCCACTTGGCCACGCGCTTGGGGGCAGCGCTCTCTGGGCACACCCCGGTGTCCAGGGGGCGTCGCTTCCGCGCGTTCCTGGCCGGTCGTGCGCTGCCGCTGGCAGGTGGGCGCGCCGGTCCTTTGCCGGGGGTCTCGCGGCGGTGGGGACGGAGCAGCGACACGCCGGGCGCGAGCAGGGCCACCCCCGTTTAACTTTCATTCCCTTTTTTGTCTGAGTCACTCTTACACAAATCACTTTTGTGGATTATGTAACAATCTGTGGCCGGGACCCAGGCGAGTGGTAAATATTTACCTTCACATCGGAGCCAAGGTCGCCGCGCTGAGTCACGGTGAGTCACAGGGAAGCGGCATTACCCTCCAGGACCTTGAAAAAGGACACCGAAAGGTGCGACTGTTCAAGTCTGGCTGGGTAATACTGCCAGGACCAGAATGTCAATTTACTGAGTTCTCTCTTGTAGCCGATTACAGGTGACTATTTTACACACACACACACACACACACACACACACACACACAGAGTGTGTATAGAGAGAGACATACTTGCTTGTCATTATTTCTCTTTCCTGTAACATTTATTGTGTAATTTTTCAAGTCCCTTTAAAAAAAAGGTTGAAAACTAACTGCTCTAAAAAACAGCAGTTCTGCAGGGCTCGATCCCAGGACAGGCTGTCTCCATCTGATAAGTTCTTAAAATGAGTGCCTTCTCCCAGAATATTGACTATCCAGTCTGGGCGGGTGGTGTTCCCTGGAGCCTCAGAGCCCAGCAGGCGGTCAGGAGTGGTGGGCTCTGGGTGGCACTGGGCGTTGGGAGCAGCTGCTCACCCACGCAGCCTGAACCGTGTACCCTCTGGTCCTTCCCAGTTTCCAACCCCTGCTGAGACCGAAGCCCCCGCCGGGTTCTGACTCTAGACCACCGACCTAGTCTGCGTCCTTTCTCCTCTGCAGCATCCCCGGCCGGCATGACCCACGTGTTCGTGTACGGGACCCTGAAGAGAGGCCAGCCCAACCACAAGGTGCTGCTGGGCGGCACCCACGGCCGCGCCGCCTTCCAGGGCCGGGGCCGCACGGCGGAGCCGTACCCCTTGGTGATCGCTGGAGAACACAACGTCCCGCGTCTGCTCAACGTCCCGGGGCAGGGCCACCGCGTGGTCGGGGAGATCTACGCCGTGGACGAGCAGATGCTGCGCTTCCTCGATGAGTTCGAAGGCTGCCCAGACATGTACCAGCGCACCCCGCTGCCGATCGCGGTCCTCGAGTGGGAGGGCACACGCGGCGCCCCCAGGGAGACGCCCGCTGCCGACAGGACCGTGCAGTGCTTCGTGTACAGCACGGCCACCTTCCCGCCCGAGTGGCTGCACCTCCCGTACCACGACAATTACGACTCTCAGGGGCAGCACGGGCTTCGCTATAATCCCCGGGAGAACAGATGAGAAGTTCCCGGACGCTCATGGGTGGAGGGCAGAGGACCGTAAGATGGCCTCGGCGCGGTCCGCACTCGCCGAGTGTGGGGGGCAGTAATGCCCTTTGAACCAAGTGTTTGTCAAACGTAGTCTGTGGGGAAAGGAACAGTCCCTCTCTCAATGCAGCAGTTTCCCAAGCCATCGCACAAGACCGCGCCCTGACATCCCCCTCGGCCCGCCCCGTTCCTTGCGGCCTAAAGAGCACCGTGAGCTTGGATGTGCTGGGTAAGAAAAATTAGGATTTTGTTTCCCTAATTGACATTTCAGGAACTCATATGTTCTCATCCTTTTCTGTTTTTCTTCTTTGTGCTTTGCTTTAATCTGAAGATAACATTTAAAATGATCGTAAAGACCATGTGTTGCAGCTAGATTTTGGCAGCCCTACTGTACTGATTCTGACCTGTAGCACTAAGAAAAAAAATTTTAAGCTCATTTTGAACGTCTCAATGTAATAAAAGAAACTCAAGAAAAACATGCCGTATTTTGGAGTAGTTTTGGAGTATATATAACATCGTTCTTCACAATTTCCAGATCAAGCTTATTCAAAATGATTCTTAAAGCTGATTTAAACTTAAACTAGGTGCTTTGGGGAATCAAATATAAAAGTGTTTGTTAGTGCTATTTTGGCCCTTTTTTGGGTCTACTTATTTGGTAGAAGGTTCTTTTCCTTCTAATCCAGCAAAATAACAAGCACCCACTTGCTGGCAGACGGTAGCTGAACACCCTGACGTCAGATGGAAGCCCACCCAAGCCTGGAGCCCAGCGGCAAGGTCCCAGCGCTGCCTCCCCAAGGGAGCGGCATTTGGGGGTGGGCCTTTCAGAGAGGACCCAGCACTTTAGTAATTTGTTCTTCAGGCCTGACAGAAAGCTTAGCTTCCAAATACAAACAGCACTTAAAATAATTTTAGCAACGCACGAAGTACCAATTACTACCACCTCCATCTGATAATCTGTCAGCGTGGATTCAAATCAGTGCACGACTCTGCCTCTCCCTCCTTATCCGCCGAGTATGAAATGTATTCCAAGAATTTCAAAACCAAATGAAAATGCAGCTGCTGAGCCTCAGGACCCCTGTTCTCTGTCGAGAGAGCTTACTCTCCAACTTAATGGTAGACTGTGCTCGCTAACTGCATCGGGCACAAAAACGTGATCATTATTTTTAGCCCTTTTTTCTTAATTGCAAACTTGCTTCACAGAAACACAAAAAGGCGAGGATGGGTATCAGCTGAGGAGCTTGTGGCAGCCCCACCCGCAACAGTTGGGGTGAGGGAGCCCCGAGCAGAGCCTGTGGGATGGGGAAGGGGGGACCGTGAGTCAGCGCTCCCTAAGGTGATGCCTCCGGGGATCCAGCACTCACCCGGGAGGGTGAGCCACGCAGGAGGGGTCGCCAGAATCATCATCTGTGCCATGTGGGCTTTAGGAAGTTAGGGACAACCACAGGCGGGGTGAGGTCCTCAACCAGGAGGAAGCAGGTGATGAGATTATAAAGTGGCAAATGCTAATTTAGTGAAACCGAAGGCAAAGAACTGGGATTTATATAAATTTTTCTCAAGGACCACAATGAAACACTAGTATTTAAAGTCTACTGGCACAGCTCATAGCCTCTTATGTACATTGTCTTCATTCAAAAAAAGGGCAAACTAATATTTAGACAAATGCTCAGTTTTATTGATTTAATTTTGACATTAGGAAATCTCACAGCAGAAGTACAAATCATATGTACAAGTATTTATATCAATAAAAATTTCCATTGGTGATTTTTTGGCAGAACGTTGGTTTCTGACTATATGTGGAATAAATATGACCATGTAAAATCTGCCGCACAGGGGTGTTCCTGCAAAAGGCTTGAGTAAATTGCGTGTGAGAGAATCATAATACAAATGGCTAATTAAATTGGGTGATGACTGAAAGGCTATAAATACTTCATTCCAGTTCCACGAGCAGATCTCCTTCCCCAACTGTGTCTCCAGCTTTACAATGCACCAATTTCACCTTGAATTAAAAAAAAGGGGGGAGGGGTAAGAATCATTAACTAGACCAGGAGGGAGCAATCTCGTCATTCGTTTCTGGAAATGAAGAGACAGGCTGGCGGGCCCCGGAGCACAGGTAGAGCACTTGGTGGCCCAGCAGAGGGGACTGAGCGCACAGGGACATCCTCGTGGAGGGCCGTGACTCGCCACCTTCCCCTCTCCCGTCCTTGTCCGTCCTGAAAGTCACTGGTCCAAGGGAATTTCTGCTGTCACGTGCCCGCTGGCCCTTGCACGGGGTGCACCTGGGGCTGCAGCCAGCATCCCCAAAGCCAAAAGTGTTTCTGCTGGATGACTCTCAACAGGCAGCCCTCCCAGCCTCTCTCATGGTTTCAGGTCGTAGAAATGTTCTCTGAGAATTAATGGTACACTTAGTTTAGTGTCAAAAAAAAAAAAAAATACAAGAATCAAAACAGGTGGGGACCGGCCCCGTGGCCGAGTGGTTAAGTTCGTGCGCTCCACTTCAACAGCCCAGGGTTTCGCCGGTTCGGATCCTGGGTGCGGACATGGCACCGCTCATCAGTCCACACTGAGGTGGCGTCCCACATGCCACAACTAGAAGGACCCACAACTAAAAATACACAACTATGTACCAGGGGGCTTTGGGGAGAAAAAGGAAAAATAAAATCTTTAAAAAAAAATGTTACTGAATATAATGTTGGGAGAAAAAAAAAAAAGAATGAGAACAGGTGCTAACTAACAGGAGAAACGCCCTAACCTGCTGGCACACTTCCTTCCCAAGGGGATGAGCACTCAGAAGACGTGCGGCTGCTCGGCCGGGACTTCCTGGCGTGATGGGGGACGACCACTGAGCTCCCACAACGTTGCTACTGTTTTCATTCTACTGATTTCTCCAGATTTTAACTAAGTTTTGCTTTCCCAAATTTATGTTCAGCTTTAAAATGAGCGGGGAGGGGTTGGAGTGAGGAAGAGACAGTCATTTGACTTCCAGGAGGTTCTTACTCAGGCATGAAAATGAACAACGGGTCAGCACTAACTGGCCATGCAGGCAAGTGGCAAAGAGGAGAAATGCTGGAGACGGCGGGTTCGGTGCCCTGGCCTGTGTCCCCACCCCTCTGCTATGAGCCAGAGGCTAGAAGGGCCTTTTCCCTTGAATTCCAGCCCGTGGTCTTTGAGGACAATGTGGACCTATGCGATGCCTACTTCAAAGGCCTCGTCGGGCAGGTGCTGTCCGCACTGAAGTGGCTGCTCTTTAGGATCTGAAGCTTCAGTGTCTGTATAGGATGTATTTTCATGGTGCTGCGTTTATCAGAGTGGGGGGCCTGTTCCCACTGTGAGCCTTTTCTCCGGGAGGAAAAACGGCCCTCCCAAATAAGAACCGCCAGCCCCCAGGTTCGCCAGGGTCTGCTCCTCTGTGCAGGGGCCTTGGCCACTCCTGGCTGCCCTGCTGGGGGTAGGAGGAAACAGGATGGGCAGGAAGGACTCCCGTTGGTAGGGGTCAGGCCAAAGTACAAATTCACCAGAGCCCACGAGCACCCTGAAGGCAGCTCCGGGCTGCTGACGGCCTGGGAGCAGCTAAGCCTCCAGCAGGAAACCCGCCACCAGGATGTAAAATACCCTGAAGGACACGAGCTCCACGCCCAGCAACCCAGTAGTACCTCAGGACCTTAGTACCTCGGTCCAGCAACACAGGCCCTTGGCATGCATCTGACCTATATTCTGGGTCCCCCTAAATGAGGCCATGTTCTCATCGTGGATGGGAATTTCATGACACTGATGCAGCATAAATGTTAAATAATCCCAAGGAACAAATATAACAATTTTTACAAGAGCAGAAACCAACATTTTCTTGTTCACTTTTAAAAAAGTAATCAGAAGTAGAAAGCAAGATTTCTAAAAAACCGCACATCATGCCATTCTCCTCTCCCAAACCCCACAAGACTAGGCGCGCCATCGGCAGCCCCCTCCACCCTGGCCAGCCAGCTCCGGGCCCCCAGCCACACACTGGGCCTCTGCCCTCCCAGCTGGGACTCAACTGGGTGTCCCCTCAGCCTGTTCTGAGCATCGGTTTCATTTTCCACTGAGGTGACAGACGGAGGCTGTGTCTCTCCGAGGCAGACTTCGCTGAGCTGACAGTTCCTCTCTGCCGGGCACCCAGGCCCCAAGGCTGTGGCTCGCTCTCCAGGCCCGGCCACAGCGCAGGGCCCGGCCAGCCTCTCTCTGAGTCAGACACTTCCACCCGAAACTGTCCTTCAGAAAATCATCATTCTGCTATGCACAGGGTCTTTTTAGTCACAGAAAAAATTAAGGAAGTTACTACTTAAAATGACTTTTCTATTTTCTTCAAGGAGAAAATACATTTAAGAAGTTTTACTCAACAAATTTCAGTACTAACACATCTCCCTTTTTTCTCTCTTAAATCATGAAGTCCCACATGGTACATGGAGTTTTCAGCTCTTCTTGATCAAAAATTGAATTGTTCTCTTTGTGGAGAAATTACCTTGCAGAGTTACATTAATTTTTGCAGTCTCTAAAACCGTTTCCCGCTGTGCCACCTAAGTCTCAGATAACTAACTGCCTCCAAGACAGATGTAAACATTAAAAATTAAAGGCCCCTTAATTTGAAAGACATTAAGAAGAAGAACAATTGTTCTCTGACTACCTGAGCATCATCAGGCTTGGGGAAGGCCTGCTCTCCGTGAGGCGGGGCCGCGCCCATGCAGAGTGAGGAGCTCCCACCTCACTGTCCTGTCTGCAGGGGTCAGGGGGAAGAGAGCACCTCTGAGGTTCCCTTCAGGCCTAACTGTCCAAGACTCAAAGGTGGACGTCCCGCTTCCTGTCACAGAGCCGGTGTGTGCTGGCGGGAACTTGGGGACGTACCTTGCCAGTTTTCCCAGCTGTCATGCTGTTCTGCATCTTCATGGCTTCAATCACACAAATTTCCTGACCTTCTGCTACCTGGGAAACAAACAAAAAATGGACAGAAGTTTTAAAAGCATTCTAAAACTTCATATTCCAAGTTCGTCTTTCAGGGACAGCAGAGAAAGAACATTCCCTCTGTCGTGGTTAAGTCCTGGTCAGAAAAAACCCCTGATACTGGAGGATCGGGGGTGCAGGTTGTGGGCGTGCCCTGGGAATCTGAATCTGCCTTTGCCACAGAGATGTGGCAAAAATGGAATGTTTCCCACTCACGTGAAATGTTCAGAATTGGCAAATCTCTATAGACAGAAAGATTTGTGGTTCCCAGGGGCTGGGGAGAGAGGGCAGTGATTGCTGGGTACAGGGCTTCTTTTGGGGTGATGAAAATGTTCTAAGATTGACTGGTGATGGCTGCACAACTCTGGGAATGGACCCAAACCACTGAAGGGCACACTGTCGGGTGAAAGGTATTGTAGGTGAATTTTCTCTCAGTAAAGCTGTTCTCTAAGCATGGAGTTCTGTCTATAGCCTGGAGAGCTGGGAACAGCCGAGCATCCAGGCCATGGGGACCACCGTCCCAACCTACGCAAGACATGGCGAGTCCTGAGGACGGCGTGGCACCCGGAAAGTGCAGGTGGTGATTCCCAGCGCTTTGCCCCTCCCCTGCAAGGAGACGGAGGCTCCTGCAGGCACGCTCAAGCTTCCTTTCATGAGGAGGGAAATCCAGGCAGAGCTGGGTGAGCACCCCCTGGGGTTAAACCTGGGGGTCCACCCAGGAGTCAGCTGTGACTAAAAGCTGCTCTCCTTATGCTCTTGCCTCCGCCCTCGATGGGCAAGCATCAAGGTGCTGGGCCCAGTTTTTCCCTATCTTTGTGAGAAGAGGCCTCCCAGTCTTTGAAATGGGAGAGTTGAATTTCTTAGGGCAACCGGCTGGCTGGGGTGCTGGTGGGCATCCTGGTGTGGGGCTCTGGACATTGGCACCGCACGGCTGTGCTTGTCCAGTGTCACAGAAGTGCCTGGAGAGTGTTCTTTCCTGAAATCCCCAGATGATGTCCACCCCCCCACCGCGGCCCCCCGCACGGCACCAGCTGTCTTGCTGGCAGTCGGGGCTGCCTGAGCTCCATGCATTCCTCTCCTCCGCTGATCAGGTGGTGGGCTGCTTTTTCCTGGCACAGAAATATAGGAAGAGAGGGGATGCCAACGCTCCGGTGCTGGCACGGCAGAGAGACTGTGCTGGAGAGCCGGGCTTTGTGGCTCTGTGCTCGCTGCCCTTTCTGATTCATTTTCACCTGGCATCTGCATTCCATGGGGAGGGAAGAGCTAACCAGGAGGGCTGTTCTCCAAAACGCAGAGGGACAGGAGTGAGGGCAGCTCAAAGACAATGCAGATGCCCAGTCAGGGTGTCAGAACAGCTACCCCCGCAAGTCGTCATTTGAGAGCCCTTTTCCTCCTTTCAGAGGCAGGCAGGGACCAGGCAAGATGGGAGAAAGGCGAGTTCCCTGGAGTAGCACCTCTGTGCATTTAGCTCCACACGGAAAACCCTGGTGGACCCAGACCACGGCTCTTAGAGGCTGAGGGTCCAGAGCCAGCCTCATGAACCAGCATCCCAACCCAAGGGCTGGGCATTCTGGCCACAGGGCTGGGGTGGCTTTCTGAGAAATGAATCTGAAATTCAACAGTGGAAAGTCTATCCAAAAATTCGTTGCCGGCTCTCCACCTCTGGGCTCTGGTAGCTCCTTCCTTCACAGGTGGAGGAGTGCCCGTCGTGGGGGCCCGTGTGTGTTCGCCTTGCACTCTCCACCCAGCCAGGCTTCCTCTGCTAGCATCTGAGAGCCCAGGGCCTGCTCAGAGCCCCCGTCTCACCATCCCTGGCCCACAGACTTCTCTTAGGTGGGTACAACCTTGCTCCTCTGCAGCTGCTCAGCCACTGCCCAGCTTCCCCTGGCCAGACAGAGCGCCCCTCACTGCTGCTTTATGGGATCTTCAAGTAAGTGAATTGACAGTTAATGCAGATATGAAAAAGAGATGAACCCAGGAGATTTCCAGTGGCCACGCCAAGGGGACACAGATCTGACAACGATACCCACAGGAAACATGCAGAAGGACGGCTGGGCCTGGGCCACAGTCCCACACCAGGCTCCAGCCGGCCACACTGGAGGTTAGATCAGGGCCTGCCGGAGCCTGGGGGCCATGGGAGACAGTCAACAAGTTTATGGGGGCTCTGCTGCGGCTGCCCACCGACCACCTCTCCTGGCTGGCCCCGTGTGCTTGTTGCGTGGGTGATTTGCAAAGAGGTGACACACAGGTGACTGCAAGTGGCAGGTCCTCAATCATTAATCAGAAAAACAGAACCTCTGACTTAGCCCAGAGATACTCAGGAGAGGTGGGCAAGTGCCACAGTTAGCCCCTCCCTTCTCTGACGCTGTGAGTCTGGTTCAAAGACGGAGCCGTGGAAGGAAGGGCTCCGGCTTCCTCTTCTCTCCCCTGTGTCTGCTGGTCTCTACTTAGAGTATTTAGCTGTCGATGGAAATCGAGTGATTCATCTCTTTCTCTGTTCACTTACGACAACCTGTTTGTAGTCTGTTTTCACTCATTTGTCCCTAAAAGAGACAGGCCTCTTGGAGGTTGCACCTGGATATCCCACAAAACAGATACATTTTGGTCAGGAGAATCATGCTGTCTCTCCACATACACACATGCAAACACGTACATGCACATGAACTTGATCTAAATTCAAGTTATTTCATCCCTCAAAAATCTAAGTCAGAACTGGATAAAGAAGATATGGTGTATATATACACAATGGAATACTACTCAGCCATAAAAGAGGACCAAATTGTTCCATTCGCATCAACATGGATGGACCTTGAGGATATTATGTTAAGCGAAATAAGCCAGACAGAGAAAGACGAACTCTATATGACTCCACTTATAGGTGGAAGTTAACATATTGACAAGGAGAACCGATTGGTGGTTACCAGGGGAAAGAGGGGGTGGGGGGAGGGCACACAGGGTGAAGTGGTGTACCCACAACATTACTAACAATAATGTACAACTGAAATCTCACAAGGTTGTAATCTATCATAATCTTAATTAAAAAATTTAAAAAAAATTACTATACAATAAAAAAAAATCTAAGTCAGAAAAGCAAATATAGTGCAAACCGTAAGTCAGAGCGCACAGACAGGGCTATAAAGGGTGCTCCACCAGTGACTGGGCCCGCACGAGCTCTAGTTCCAACAAAACCGAGACAGCATCCCCCAGGCCTCTCACCCCACACTGGGCGCCTCCCTGTCCTGCCCGCTCCCCTGCCCTCCCGGGCTCCGGAGGGAGCGAGGAGGCAGCAGCCACACCTCCGGCTCCCGGGGCATTAACTGAGTGAGTGGCCAGGGTGCTTAGTCCTTCGCAGTTTCCGTCAGACAGCTCCCACTGCTACTGAAGGACTTGGGTGCGCACACTTCCCTAACATTTTTGTGAATCATCTGACAAAGACTTAACCATTGTGACAGGATGTCTCCAACATCGGGCTTACAACGTGGTCACAAGCCTCGCAAGTCTTTTCAATAAACTTAGTCAGCCTGACGTACTTCTCCGCTCCCTGTCTAATTGGTGTAAAGTTTAGAGGCCTGAATCTTATATCTTTCATCCGGCTTATTGCGTCCTCTCCTTTGACACGGGGTCAAGGTTCACATTCGCATCCGATTATCAGAGCGCACTCATTAAGAGGGAGCCTGCCTTGCCCCAGAATGAGTAAGCTGGAGAGAAAACTCGGCCCAGCCACTCAGCAGATTTTAGCATGTTCAGGAGGCCTGAATGTCACCCGGCACCGCTCTGTGCTGAAGAGTGTCAGACATCTCCAGCTGATGATTAATTGTGAGTGATGGGAACTAAAATCCAGTAAAGCCAGCTGCTTGCCATGGTCGGCAGAATGACTCTAATGGATATAGGCTGCCAATTTTCCAGTTTTACTGGCAAGTCTTCCAAGTGTAATTACGGGAAGTTATAAATGATATGGAAATCTATCAAGTCCCATCTATTTCCAGAGGACTCTTTCCCCTGAGACTTTCATCTTCAAGCTTATAGGATGCTTTGTGGTGCTAATGATCTAAATCACTTCTTATTTCTGACTAAAGCCCCCAATATCCTTCTACCAAGTTCACTTCCCTCCTTCCCCAAAGATGGAAAGACACAGAGCCTTCTCCTGCACGTGTCCCTCTCGGAAAACATGCTAAGACTGGGACACGCTTGGCAACTTGTATCGTTCAAATTGCAAATGCAAGAAGAAAGCTCAAAGAAAGTGTAGGAAAAGGAGAAGAGAAAGGGGAAAAAAGAACCCCCCCCCAAACATGAACGGAAGCCCCGAAAAGTACAGACTTGAAAGCTGTGCCCAATACCAGATATTCATCAGAAGGTGGTGTAGCTCACTAATCTTATTTGATTTGGAATAAAAGCATGAAAATGATGGCAAAGGCCTAAAATTGGAGATGTGAAGGATGACTGCACCGTATTCCATTTCTCAATTTCATCCTTCAGAGCCACAAAATGGGGTGATACAGTGACGGGATGAGATTTACAGTAACAGCTGTGCTCTTCCCACACAAGGGAGGCCCTTCTAATGGGCTAAGGTCTGTTTGGAACAGACGGGGAGTAACAAAACAAGGTCCCCTATTAAGAGAGTGCAGTCATATTTCTGATAAAGAAAATGATTATGGGAGTCGGGTTTCCTTTAAGATGGCCCCTACCCTCTTTTGTCGTCCCAAACTAGGGCTGTTTTAAAGGTGTTATCCTTTAAATATAGGAAAGAGGATGTAAATGGCATGGAGGGTTTTTCCCCCTGTAAGCCTGCTCTCTAGCAACTGTAAAGAATGCATAGGAAACTGTGCCAGTGGCATATGGCTTTCTACTGTGCTAAACATTCATACAAAAGACAGGTTCATCAGTCATTGGAGTATCTGGATAAAAAATTAGCTCCTGATGGATGGTATTTTGAGCTTACCTGCTGCTCGTACATTACCAGAGAAACACAGGTTTTGAAACCCACATGACATTAGAAACTGCAGACCATGAAATACGACACGTGCAGGAGCACATAATGTACGCCAGATTATACAAAATAATAAATAAGCTATTTAAACCCTCTGCCTAAAATTGGGCCCGCTGCAAGGAACCCTGGGTCACTTCTACACAGGCCAATTAATGCACAGCATCTGCCGTATAGAAGCGGGGCATGAAGCACTTCCGAATGATTTCAGCAATTAAAAGAAAACTGTTTCCTGCCTGTTCAGACAGCAACTGTTTCAATGCAAGAGTGAGCACCAAATCACTGTGTGCAGCTGAAAAATTAAGTCCCTTTTTTGGGGAAGAGGGGTGGGTGGGAGGAAGAATTTTCATGGAAAATGGAGCCTTCTTTTGTTGTCCTACATTCCGTGTTCTTCTGCCAAATTAGACAGAAGGCTCGGAGGGCTGACCGGCCCGCTGCAGTGTCCCCTTCTGCACGGGGCGGCCGGAAGCTGGGATCAATCTCAACCCCGCTGACGACTCCACACAAGTGAAAATCCTTCAATTACATTTTTAAAGGCTGTTCTACTTAGAACACAGGTGCCTGAATGCGGTGCATTTTAAGGTCCTTATATCTGAAGAAAGATGCAGTTAACAGCCACCAGAAAAGGACATCTCAGATTTGGTTAAAAGGCACTGCTAGAATCTGATTATAAAAACTTCCTCTTTCTGAGCTGGTAAGATAGGGTGGTAAATATCCCCTGATATTTGCGGAAGAAGAAATGTGCATTCGCATCCCAACATCTGCACGTAAAGAGGGAGGGAGACAGACCCCAGGAGATTGTGCCGTATTTAAGCAATGATGGAACAAACCATCATCCAATTACAAAGAGAAGGCAGGCTACAGAAATGCCGCCAAAGCCCTTCTCTGCGCTCTAAGGCCTTCTTTAATGGGTCTGTGCACAAGCCGACTCCCTGCGAAGGGCACGCGCGGGGAGAGGGCGCACGCTCCACCGTGGCCGCCGCTCTGGGGGCCTGCGGGCCGCACGTCTGCCCTGCGCGCCCCCCTCGCCCTCCTGCCTGCAGCTGCCTCCCCGGAACCGGAACCGGGCGGCGGGCCGGGAAGCAGGGAGCTGAGGGGCTCAGGGAAGGAGCACAGGGTTGTGGCCAATATAAAATGAGTCCAGTTTTTCTTAAAATTCCTTAAAATGAAGAAAAACATTACTCCCTACTGCCCTCTAAGTTAGTTCAAAACTGGAGCCAAAGCCTCTAGTTACAGAGAGAACTAGTTAAGACTGACGTCATTTACAATATCTGCAAGAAATCAATCTGGATTCTCTACCCTTGTGAAATATGCCGTTTTAAAGGATTCACTGAAATGATGATTTTTTTTTTAAGCAAAAGGGTGAGAAAAGATATTTTGAATCTTAGTAAGGTTAAGAACTGTCATCTTCAAAATGTTTAAAACAAAGATAACATACCCTCCAACCCCAAGTAGATCATTCCTTGAGAAATAAAATAAAATGCCAGACTTGCAGGAGACTTGCCTACAATATTTAATTTATTGATGGATCTGTGAAAATATTTTCTCTTATATTGACAGTTATCATTGTTAAATTGTAAAAATTCCCAAATTGTTACCTCCAACAAAAATTAACCCTAACATTTAAAAATAAATGCTATCTGGAAGAGATAAAAAGGCCAAATTCAGGATAGCTGTTGCCTCTGAAGAAGGCAGGACAAGAGTTTGAATGGAGAGGCCGCAGGGTGCGGTCACTATATAAGCAACGTTTCACTGTGACATAAAATAAGAAGCCGATCTGCTAAAGGCGAGCAGAGAGCACATGAGTGCTCGTTGTATCAGGCTCTCTAACTTTATGTTTGTAATATTTCATAATTTAAAGTTTAAAATGTTAAATAATGAATGCATGAATCTATTTGTACACGTTTTGGAATACAATCTGAGGTTTGGGTGAAAAACTGGCATCCTGTCAAACTGCTTTAATAACCACTGCTATAAAATATGTAAATTTAATTATTGTAATCATTTCATGATTGCAAATCAAGGTATCTGGAAACTGGAGAATCTGTCCCGCAGCCAGGCCAGGGCCTCTGCCGGGGGAGACGCCGTCACTGACCCTGGGCTGTGGGAGGCGCACAAGTCACGGCCAGACGGACACATCTCAGGAGGGCCCAGCCCAACCCTTCTCATCTGGAACAGCCAAGGGCAAGGGAGGTTTCCACTCCTTTTTCTCTAAGACACACAAAACAAAGGTGTCTGCCAAGTCTATCTGCGAATTCCCCAAGGTCAGCTGTAAGCTCAATTACAGATGCTTTAGGGACGAAGGGAGGTGCGAGCATCACGCTCTGAAACAGGGCACCTGTGTCTGGTGATCGGCGGTCATCCGCCTGCTTGGGAGCCCGCCCCCGAGGGAGCACTTGCAAGGAGGGAAAAAATCAGGGTAAAATCGGGGTGGTACTCCTAGTAATGGTGACAAATTTTGTTTCTTGTGCACTTTATACTACACCATTTTTTGCCTAAGACACCGTTCACAAGAACAACAACGCAAACACGTCACTATCCTGCTTGAAGATGAGTTCCACTAGAAGCTGGACCACAGGGAGACTCCAGAGTCCCTCTCACTAATCTTGGGCTAAGTGGCAAGAGAAAGCAGCAACAGGTACCTACCGTCAACCTATTATTTCACCTGGTCTCACAAATAAGGAACAGTAATAATTAAAAATGGAAGAAACATAAATGGGTATACAGCCTGCTTCTGCTTCACGCCTCACTTAATTGTTAACATATAAATAAGATGAATATTTCTCACACAAATCTGAGACGACTGCAGAATCCAAACAATCTCAACATCTAGAAAGAATTTTAATTAAATGCAATATTAAAATATCCCCTTGTGTTCCCTCATTTTTATTTTTTGTTTCGTTTCTGATATCAAAAGGCCAACAAAGCAAATGTGCTCATAATGACTTTATTTTATACTTCAAATTCAAAATGAAAACTGTGCAACAAATTCAGCAGCTGTAGGTCTGACGCTAATCTGTGGAAAAAATGTATTCGGCCATTATTGTGAAAGAATATATTTTTTAATATTTTTGTTCAAGAATATCACAAAGAAGTTTAAAAAATTAAAACAAGTTATAAAAAAATGCTAACTTTGATTATAGAAGTGCCGTCCAGCTTATGATAGTGTTAAATGTACAAATAGTTTTTTTCCAAACTGAAAAGAAAATCAGTCATCGTAGAAATATTTTCAGATTAAAAAAGGCCTATAGGGAAGGCACGTAGAAGTCATTCTGTCGGTTGTTTTCTGAGCGAAGTTTGTGATTCTTGCCTCTCGAGATCCACTCCTGCCCCGTTTCTTACTGGTTTGTTGCCTGTATGCATTCCACCAGAATCTCCTCCCCACAGGCTCCAAGAGGCTATTATACACTCACTGAAGAATGATTTTACTGCCACAGTTAAAGTTAAATACTATATAACGGACACTGAAAAAGTATTAGAAACTTTTGCTGTGGGAACCTGGAAAAAGGGCTTAGAGGACAGCCCAGCTTCGGGACCGAGGGCGGGAAAGCCTGTGCACGCCAGGCCCTCCTGCGCCTTTATCCCCACACAGCCGCCCCAAACCCTCCTGTGCTGAGGTTCCCTGACTCTGTTGACACTGTTTACTTCACAAACAGAGCTGTTATTTACGATTCATGCGACACTTCTGTGGAACACATAATGGCCAGGCCCACCTTTCTAAGATGTGCCAAATTTTATGTAAGCTAAATATAAAAATTATAGATAACTGGAATCTAAACCATAAAAAATGACATTTCAAAGAAATGTAGAATACTTGTTGGCTCTTAGCTGTTTTTTAGGTTCTTGTTTTCCTTGAAAATACAGAGATGCTTGATCCCATTATCTTTCTACTGCAAAAAGCAGAACCTTGGCCCACCTATTGTTAGTAAGAACAACACAACATGCCCTGCAGTGTTAAAATAATTTAAAACCGCAAAACTGAAAAGTTGCAAGTATTATTTCCTTACAGTGGCCTCAAGGAAGTGCGGTGCCTTTGGTCCGAGAAGGTTCCTTGTGTTTTAATGACAGGAGGCAGATTTAACTGCAGAAGCTGCTGTAAGAGCTGGTGCTTGAACAGCCCAGCCTGCATTTGGTCTAGGTATTAGCGAACTGGGACATTTTTCACAAACAGTAACTCAGGAGAAAACACTGTTTATCAAAACGCAAGGGCACAGAATATGAAAGGACGTTCTGCCAGGACCCAAGTGGCGCTGGACACTGGAGAGAGTAATAGGAAGCGTGTGCTCTCCCCGACCAGCCTGGGCACACGCGTGCAAAGACCGCTGACGAGGGAGGTGAAGGACACAGATGAGGAGCCAGCTCACCAGGGGTGCACCCACCCCACCCCTGGACTCTGACTTTAAAGGAGTACATAGAAAATTAAGCCGTTCTTGAATACCCACATTTAATTACTGGTGCTGGTTTTCAATATTTGAGCTACCCCAGGGAACCAAGGACTAAAACCATTTCACTAAATGCCTTGTTTCCCACATTAAGTTATTAACCAGGAAATGGAAAGAGTAAAGGCTAAACTCTTCTGGTATCTGGAGAAGCTGCAGTTGTTGGAAACAAGAAGGCTGCTGGCTCCCTGTTCTCTGCCCGGAGAGCAGCCGCAGCCCGGGAGCTGGCGCAAACGGAGGAGAGAGAAGCACCCTGAGCCGCCCCGCCCTCAGGTTCTGACTCAGGTGTTGGAAAAATAAGGATTTCAGTTAAACACTTATTTTTTTTAAGTGCAAATGTGATTTTATAATTAAAGCCACACAATTAGGACTAACAAGCTCAGGATGGCAGTATATAGCCTATGTGGATTCCAGAAAGAGCTTAAGAAGGAAAATGAAAAAAACAAAATAACCCCCTCACACTGTTTGCCAACCTGCACTTCTAGTCACTAGAAGATTCCACTGACTGCTCTGAGGAGGCAGTGTGTCAGTGTAGGCATTCTTAATGCCAAGGCCAAGGGCTATCCTCTTAGGACCCTGATCCTATGGGATGAAGACAGACAGGGCAAACGTCTCCACTGTATTCAACACGTATCTGCACTGTAACGTATCACCTCGCCTGGATCCTTGACACACGTGGGTTAGAGACGATCGTAACGAGTGCTCATTCCAGGAGGCCAACGCTTTCAAGGTACACGGCACAAGTCATGGCCACCTAGCCTCTTTCATGCTTTTCTGGAAAAGCTGGTAGTTCCATTTCCCTCTCATCGAGTAAAGCAATTGTTAAGTCAGTTTTCCAGCTTCATATCAATTTCAGGGCTAATCATTTAAACAACTAAAACTGATCATTTTTTCTTAATATTCATTTACTGTGAATACTTTTCTAGAAGCCAATGCCAACTATAGGAGCTTTTCTCAACACTGTTTTACTTATGTTAATAAAGACATACAGCGCAGTTTTACTGTAATCTTTACAAGAAAAGATAGAAACTGCATCTTAACTGAGATCAAAATGGAATCACCAACGAAAGACTATCATGTTTGGCCGTTATTTCTGGACACATAAATAAAAATGCAAGTACTTAAGTGCCCCCTAGAAACCTTCTGGTTGCATCTTTGTTTTCTTTTTACGTTCACTGCTTATCAATAGACATTTCTATCAACGCTCTACGACAATGCGTGCATCCTGCCAATTCGTCCAGAGCACGTTGTCTCGAGACTTAGCTTGTGAGGAAACACTAATGTAGCTTTGATTTGTGCCTTAATGTCACAAGGTCAAGAGGAAAAACTTCAAACTGTGATCCCAAATTTTATTTATCAAGTTACAGAAGTGCTCTGGCACTACACGGATTACAGAATTAACTTTCCTTAGTTCCATTCCCGTTTTCCAGAAATCATGCAAAAAGTTCCCCATCACAGGGTTATTTCTTGGCATGAGTTCTTCAGGGATGCTTACAACACAGAGAGCTGGAGAGTAAATACGAATTTTAAATGAAATACTTTCTGAAACACTAAATTTGCCAAATAACAGAATGAATCTGGCCTATTTCTGTTCCGGCCCCAGATGGTTTGGGAGGGAGGCGCTCAGCGATATTGTTACTAACCTAATTCAGATGTGAAACAGTTGGACAAAGAATGCACAAAAGCTATTCTGCTGTTTTGGTGGGGGGCGGGGGGAGGTAGTATGACTCAAGAAAGACCCGCATGAGCGTGACTGTGCTGTACCCATCCCTGTCCCAGAGACAGGCCCAGTCCTTACCATGTCCCCGGGCTTGACAGAGACGGCCACCACCACGCCAGGCATCGGGGAACGCAGAGTACTGCTTGTGTCCTCAGCCACTTTTTCCAGCATAAATTTGTTCAATTCTGCGGCGAGTTTGGTTAAGATATGCACCTTGTACTTAAGGGAAAAAAATATAAATGAGTTTAAATGATGAACTTTTCCTCAAACATAGCGTTCATTCAAAAGCAGTTCTAAGCGTTTAAATTTAAATTATAACATCTTCGAAGTCAAATGGTTTTTAATTATTGTACACGAAAACAAAATTAATTATTAGTTTTTGGCATATTGTTGTGAGCCAGATAGTTAAGAAATTTCTTGAAATAAGAACTATTCCAGTAACTAGGGACAAATAATAATTATCCTGTACCATTCAGAAAAACATCTCAAAACTTTATAAAGAAAACAGTGAGAATTTTCCTTGTATTCCCTTCACTGCTCATAAACGTATCCCAATTAACACAAACCCAGCGGGCTGAGTGAGCTGATGGGAGAAAGGGGGTGACTGCCAATACTCACCAGTAGATGGCAGCAGATCGCCATCTCAAACCTCCTGCTCCCCTTAGGAGAGCGGCTATACCATTATCAATAAATTAAAACAAAGGGTTTCAGTGTTCACTTTGGGCAAAATAATATTTAAAATTCAATTTTTTCCCAGTGATATGAAATGTTACATGCAAAATTGAAAAAGGTGTCTTTTCTTTTTAGGCACAGAATTACGTAGTCTTCCAGCATTACAAGACGGTTAGGGTAGATAAAGATGAAATATAATGAGAGATAATGATATCAAGATTTCAAAACCATTGAAAGAAAATTATATGCACAGCCAACTATTTCAATGGCAGCTTTTGTAGATGGCTCTCGCGTTAAAGGTAGTTCAGTCAAATAGAACATTTCTAATAAAGAGAATTCCTGCCAGGCAGGAAAAATCCTAGATCTCTGTGAATAAATGTATGAGCCACAATTTGGTCTGTCCCAACAAACAAAACAAAATGGTTTGGGGAAGTGCTACTCAGTGAAGTCGGGAAGATTTCTGGATTCCTCCCAGATTGCGTTTCCCTTGGGTAAGATGCAGCATCACGGCACCTCCATTTTGTTGGAAAAAAGCTGCTGTAACTCAAAGCCTCCTGTGGGCATCATGATGGCAGGGATGCAAAAGCAAATAGAATTCGCCCTTTGATTCGATACAGGGTTGGCAGAAATCTCTAAGTGTGCTCTATACAGGACTTACTTTAAAAGGGTCGGGGGAGGCCCCAAAGAAGAGCTTTGATGGCCTAAGCTCCAAGCAGATTTGCGACACTGTGACAGGTTGAATAATAACATCTTTTGCATGTTTCTTTACTCCTGAGCGTGTTTTGCAATCAAGATATATAAGTGTCTGCCAGTTTCTGAAGGATATGATCCTTAAGGGAAATTACAGTGCAAATAAAAGCTTTTTGCTCCTATTAAAATTCATCTGAGTCATAAGTGGCAAGGGAAAAAAGCAAAAAGAGTGCATTCTGCTGTCAGTCTAATAAACATTCTGGGCAGAGGGACTATTTATCAATGATGACTTGTACCTCAAAGTCCTTCATTAAATCCATGGGGGGGGGGGGGATGGAAGGAGAGGAAAGAATATAATTGTGCCAAATTGCACAGTTTTAGTATCTGCTCTGTCGGCCTTGGAAAAGAAAATCCAACATTACCAGAATCATCAGTCAACCAAAAAGTTACTTTTCTAGCTGGCATCACCCTGAGCTGCTCCTTCCATGTGCCTGATCAGCACTGGGCCCAGTTGTCTTATTTTCAGTGTAGCATATACAGATCTATTTTTTCTTGTTTTTTCACACAGTTTGACTCCAAAATGTGAACTCTAAATTCAGGGAGAGTATGTTTCTACACTGAGGATAATAGGATTTATCACATTTCACCACAGTGGATACCCTTAAGAACTATTTTAGCTATATCACAAACAAGCCTCAATATAAATAAAGTGCCAAGATTGTACCGAGCTCCATTTCTCCCCAGAAATTACAAGATCCTGGCTAAAACTAGATCCTTTCCCTATTTTTATAATTTTCCTATCTTTTGGATTCCTTTCTCTGTGGGACTCCTGCTTTGCTTGGAAAGAGATTTAAAAGAGTCACAAAACTCAAGGCCTTTAGATGCAGTCTTTGTTATTGATGAGATGTTCCTCTTCCTTTTGTATTTGTTTATTGTTCTTAAATCTGTTTGGGGGATAAGCGACTTATTGTAATCACAAGTGAAAAATAACAATGGGGAAACGCCTCTCAGGAGAGGCCTTGTTGCAAATAGTTGGCTTAGAAATGACCTTTCTGAATATAAAAAGGGGAGGTAGCAAGAAGGTTCTCTTTTTAAGATTACCTTTGATGTTGTCCTGACCCCTTCAGCATGCCCACACAAACACACCTTCTCAAAACAACCTCTTGGCTCACCCGTGTGGCGGTACACGGGGCATGTGCCAGGATGGATCTAAGCGGAATGCAGCATATGGGCCCATCAGAATGAATTGCCTGGTGAGAACCGTAAAAGCCTTTTGATGCCCCAGAAAAGAAGTCATTTAAGAATGTACATTAGGGCTTTCAAAGCTTATGATCAAAACTGCTATTTATTGGTTTCTCTGAATTCTTAGGGGGCATGGGCGGAGCAGCCAACCAGTTGAGAGACTTCAGAAAAATGTCCTATGACGCGTGCAGAGCTGGGTTTTATGGTAGGCATTTAAATATTCCTAATGGGTCCTGTAAAACTTCCCTGGAGAGTTTGGATTTTAAGTTATTGTCTTCAAGTAGATAAACCACAAACTTGATGTGTTCTGGGGGTGAGAGTCCAAGATTTTAAAGGTGAATTGACAGGAGAAGCACGATCCAACAAGAAGCCAGAAGGTGCTCACCCTGCAAGGCCATGAGAAACTCCTACATGAGGGATTAGAAGCTGCTTGGTGGGGCCTGAAGTTGAGTACTTGAAGTGAAGCAGCTCCAGGTTGTGGGTTGTCAGTAGATGGAACCTCACTCTGCTGGGTTTGGGAGGTGCTCTCCAAACCACCGTTAAATAAGACGTGTAAGTCAGAGCAGGTGCTCTCCAGGGTGGCCTGGCTCCTCAACCCATACACGACAATAATAGGAGGACACGAGGTGTTAGCTAATGACCTAATTATGGTAAAATGACCCTAGCCCAGCTCTCTAAGCAAATTAATTTTATCGTGTCTACAATGTAAAACCATGTCTAACAAGAAAATTTCTCCCTAAAATTTCAAAAGAAAGAAAGAAAAAGGAATCATAGGATCAGGGAGAAAATTACAAAAGATGGACGATTAAAAGGGACACAATGGAAGTGTTTTAGAAATTAACATATAGCCCTTAAGGCGCAACCTGATAAAAGGGGGAAAGGTGGGAGCAGAGTGCTGTGGTTGTTGGCGGGAAGGTGGGAGCTGGTCACGGCCTGGGACTTGCTTAAGCAGACTTGGTTAACAAAAGCATCCTGCACAAACACAGCTCGTGCCCCAGAGATGGTACAGCAGCCCCACTATGGATGCACTCCTCCCAGATGGTCACACAAAACACCATCTCGCTGGTTCTGTATTAGTTCAGTACATGCATGTCCTTATGGAGTTTAAATCCATGTGCTTTCTAAGGCCTCTAGATTGACCAGCAATTTCACTCATTCCATGTGCTCACATGTCTGTATGACTTAGACGTCTGTGGGCTTCTCGCAAGATGAGCACTTCCAGTCTGCTTTACATACATTTTCAGTTGTGATTTCAGAGCCTCTAGCATTGTTCCTCTTGCAGCAGGCTCAGCTCTGGTTTCCATTTCTGCATCACTCTTCTGCTAACAGCAAGAATAGGTACAGCTGATGAACCGCTCACAGTTTTTCATGTTGACGGTAGGCCATCTCGGTCAACATCGAGTCAAGGGTAAACGATGAACCTTAAATGATGACCCTTTACTGTCAATTATTTTACATCAATTATCGTAACACTCTGAAGCACTGGCCATTGACTGTACATCCACCCTCACTAAGTAAGGTGGCATATACTTGTCTTCAAATACAAAGATCTCTTCTTATTCAAAGTCTTATAGTTTCTGGCCCGAAGGGTCTCCAACATTGAGCTGTGTCTTCATTTCCACAATGTGGCAGTGAGAGCTAACACTCAAATAGTCCCCTAAAAGTCTACTTTCCTAACTGTGAGCTGGAGAAAAATCATCAATGTTTTTCAAGTGACAGAAATGACTAGCTGCAAAAATGATGCATCTTTAAAAACATCAGTGTGTCAGAAAAGTGGAGAAAAACACTAAATGTAAGTTAAAACACTTAGGTGGAATTAGAATTGTAATTCAACCTTGTTTTCCTTCCCCAAATTCTCCGTGGGATATACAATTAACACTTGAGGAAAAAAATAACAAGGGCTCAAAGCCATGCAAAACACATTCCCCTCTGCTTTAGCCCTCAGGCCCAACAAACCCAAACCTACAAAAGCTGCGAGAAATAATCCTGAAAACGTACAGAACTGAAGCCTGTGGCTGTCCTTCTCTTGGAGGTACAACCAGGCCAAGAAGGTGAAATGAACAGACAGCAGTGGAAGCGCCTCGTACAGCTGCAGTCACTGGAGCAGCCTGTTAGCATAATGCTGTGACAACTCCATCGGCACAGTCTCAAGGTAGCTGTCAATCAGGATGCATCATTTAATCCAACAGCACTCGGAGGACTTTCTCCGACAACCCACACGACAGCATCTCTACAGCTCTATTTCTATCAGAGCCCAGTTGTGTTTACAATGCTGCTGTAATTAGACAAGATGCAACAGGCAGCAATATTATTGAGATTTCCATTTTGCAGTATTGCCCTGTAAAGTGTGATCTTGCTTCACAGAGTCATGCTAAATGACAAAAGGCTATTTTCTTCAGTCTCCCAGCTCAGACAGCGCTTCATTTGCAGCTATCTGTAATTAGATTAATGGTGTAGTGCAGCACAAAGCAGGCCCACTTCACATCAGATAGCATATGAATTAGGACAAACACTTACTTCAATTCCAGGCAGAGAAAGCAATGACTGGGGTATTTAGCATACCCTTTATGGTGGAATGAGATGTTAATTGTGTACCATTACCTCTAAACTGCTTGCTTGTTGTATAAATCACTGTGCTAATTGATGCAGAGATAGAAATGTAGCCACAGGCAAGAAAGCAAAGGAATGAGAGCAGAAGATGGTGGATAAAGGATTATCGAGTAAAACCATATGGAGATGAGGTTCCTTTGAGACCTTCCCTTTCTGCTCAGGAGCAGGATTTCTTAAAAGTACAGAAAAACTCTTGTACCAGGGAAAGAAAATTTAATTTTTCACATTCCTTTTTAAAAACACAAAAGCTTTTAAAAGTTCCTGGCTACAAGAAATCCAAATAAGAGGTATGTGGAATTAATCTGAATATACACTAGTAAAAACATGGACTGCGTAGTTTTCAAACAGTCAGAACTCCCCATCTGGGCTTCCGGCCCCTGGGTTAGTAAGTAGCACTTGCAGACTACCTGCAGGGGCGTGTCCCACCCAGCCGCCGGCAAAATCAGTTCTTTCCCAAGACTCGAAGTTGTTCTCCTAGACCAAAGCAGACAAAACACAAACTGAAACTCTGCCGGTTTAGGTCGCTATAGACTCCAATTATGTGGAGCATTTATTCAGGATGTGAATCCAACAGAACAGAATCATTTCCATCTGCCGTTGAAACAATGATTTCAACACCAGCACCAAAACACTAAAATCTGACTATTCCAGTTCATGATTTCACATCGATAGGAAGGAACTAGAAAGCAGATCTTTTTTCTTGTTTTTTCTAAAACTAGCAAAAATAATAAACAAAAGCACGTAGTAATTTAAAAGCTTCAGTCTCACTACAAACTGCTACTCTTCCTTTTTAAAATGTCCTGTTCAGCACTTAACAGCTCTTATTAGGGTAAAATGAACATCTCAGAAGCAAAACATAGAAACCAAATGCTCTCCTCAAAAAGTCGCACTGTTAAAGATCCACAGATAAACGTGCTCGTTGGAAGTTCATAAATCAAGTGCATGCACCCCGTGTATGTGTTCATAATTTTTTTAATAGCAAATCAACAGTAAGGTGCAAATTACTGCTGTGCGCCCTTTCACAGATTCAGCTGCTTGGTAATTAGCACTGTTATAACAAAATTTTACACAGAGAACCAATACAGTGGGTCACTGAACAGTCCAAATTCTCAACTTCAGAGTAACAGTTAATACATCCATTTATTGCAAGTGCACATTTGAGAAATACTATGTATAGTTCAGCTTTGTGAAATACGAATACCATATTGACTTGCAAGACAATAAAACAATGTCCCAAGAAACTAGAAGGTCTGGTTCAAGTTATCACCATGAAACCTGAAAAAAGC
The DNA here is from genome assembly GCF_021613505.1 of Equus quagga. Classification (NCBI taxonomy): domain Eukaryota; kingdom Metazoa; phylum Chordata; class Mammalia; order Perissodactyla; family Equidae; genus Equus; species Equus quagga. Next base: position 13,037,533 of record NC_060272.1, read on the forward strand.
CTAGAAGTTCTTTGTTGGAGGCAAGAGAAGAGCTGTATTGCAATAGCACATTCAACAGTTTAAGGTTTGGGTCATCTTGCTAAAGAATACTTAAAACAAAAGAAGCTATGAAGAAACATCAAGGGCCCTGGATATGGAAACAAATGTCAGCAAAATAGTGTGAACTACTGTGAAATAAGACTTCCCAAGTGTGCAGCCGGGTGACACAAATGGAAGTGCAGTGAAGGAAAGATCTGGAAACAGTGTAACGGCCTGCTCCCAGTCATTAATCACTTGTTTAAACCATTTAAACTAGAACAGTACAGCCCGCAGCAACAGCCAACACACCCTCACGCAATGCTGGTGTTAACAGGAGAAAATATATGGTTTCTGAGGTTGTGTCTCAGTTCCTCAGCATTCACTCCCTTTAATTGAAAAAGGCAGTTAAACACAAAGTAAACCATTCAGTTAGCTTAGCTGTTTAATGACATATAATTGATAATGTCAATATGTTGCAGTGACATAATGCGTCGCTTTCAACACTCGTCCACTTACATTTATGAATCAATCTATACTCAAGGTTTTATTCTTTTACTGCCAAGTTGGTTCTTGAACTTCAGTCTTTTGCTGGACCAATCAGTGTGCCACAAGGAGCCTCCATGGTAGCAATGATTTCATTAAGGACAGTTTTTGAGGGAAGAATCACAAAAAGAGAGGTGGGAAGAAAATTCCAACAAAACAAAACCACAATAACACATGAAGCCCATTTCAGTAACTCATCTTTCAAAATCCTTGTTAAAAAAGGGAAAGTTTCCTTAGAGAAAAAGAAGACCCACCTTAAGGCTAATATGAAAATCTTTGAAGGAATGAGTGGGCTGGTAAGTTATATGTATCTCTGGCTTGTTCTCAAAAGACATTTTCCTCTAGAGGGGAAACCATGGAGATGTCAATAATACAAACATCTAACCTAATATCCTAAGATAAACAACTTTTCTTTTTCAACAATAGTGCTGAAAATTAAGTTGAAATGAAACATTAAACTCAGCACTTAGTAACAGGATTTATTTCCTCAGCTGTGTTCCACTGAAGTTACCTTTCCTGTAGTTTGAATCACTTGTGTCTTAAACACAGACCCAAAAATGATGGAAAAGAAGAAAAGCTGCTGTCCAGGGAGCCAGCCCCACCCCCAGTCCGCAGGAAAGAGAGCGCCAAGAACAGTCCTCAGCGGGTTCCTGAAGGTGCGGGTCTGTTCACGGGGCGAGCTCCCCGGAGCTGGGCGCTGTGGGGACACCACGTGCAGGTGTGCCACGATAAAGGGGCCCAGCCTCTGCTTCACCCAGGTGCCCACAAGCTGTCTAACAAGCAGGGACAGGTGCCACAAAGGTAATTTGCTGGAATAAGTAGCACTTTCCCATTCACAGAGGCAAGGCCATTGACAATGTACTGTAGAGAGCTCACAAAATAGAAAGTGTGCCTTCTGTTTGATCGGGAGTCTCCGTGACACATTATGACTATAATGAGTCATTTCTTTCTTTTTTACACAAGAAAAATATTATAGATCTTTGAAAGCCTTGTACTCAATTATGTAACAATACCAACATCTGTTAACAGTACAGGCTGTTTCTATTCTGTATCCTGAATTGTTTTATGTAATTACAAGTTTATAAGGTATCTGGTAAACCAGTAAGAAGGTACCTTTTAAAAGTACTATATAATTTGGGGTACAATGAAGTGTTCTCTTGAAAATCTATAATTAGGGCAGCTACAGCTTACAGAAAAGTACAGGAAATGTTATAAAAACACAATTATGTAAATAAGCACATAGGTAGGAAAGTGTACCATTTTGTTATGGTCCCCATCCGCCTTTTTCCTCCTTTTCTATGTGAACTGTTCTTTGCTCATCTCAAGTTCAGGTAATGTTGTCTATAGGGTGCACAATAAGTGAACTTTGGGAAAAAAGATGGGGAGCTTGGCCTTCCTTTGTAGGTTCTTTGGTGGTGACTTGAAACACTAGAGGCCTGGGAAGCATGCCAACGCCAGGGACTTCCCAACTTCTGGCTTTATATGGATTTTTTAAATGATAAAATATTTTTGCTATTATGAATTCACTGACGGAACTCAGAATCTAATATGCCAAAACATTGCCTTGTATTGGTCAGAAATTCAGAAAATAAAATATACAAAGATAAAGCAAACACAACTAGACATGATAATACTGGCAACTTCAATTGTTATAATTCTAGCTCTTTGGTTCCACATTTGGGAGTAAATGGATTAAATTTTGCAAACACCATGTCTAGCTCTAAAGATCAAAGAAAGGAAGTTGGTTCTGATATTAAGAGAGCTTCTAGATCTGGCAATGCAAGGGTCTATGGTTATCTTTTCCTTACACACTTAAAGAGGTGCATAGTGAATTAGGCAAACAGTTTGGTTCATTCATTCAAAAACCACTTATCAAGTGTATCTGGGTAATATAAGAATACAAAATAAATAGGGAAAAATGGCTCCTCACCTCAAACCACCATAATCTGTCCAAACAGAAAAGACATTCACAAATGATACAATATAAATATAAATATGAGTCTGACAAAGGATATGACCAATATGAGGTAGGGTTTTGATTTTAGCCTCTCAAAGAAACCCTCCTGGGTGGGGAGGCCAGTGAGAGCAAAGGTTTAACTTTTAGGATCTGGAGTCAGATACCTATGATTTTTAACTCCACCACTTGGGAGCTTGGGGAAGTTACTTAAACTTTCTACATCTTGGATTCTTTATTTATAAACTGTAGGTCATAATGGTGCCTACTTCAAAAGATTCTTGTGAGACTGAGTCCTTACATGAGGAATGCTCAGAACACAGTAAATGCCATTTCAATATTTAATAGCCATTATTACTACTATTTTTGTTATTATTAATACATGCCTACAGATAGAGGAGAAATTAAGTGAAAGAAAAAAACCCTCTTTTTCATACTCTACTCTGCTCAGAATACTTCTCACCACCAAGTGTGCGGGCATTTCCCCCACACCAATCAATTCTCCAGTTCTCTTTGGACACCAACTGGGTGTTCCACAACTTAATTCAGTTCTGTCACAACCAGGAGATGGTGTCAGATCCCACAGGTTAAGTGCTCAGTCCCACAAGACTGTCCCCCATGTCAGATGCCAATCCCAAGTCCAGGTTGTCACCTGCACTTCTGACTGACTGGCTGTAAACTGGAGGTTCCCACAACCCCTCCTCAGGTTCAACACTTTGTTAAAATGGCTCACAGAACTCAGAAAACAGTTTACTTACTAGATTACCAGTTTATTAGAAAAGGATACAACTCAGGAACGGCCAGATAGAAGAGATGCACAGGGCAGGGTGTAGGAGAAGGCTGCAGAGCTTCCATGCCCTCCCCAGGTCTGTCACCTCCCAGCACCTCCATGTGTTCAGCAATCCAGAATCTTTCCAAACACCTTCAGTTAGAGTTTTTTATGGAGGCTTCATTAGTAATGGCCATTCACTGGCCATTAGTGATTAACTCAGCCTCCATCCCCTCTCCCCTCCCTGGAGGTCCAACCTTATAATCACCTGGTTGGTTCCCCTGGCAACTAGCCCCCCCATCCTTAAGGGACTTTTCCCCCAAAGTCACCTCATTAACTTGAACTCTGGTGTGGTTGAAAGGGGCTTGTTATGAATAACAAAAGACACTCCTTTATCACTCATTTCACTTGGGAAATTCCAAGGGTTTTAAGAGCTCTGTGCCAGGAATGGGACAAAGACCAATTTCTTATTATAAATTACAATATCTCAAGTCAAAATTCAGGCACCAGAATTCTCGGGCATACTCCCTGGGCAGACTCTGGAGGCTGCTCTGGGTGGGTCTAGAATGCATCAAACAGAGGGATCTAAATTTCTCTCTCTTTCAAGCGCACACAAACACATAGCTTACTTAACTCTTCATGCTGATTCTCCTCATTTCGAATTTCATTTGATAATATTTTTAGCCTGATAATTTGGCCTTCCATTCAATTCTCCTGAGTGTTCTCCTGGCTGGAAACTTTGCCCTATCTATGCTGATCTGACTATCACAATCTTTGCCCAGACTTTGGGTCTATGTTTTTAATTTCTCATGGCAGGAGAATTCATATTTGAGGAACTTGAGATTTACGAGAAAAAGAGAACTGGGGCCTGAGTTTGTGAGCGAACTTTGAAAGCTCTTATAAAATTTAAGATGCATTTTATGGAGTTAACAATAGTTATAGGCTTGTTGTACAAGCCCTACAATAAAGAGGTGTACAGAACAAGCTGACGATCCCCCGGTCTCCTCCAACCCCACTCCTCTGAAGTCATGTTAACAATTTGTTTTATAAATCTACTCACACAATTATATAAAAGCATAAAATATATATTTTTACAAATACTTTTACACGGGGTAAAATAAAACAATAAAGATAGCTTATTTTAAAAGGGATATTTTGCCATTCAACATCGTTGACACACTATAAACTTTTAAATACTGGGAATTTAAGACAGAAAGAACTTTAGGTAACTTATTTTTCTTTTTACACGTTTAGCTCATCTGAAGCAGAGGGGCAAATCCCCACATATCCCTGTGTTGTTCCAACCCCCCTCGATAATACCCAGACTCTGCCCACGACAACTCCAGAATGTAGCAGGATAGCCCCCACTGGCCTGTCAGCCCCGCTCGCCTGCGGTCCGGCTCCCTTCTCCCCAAGGACTGTAAGGCCTAGCTGTGAGCATGACTCCAAGGTCCTGGTGTGCTCCCCCTTGGCATCGCCAACACTTTCCAAGGCTGAGTTGACAAATCATGTCCTCTGCCGTCAGCTCTGCCTCCCTCTCCTTTTCTCAACTTTGTTCCTGTTTTCTCTAATTATCCCCAACAGCGTGACTTGTCATCTGTATAGAACAGATCACTCCGCCCATTTGCAACGACCGCACGATAATTTCCTGGAAGCCCCTGTCCTTCGCTCTCATGAGTATGTATTTATCTCAAATACTAATACTCATACCAGTCCACATAAGGCTCTCTTAACTTTATAATCATAAGCACTCAGTGATTTTCAGAGTCTAGAGGGCCAGAAATGCCAAAAGCAATCACCAAAAGCTTTAGTCACAGCAGTTAGGATCACCACTCTGAACTAATCTGTAAGTAATAACTGTCTAATCAAATTCAAAAATGCCCAGCTCTTTTACTGCTACATGCAACATAGCCCATGAAACAAGACTAGGAAACATTTCACTTGTGTCTATAATGCAGGTACCAGGAGAACTGAGCATCACCTGTTCTTTGCTGGTCTGTAATTCCTTCCTCTGGGTTGCAAGTACAGGAAAGAGAGAGCCCCGTGAGGGTGTGGTAGGATGGCTGCTGCTGGGCAGCTGCACTGCATGGCATCTACCTGAGCGAATCTACCCTGGATCGCAGTCTGGGCCTCTGCTTCACAGGCTTAGAAAGCAGACTTCCTCTATAAGCTCAGAATGGATCATTCTCAGCTAGATGGACTTGCTCATCAAACTCACAAGACACTGATGTATAAATCATCTTAAGAATTTACGATCAGAAAAATATTTATAAAGGGAACTAGCACACCCTGTACCCGTAGTGTGGGTACATAAATTGCGGTCAGTGGCTACATGGAACCAGAAGAAGAGGCATCGGCTGACTTTAAGCAGTGCTCTCCACGAAAACAGCACAAGCAGTTCTTCTCAAACCAGAATCATCAAAACTCGCCTGGAGGGCTGGTTAAAACACAGATTGCCGGGCCCTATCTCCAGAGTTTCTGATTCAGGACTGGGCTGGGGCTTGCCATTTCTAACAAGTTCCCAGGAAATGTTGAAACTGCTGGTCTGGACCACACCTGAAGAAGTATGGACACAAGGTGCCCTTCTCTACTACTGGAATGGCCTCTCCAAGGGGACTGTCTTAGACCATCTGGGCCGCTGTAGCAGAATACCATACAGTGGGTGGCTCATAAACATTTATTTCTCCCAGCTCTGAAGTTGGGAAGTCCAAGAGCAAAGGCACTGACACATTCGGTGTCTGGTGAGAGCTCGCTTCACGGTTCACAGATGGCCATCTTTCTACTGTTTTCTCGTATGGTGGAAGGTGCAAGGGATCTCTCTATGGTCCCTTTTATAAGAGCATTAATCTCATTCGTGACCTAATCACCCCCCAAAGGCCCCACCTCCAAACACCATCACACTGAGGGTTAGGTTTCAACATATGAATTTGAGGGGACACAAACATTCTGTCCATAGCAGGGACTTCAGTTCACATCCTTTGAGAAGCCCTTCTTTCCCTGAACTCAGCTGAACATATGCTGTTCAAGAATGCTTCTTTGACTCTTGATCTAGGTAGAAAAATCTTCTTAGTGACGTATTCTTTCTTCAGATATGATAATCACTGATAAACCTAAGAGTTATGAGCATAGGGGTGTACTCTATAAAACTAGGCTTCAGAGCCTGACTTTGTGTGGCTTATCACATGTTAACTCATTTCCTCATCTGTTAAACAGGGGAGAATACTGCTTGTCTTGTAGAAATCCTTTTGTTGGTAAGGAAGATTGGCCCTGAGCTACATCTATTGCCAATCTTCCTCTTTTTACTTGAGGAAGAGTGGCTCTGAGCTAACATTGTGCCAATCTCACTCTATTTTGTATATGGGTCGCTACCACAGCATGACTTGATGAGTGGTTTAGGTCTATGCCAAGGATGTGAACCCACAAACCTGGGCTGTCGAAGTAGAGCATGCCAAACTTAACCACTAAGCTACTGGGCTGGGCTCTAGAATTTTTTAACTGTGGTAAAAAACTTGCAGACCTATTTTAAGATTTGAATGAGATAACAGGTGGGAACTATCTGCCACAATTCCCAGCACACAAAGAGCCCCGTGAATGGTAGCTATTACCATGACTCTTGTTATGAACTGAATTGTGTGTCCCCAAAATTAAGATGCTGAGGCCTAACCCCCAATGTGACTGTATATGGAGACAGGGCCTTTAAGGAGGTAATTAAGGTTAAATGAGCTCATAAGGGTGGGGCTCTAAGTCAGCAGGACTGGTGCCCTTATAAGAGGAGGAAGAGACACCAGGACTGCGTGCACACATACAGGGGAAAAACCATGCGAGGACACAGCAAAAAAGGACAGCCATCTGCAAGCCAAGGAGAGAAGTCTCAGAAGAAACCAAACCTGCTGACACCTTAATCTTGGACTTCCAGCCTCCAGAACTGTGAGGAAATACATTTCTGCAGTTTAAGCCCCCCAGTTTGTGGTATTTTTGTTACCACAGCCTGAGCTGACTACTAACCCTGTTCAGAGAAGGAACATCTTTAATGTAACTTTGCAGACATTCAGTCTTGCCCATTTGACGTTTCAAGGTTCTGAGAGAGTTTGTGTCTATAGTTACTCTCTCATTGATTTTTCTGACCCCAATGTTGCTGTCCCTGAATTAGAACATATACATTATTAGAAGGGTGACATTAGGGAAAGAAATATGTTAAAATAGATTGAAGGCCTCTCCAGTTAAGTAAGTAACCTGAGGTTGGAGAATGCCACTGGGCTCAAAGCATCTTCTGGAGAGGGGTTCTCTTTAAATGTCTACAGACGTTGGATGGGCTGAAAGCAGCCATAATGCCCAATAGCTGGGCAAGTGGAGGAGTATTCATTTGATCTCTCAGTTTATTAGAAACTATGGAGAAGCTAAAAAGTCTTCGAAAAGTTGGCATAGTAACTTCAAATGGAATGCATATGTTATTACACAAACTTAGTAAGTACAAACTCCTTCAAAAGAAAATTTAATATTTAAAAAATTATAATACATCCCAAGGAGAATTCTAGTCTCAACAGATGACAACAAATATAAGTGCTAGATCACTATTGCCTTTGGTCTGGCATCTTCAAGAAGAAATTATACATGGAACAAGTTTGACTTTTATTTGACTTTCAACCTTTCCACAATCTTATAGGAATATGGAGACTCTGATAACTCCACTCATTTTAAAACTAATTGCCTCAATCTGAAGAATGTTCTGGGAGAAAGTGGATTGAACCAGATTGTTCTCTCTTCTCCTGGATAGTGGGACTCTATTCTTGCCAAATTTCTTACTTCATTTAAGTTCAGAGGTAGAGTGACCTGACAATGGGTATCAAATATTGTCCACCTAATCTGTAAAAAACATGAATCTATTACTCATTCCCCCTGAATGAGAGAAGCATAATTTAATTGAATATTCTTTCAAAACTCTGTTAGAGACTCTTAACTTGGGGACAATAAAATACTAGCATGTAGAGAAAAGTCTCAGGCAATCTATGAATCAGTAATACAGAAAATATTTTTTTCCTGGCTTCTTCCAGGAAAGAAGTGTTGTTTTGAAAATAGTCATCTGTGAAAGAAAAAACTTTTTTTTTCTTTTTCTCCCCAAATTCCCCCAGTACACAGTTGTATATTTTAGTTGTCAGTCCTTCCAGTTGTGGCATGTGGGACACCACCTCAGCATGGCCTGATGAGCGGTGCCATGGCTGCGCCCAGGATCTGAACCAGTGAAACCCCGGGCCGCCGAAGCAGAGCATACAAACTTAACAACTTGAGTACGGGGCCGGCCTCACGAAAACTTTTTTTAATGTCAAATATATTTAAAATTTGTTTACATCAGGATGTATGACAAAGTTCACATGAGCTTTGGTCTTATTATTGTCACTGAGCATGATGGGACAAATGTGCTTCTCTGCGGCAAAGTGCTCTGCAGTGGAAGCATGGATGCAACAAACAGTCTATCTTGGAAACACTGGCAACTCACACTGTTTATCAAGACAAGGCATGAGATAAAAGGCTGGAACTAACTTTACTAAAATATAACTTGTCCCAACATAAAAGTCTGTCTTGAGGCATCCTACAGGCTCGCCTATTATCCTGCCAAATAAAAGAGGTCACCTAGTACAGGAAATATGAGGATGAAGCCATGTGGTCTAAAAAGAGTGATGTCTGGGCCAGGAGAAAAATGGGAACAGTATCTCTGTCAAACACTAAAACTCATCAACATCAGAATCACAAGTATTTCACTAATATCTTATATCTCAGGAAATGGGTAGAAACACCGTTTCTCTGCCAAGCACTCCAATGGGACGATGACTACTGTCCTGGGCAATAAACTCTAGTTTTCACAAGCAATGTGAACACCGATGCTGACAAAGGAAACAATCTTATTTTCTAAGCCCCTTTTGGAAAGAGCAAAGGCTGTTGATGTTTTAGAAGTGGTAAAGCAGATCTATGCTGAAAAACGGAAGCAAACTCGTAGTGTCCTATGCACAGACTGCATCTGTGACAGGCAGAAAAGTCTCCACCAGTCACCCCAACTCATGGTTTTCTACAATGGCATGAATTGATAGCAATTATTTGCCCACAATGTTGATGGAAGTCTTGTCTGCTGTCATTGCCAAGTTCTCAGAATCAGAGAATTGAATCAGTAACTTGTTAAAAGATTTTGACAAGGTATGCAAGCAGAATACAAAATTTTTCTCTGCAATAAGCATGTATGCTCACAGGTGATGTAAGTAACATGGCAGAGTAAGCCGATCCCTTTCTCTCTCCCTCTTCAAACTACAACTAAATGGGCATTTGTTGATCCACAGAGGATACCCACACAGCACAAGAGGACACCTGAGAGACCAGCACAGCTATAAATATGAAAGTGGATGAACTGCCCCTGGGGAGGTGGTGAAGACAGGTGAGCACTCTCTGGCCCCCCTGGCAGCCCTGTGCATAAGTGCGACTACCCTCCTGGCTAGAGTACCCATAGTACGGCTGTGGCCCCAAGAGTGGGAGCACACCTCAGTGCAACTGCAGGAACAGGTGATGGCAGCCCTGAGCCCCCACGTGATCACTTTCCCATCCAGTGGGAGAGGCCACAGTGCCAACATAGTCCCAGGGAGTGGCCCAGGCTCGGTCTCGTGGGGAGGACCTGCCCACCAAGCACAACAGCCTTTGCAACCTTGGAATAGGCATCAGCAGATCTGTGCACCCTTGTGAAAGATTTCTGGGCTGCCATGAATGTCCATAGTACCTCTGAAGCCCCAAAGGTGGGAGTGCGTCTCAGTGGGACTGTGGGAGCAAGAGGCAGCAGCCCTGAGCTCCCACGTTATCGCTTTACCATCTGGTGGGAGAGCCCACAGTGCTGCTGCAGTCCCAAAGAGTGGCCCAAGCTTGGACCCCATGGAGAAGACCTGCCTACCCAGCACAACAGCCAGAGTCACATTAAGAAGAGCTGGCAGTGGATCTACACAGCCGGGTGAACGATTTCCTGGCTGCCATGAATGCCCATAGTACTGCTGCAGGCCTGAAGGTGGGAGCATACCTCAGCAGGACTGTAGGAGCAGGCAGCGGCAGTGGCAGCCCTCAGCACCCACGTGATTGCTTTCACATCCAGTGGGACAGCCCACAGTGCCACTGTGGTCCCAAGGAGTGGCCCAGGCTTGGGCAGGCAGAGCTGCTAGGGATCACAGCAGGCTCAGGCTACACAGCTCCTGCACAGCCACAGTGGTAGCAGGTGGAATCTGTGACCAAACACTACCACTATGCAAAGACTGAAATCCACCCCAACAAATAGTATAAAAAAGTATATTAATACTCCAGACCAAAAAGAAAAAGACAAACACCTGGAAATCAATCCTGAAGGCACAGGAATTTACAATCTAAATGAGAGAGAATTCAAAACAGCTATCATAAAAAAACTCAACGAGTTACAAGAAAACTCTGAAAGACAGTTCAATGAATCAGGAATACAATTAATGAACAGAGGGAATTCTTCACAAAAGAGATGGAAACTAAAGAAAAACCAATCAGAAATGTTGGAGGTGAAAAACACAATGAGTGAGACAAAGAAAAATCTGGAGCCATAAATAACGGAGCTGATATTATGAGGACAGAATTGGCAATTTAGAGGACAGAAATATAGGAATGCTTCAGATGGAGGAGGAGAGAGAACTAAGACTAAAAAGAAACAAAGAAATTCTCCAAGAAATATCTGACTCAATTAGGAAATGCAACATAAGAATGATAGGTATTCCAGAGGGAGAAATGAGGGAAGAAGGAGTAGAGAGCTTGCTCAAAGAAATAACAGCTGAGAACTTCCCAAACTTGGGGAAGAAGTTTGAACTGCAACTAAACGAAGCTAATAGAAGTCCTAATTACATCAATGTAAAAAGACCTTCTCCAACGTATATGTTAGAAAAGCTGTCAAAAGTCAACGACAAAGAAAAAATATTAAGGGTAGTAAGGCAAAAGAAATAACCTACAAAGGAACCCCCTATCAGGCTTTCAGTGGATTTCTCAGCAGAAACTTTACAGGCTAGGAGAGAGGGGAATGATATATTCAAAACGCTGATAGACAAAAACCTTCAGCCAAGAATACTCTATCCAGCCAAAATATCCTTCAGATATGATGGGGAAATAAAAACTTTTCCAGATAAACAAAAGCTGAGGGAGTTCATCATCACAAGATCCCCCCGACCCCCGCCAGATACAAGAAATGATCAAGAAGGCCTTCATACCTGAAAAACAAAAATAAAAGGTTTACAAAGCTTGAGCAACGAAATAAAGAGGCAGACAAAATCAGAAAATTGCAGGTCTGTATCAGAAAAGGTTAGGAAACACTTAATTTATAACATTAAAGATAAAAGGAAGGAAAACCAAGAATAACTATAATCACTTCATTTTAACCACAAAATCACAATACATAACAGAATACATTGTGACAACAATAACTTAGATGGGGAAGAGGAAAGGAATGGAACCTGCTTAGACTAAGGACATAAAAAGCTATCAGAAAATGAATTATCTCATCTACAAGATCTTTTATACAAATCTCATGGTAACCACTAAACAAAAAATCAGAAGAGAAACACAAATGATAAATAAAGAGAAAACTGAGAAAACCATCATAGAGAACAACCAAACTGAATTGGCAGTCCAAAATACATGAGACAAGAAACAAGGGAAATACAGAACAACCGGAAAACAATTGATAAAACAGCAGCATTAAACCCTCATATACCAATAATCACTCTAAATGTAACTGGATTGAATTCTCCAATCAAAAGACAGAGGCTGGCTGGATGGATTAAAAAACAAGACCCAACAATATGCTGCCTCCAGGAAACACATTTCAGCTCTAAAGACAAACACAGGCTCAGAGTGAAGGGATTGAAAATGATACTCCAAGCTAATGGAAAACAAAAGAATGCAAGTGTTGCCATATTTATATCAAAGTAGACTTCAACATAAAAAAGGCATGAGAGACAAAGAGGGGCAGAATATAATGATAAAAGGGACAATCCACCAAGAGGACCTAACACTTATAAATATATATGCAACTAACACAGGAGCACCAAGGTACATAAAGCAACTATTAACAGACCTAAAAGGAGATATTAACAGCAACAAAGTAATAGTAGGGGACCTTAACACCCCACTTACATCATGGACAGATCATCCATACAGAAAGTCGATAAGGAAATACTAGAATAAAATGAAAAATTAGACCACATGGACTTAATAGATATATAGAGAACACTCCATCCAAAAATAGCAGAATTCACATTCTTCTCAAGTGCACATGGAACATTCTCAAGGATAGACCATATGCTGGGAAACAATGCAAGCCTCAATAAATTTAAGAAGAATGAAATCATATCAAGTACCTTTACTGACCATAATCCTATGAAACTAGAAGTCAACTACAAGAAAAAAGCTGGGAAAACGACAAATATGTGGACACTAAACAACATGCTGCTGAGTAACCAAAGGATCACTGAAGAAATTAAAGAAGAAATCAAAAAATATCTGGAGAAAATGAAAATACTCCATACCAACTCATATGTGATGCAGCAAAAGCATTCCTAAGAGAGAAATTCATAGCAATCTAGGCCCACCTTAACAAACAAGAAAAATCTCAAGCAAGCAATCTTAAATTACACCTAACAAAACTAGAAAAAGAAGAACAAACAAGACCCAAAATCAGCAGAAGGAGAGAAATAATAAAAATTAGAGCAAAAATAAATTAAACTGAAATTTAAAAAAAAAGTAGAAAGGATCAATAAAACTAAGAGCTGGTTCTTTGAGAAGATAAACAAAATTGACAAACCCTTAGCCAGACTCACTAAGAAAAAAAAAGAGAAGGCTCAAATAAGTAAAATTAGAAATGAAAAGAGGAGAAATTACAACAGATGCCACAGAAATATAAAGGATTATAAAAGAACACTGAAAAACTATATGCCAACAAATTGGACAATCTAGAAGAAATGGATAAATTCTTAGACTCATACAACCTCCCAAAACTGAATCAAGAAGAAGCAGAGAAACTGAATAGACTAATCACAAGGAAAGAGATTGAAACAGTAATCAAAAACCTCCCCAAAAATAAAAGTCCAGGATCAGACGGCTTCTCTGGAGAATTCTACCAAACATTCAAAGAGGCTTTAATACCTGTCCTTCTCAAACATTCCAGAAAATAGAAGAAGACAGAACACTAACACATTCTACAAGGCCAGCATCACCCTGATCCCAAAGCCAGACAAGGACAGCACAAAGAAGGAAAAGTACAGGCCAGTATCACTAATGAACATAGATGGAAAAATCCTCAACAAAATGTTGGCAAACTGAATACAGCATTACATTAAAAGGGTCATACACCATGATCAAGTGGGATTTATACCAGGGACACAGGGATGGTTCAACATTCACAAATCAATCAATGTGATACACCACATTAACAGAATGAGGAATAAAAACCACATGATCATCTCAATAGATGCAGAGAAAGCAGGTGACAGGATCCAATATTCATTTATGATAAAAACTCTAAATAAAATGAGTATAGAAGGAAGACACCTCAACATAATAAAGGCCACATATGACAATCACATAGCCAACATTATACTCAATGCGGAAAAACTGAAAGCCATCCCTCTGAGAACAGGAACAAGACACGGGTGTCCACTCTCGCCACTCTTATTCAACATAGTACTGGACGTTTTGGCCAGAACAATTAGGCAAGAAAAATAAATAAAAGGTATGCAAATCGGCAATGAAGAAGTGAAACTCTTGCTGTTTGCAGATGACGTGAATTTTATATACAGAAAACCCTAAAGACTCCATCAGAAAACTATTAGAAATAATCAACAACTGCAGCAAAGTTGCAGGGTACAAAGTCAACTTACAAAAACCAGTTGCATTTCTATACTCTAATAACAAACTAAAAGAAAGAGAACTCAAGAATACAATCACATTTACACTCGCAACAAAAAGAATAAAATATCTAGGAATAAATTTAACCGAGGAAGTGAAGGACCCATACAACGAAAAGTATAAGGCATTACTGAAGGAAATCAATGATGACGTAAAGAAATGGAAAGATATTCCATGCACATGGATTTGAAGAATAAACATAGTTAATGCCCATACTACCTAAAGCAATCTACAGATTCAATGCAATCCCAATCAGAATCCCAATAACATTCTTTATGGAAATAGAACAAAGAATTCTAAAATTCATATGGAGCAACAAAAGACCCTGAATAGCTAAAACAATCCTGAGAAAAAAAACAAAGCTGGAGGGATCACAATCCTGACTTCAAAATACACTACAAAGCTACAGTAATCAAAACAACACAGTACTGGTACAAAAACATACATACAGATTAATGGAATAGAAGTGAAAGCCCATGGCCGGCCCCGTGGCGCAGCGGTTAAGTTCGCATGTTCTGCTTCGGCAGCCCGGGGTTTGCTGGTTTGGATCCCGGGTGCAGACATGGCACTGCTTGGCAAAACCCATGCTGTGGTAGGTGTCCCATGTATAAAGTAGAGGAAGATGGGCACAGGTGTTAACTCAGGGCCAGTCTTCCTCAGCAAAAAGAGGAGGATTGACAGTAGTTAGCTCAGGGCTAATCTTCCTCAGAAAAAAAAAGTAAAAAAAGAAGTGAAGCCCAGAAATAAAACCACACATCTATGTACAGCTAATCTTTGACAAAGGAGCCAAGAAGATACAGTGGAGAAAGGAAAGTCTTTTCAATAAATGGTGTTGGGAAAACTGAACAGGCACATGCAAAAGAATGAAAGTAGACCATTATCTTTTCCATACACAAAAATTAACTCAAAATGGATTAAAGACTTGAAGGTAAGATGTGAAACAATAAAACTCCTAGAAGAAAATACAGGCAGAACACACTTTGACATCAGTCTTAGAAAGATATTTTCAAATATCATAGCTACTCGGGCAAGGGAAACAAAAGAAAAAATAAACAAATGGGATTTCATCAGACTAAAGAGCTTCTGCAAGGCAAGGGAAACCAGGAACAAAACGAAGACAATCCACCAACGGGAGAAAATATTTGCAAATCACATATACAACAAGAGGTTAATCTCCACAATACATAATGAACCCATACAACTCAACAACAAAGAAACAAACACCACAATCAAAAATTGGGCACAGGATCTGAACAGACATTTTTCCAAAGAAGATATACAGATGGCCAACAGGCACATGAAAAGATGTTCAATATCACTAATCATCAGAGAAATGCAAATCAAAACTACACTTAGGTATCACCTTACACCCGTTAGAATGGCTATAATCACCAAGACAAAAAATAACAAATGTTGGAGAGGTTGTGGATAAAAGGGAACCCTCATACACTGCCGGTGGGAATGAAAACTGGTACAGCCACTATGGAAAACAGTATGGAGATTTCTCAAAAAATTAAAAATAAAAATACCACACAACCCAGCCATCCCACTACTGGGTATTCATCCAAAGAACTTGAAATCAACAATTCAGAGACTTATGCACCCCTATGTTCATTGCAGCATTATTCATGATAGCCAAGACACGGAAGCAACCCAAGTGCCCATTGACTGATGGATAAAGAAGATGTGGTATATATATACGTTGGAATACTACTCAGTCATAAAGAAAGAGAAAACTGTCCCAGTTGCAACAACATGGATGAACCTTGAGGGTAATATGGTAAGCAAAATAAGCCAGACAGAGAAAGACAAACACCATATAATTTCACTCATGTGGGAGATAAATTAACACACAAAGAGAACAGATTAGTGGTTACTAGAGGGGAAGGGGGTTCTGGGGTGGGCCTAAGGGGTAAAGGGGCACATATATATGGTGACTTACAAATAATAATGTACAACTGAAATTTCACAATGTTATAAACCATTATGACATCAATAAAACAAAAACATTAAAAACCAAAGAAGTATGTTAACATAATAGAGCAGAATCTTTAAACTACTCTCATCATAGAAACATCACTCCAAAACAGTTCAACAGGGAGGGGTTAATTTTTAAACATAAAGAATGCAGCTGGTAATTGAATATTATTCAGCCATAAAAAGGAATGAAGTACTGATACATGCTACAGCAAATGAACCACAAAAAAATATTATGCTAAGTAAAGGAAGCCAAACACAAAAAGCCACATATTATACGATTCCATTTATATGAAAAACCTAGAACAAGGAAATCCAGCCACAGAAAGTAGACTAGTGGATGACAGAGGCTGGAGAGAAGAGAAATGAGGAGTGACTAGGTAGAGCACTTCAGAGTTTCCTTTTGGCGTGATGAAACGGTGTTGGAAGTAGATAGAGATGACAATATTGTGAAGGTGGGTGCTAAATGCCACTGAATAGTACATTTTAAGATGGTTAATGGTTAATTTTATGTTTTATGAATTTTAACTCCATTTAAAAAAAAGAATTTTTTATGAATTTTAACTCAATTAAAAAAAAGAATTCATGTGGCTTATTTGACCAAATGAACGTTATAAAGATTTCATTTTAAGGCTCTTTAGTTAGGTGCATGGATGCTAACTGATTTGTGGCTTGTCTCCTTCTCTCTGTTTTTTTTTGTGTGTGTCTTCTCCAGTGGACAATAATCATCCCCATGAGGTAGGGATCACAGTGTCCGGTACATAAAAGACACTAAATATTGTGGATGAAAAAAGAAAAGAATCTATAATCTTTTTGGCCATGCTATATATAACTCCACCCAAGTAGAGGTAAAAAGCAGACAACTGTGAAAAATTCCAACACTGAAGAATGAGATTCCATGAATCTCAAACATGGTAATTTCCCTTAGGGAGAAATTTATAGGGTATTGGAAACCCGGAAGAATTATTTTGCAAATTTATTTTTGCCTAGACATCACTGAAATTTAGACAAATGTTCATAATCCTTTTCTTATCTATTTGCTGAGGAAGATTAGCCCTCAGCTAACATCTGTGCCAGTCTTCCTCTACTGTATATGTGGGTTACCACCACAGCATGGCTGACAAGTGCTATAGGTCCATGCCTGGGATCCAAACCTGTGAACCCGGGCCACCAAAGTAAAGCATGCTGAATTTAATCACTAGGCCATGGGGCCAGCCTGCATAATCCCTTTCTTGCTGACAGTATCATTAATGTTCATCTTTTAAAGATGACCTTACTGAGTGGAGAACAAATGAAGTATCTTGGCATGAATTTAATTTGAAGACTGTTGGAGAATTACAGCAGTTTCTTGACAGGAGCCTGGAAAAGTCCTGGCCACTCTGAGTGCATCTGCTACTTCATGGCTGGGTAAATCAGTGCGTCGCCAATAAAATAAAAATTTTAAATTGGCTGGGTATCAAAGAAGATAGAGAGGCTATACTGCTTTACCAGTCCACAATTGTGATTTCTTATGCAAGCCAAAGAATAGCAGGCTTCTCAGAGATGTACTTCAAAGCCAAATTCAGGTTAATTTTTTGTTTTATTTGCACAATTTTTCACATTTTTATTTTTATACTAAAACACAAGAAAAAAAGTGACTTTTTTGCAAAGACGAATTTCGTTTTCTGTGAGAAGGAATCAACTTCTAGCACAATAAAATAAATTGTACATCCTGATGATGTAACTTCTGTGACTATCAAATACTAGGATTTTCCCCCCAATACCCCACTTTTCTGCTATTTTTGGCTGTGTGTTAATTACGGGAGAGGGGACTACAGAATTCAGTGACAAAAGAGACCCACAAATCTGAGAGAGACCATGGCCTCTGGTTCCAGCTTTCTGGGAGACCTGATGTACTCAGATTTCCATCTTGGGACTCCATGATCTGAGAACTCAAGTTGCTAACCATTGTCATTTCCTGAACACTTCATGCAGTTTCATGGCTCCATGTCTATGTTCGTGGTACTATTCCTTCTAGAATATCCTCCCCATTTTCCTTTGCTTGACTGGCTCATAACCATTCCTTAAGTCACAGGTGACGTGTCATCAACTCAGGGAGTCTTCTTGGAACTCCAGTTACTGGCTCCAATGGCAACGTGGCTATCTGTCTGTGTTATCCACCATATTGTTGGAATTCTCAGTTTAAGTGTCTATTTCCTCTATCAGACAAATAGAAAAAGAAAAACTAGTAACTTTACATTGTAGAAACTGGACAAACACCACCTTAACCAAGTAATCATAGTGATGTCACCAGCAATGGGACAAACGGAAACATGTGCCTCTGGATATGCTATACTGAGTACACAACGTCACTTCTGTGCCATTCCTGCCAAAAATGTATGACTTAATCTGATTATGAGGAAACACCAGACAAACCTAAATGAGGGACATTTGACAAAATAAATAGCCGGTCTTAAAACATGTAAAGGTCATCAAAAACAAAGAAAGGCTGAGGAACTGTTCTAGACTAAAGGAGACTAAAAGAACATGAAAATAAATGGAATGTGTGATTCTGACTTAGATCCTAGACTAGAAACATGCTTTTTTCTTTTGCTATAAAAGACACTAGTAGGAAAACTAGCAAAATTTGAAAGGCTTGTAGATTAGACAACAGTACTACATCAATGTTAATTTCCTACACTGTGGTTATAGGAGGGAATGTCATTGACCTTCTTTAGGAAATACACAGTTAAGTATTGTTAGCAACTTACTGAAATGGTTCAGAGGAAAATGGGGGCGGGGGGGAGAGAGAGAGACAATAAAGCAACCATGCTAAAACGTTAGCATTTGGGGAATTGGTTAAATTACATGCACAATGTTTGTACTATTTTTTCAGCTTTTCTTTAAGTCTTAAGTTATATCCAGATAAGTTTAAAAATTCTTAAAGTCTGAAAACATAAAGAAAATTTTCCTTTTAGATGAGAACAATAATGTATGGATTAGAAATGTGTATGCTATGTTCAGGGTAGATGAGAAAATCTGCAGTAATTACTTTTAAAGTGAAATCAATGGTTACACAGAGTGCTAATTGGAAGTGGGCACAATTCCAGGTCACTGACAGCATCTCCCAAATTAACCCAACAAACTGGACAGGAGAGCAGTAAAAGGTATTTTCTTTACTGTGCAGTCATAAGTGAGAAGCAAGAATGCTACAAATAATGCTGAGCTCTCTATTAGCTTTATAAATAAATATTTTTTTCACAGACTTCACAAACTAAAAAAAATCCATCTCCACCTTAAAGGCGATCATCCTATAAATACCCTAAACAAAATATAAAGGACAATGCATTGTACTAGGATTAAGATTTGAAGTCTACTGACGCTCAGTGCCAGCAGCAGTATCATCTCCTTGGAGCTGGTCATTTCAGAGAGCTGGCATTTTCCATGACAAAATTAAATTAACTGTACTAGCTATAATGCTATGAAACAAAGAAGAATAAGACTTTGGGTCTGCCATCAGAAAGTTTACCATGACATCTAAAGCACATGCACATGCAGAGGTAAGTCGTGGGGTCCGGCATAATGTGGAGACTTTTGAGGGACGTGAGAACTCCAAGGACTCTCAAGGGAGCTCACTATAAATACCTCCATGTAGGGAAAGGAATCCATTTATTGGCCCAGCCACAGAAGACACATATAGAAAGGCAGATTTCAACCCAACATAAGGAAACAATTTCTAACAGAGCTCTCCAACAGTAGAATAGCTGGCCTTGTGAAGTAGTGAGCCTCTCACTACTGAATATATTCAAGTATATCCAAGATATTCTCTTCAAGTACTACAAGAATGTGAGATTTTTACATCATCTAGGCTTGATCCAGAAACACTGAAGGTTGGGTTTCTCAATGGCAGCATCCCCAGCCTCTACCTACTAGATGTCATGGTACCCCTCCCCCGCCAGTTATGACAGCCAAAAATGTCTCCACACATTGCCAAATGTCCCCTGGGGGGAAAAACTGCCCCCAGCTGAGGCACTCCTAACAGCAAATTTCTCTAAGTCTTTGTGTGGAGAAAATGAAATGCAGTAAGAATTTCGGAGAGGAGGACTTATGGAGAAGGAGGGATTTGAAATAAGTCTTGGAGTAAAATAATTCTGAAGAAAGGTAGAGGAAACAGTGAGTGTCCTTGGATAAAAATGGTATGAGCCAAGGTGAGGAGGAGGTAAGAAAGAACAAGGCTGTAACAGGATCGTTAGGAAGCCAGTTGGCCAAGCAGAAGGCTAGAAGTATTCGTAATGTTGTGATGTGTTGATGGAATTTCCAATCTAAAGTCAAAGTGGCTTAGGTTGGCATCTCGACCTATCCAAGTCATAGAAAAGTTAATGTTGAATGCAGTCCTGGAAGAGACAATGTCCTGGGAGAATAATCGGGTGCTGGAGAATTAGGGAACACACCATATCACCTCCTCCGTTTTCAGAAATATTAAATGTTTGGTTTCTTAAATCTGTCCTTGCTCTCTACATCTGAATGACACAGATGACTCTCATTTTAAAGTCTACTTTAAAGAGAAGCTGAAAGCAAGCAAGTGAGGGGTAGGGAGGAGGGGAATAGCACTCACCAGGCACTGGACTGAAATTCATCATGTTTCCTGAAAGATGGTAGAATGTTACCATTCTGCAATATTCAAGCAACGCTCACATGCCAAGAAAGTTGGAATTTGCAAGTATATGGATGACCAAGACTTCAGTCTTTATTGTGTTTGGTTCTATATATCCAAACCTGGACTACAAGAGGTTTTGTCAAGTCACGCTGGGAGTATGAGAGAACCGGGGCTGTGGCATCCATGGGGCACAGAGTTTGATCAAAGCTAGCATTAGCCTTAAGAATCAAGCTACCTTCGGGTGAGTTGGTTTTTCTCTTGGTATGGGGCTCAGCCATACTCAGAAAGGCTCTGGAAGGGCTTACGTTCAGAGGGTCTATTGCAACCTTGAAGGCTCCACCAGGGACACTCCTCGTGCACCTCCTTGGTCAGGCACTGGCTGGTGGTGCAGCAGGGTGGGCAGCTCACACCCAATGTCTATCCCAGAGGCAACCCGAGGTCTGAGAATGCCAAGAGAGTCCTCAATCATGGTTAGAAGTTGAGGTAGGCTGGCTCTTGGGCTCGTTGCACAGCCAACTGTGTGAGACAGCAAATACCCTTCTGCCGAGTCCACCACCTTTTGCTGTGTACAAAAATGAGAGTCTATTTGAGCAGCTACTGAGGAGCAGGAAACTGTGGGCTTTTTGTAAGGAACATACTGAACCACCTCCTTTCCAAACAAATGAAGCTTTTCTAAGTAATTCTTGCCCTACATTCCAAAAAACTTCTGAAATGGGACCTCCAGTTGACCTCTGCCAGGTCCCTTCTGGGTTATAATTGTGCATCACTCTTTAGAGTCACCTACTGTCTCCACCTGATCATTCAGGGTGGATGAGAAGCCACTTGAGTCACCTTTATTCAGGCTCATAGTCACTATAATATTTTTATTTTAAAAAGTAGAGAAAAAGAGACCAAAATATTTACATTTAGAGGAGATATAAAATAAAAGCGTTGCAAATGCAAATGAGTTTGTACAAACGGAGAGCTTTCAATCCAGGCCTCCTGCTGAGCCAGCCACTAACCGGCAGCACCTTCTGCCAAGTATCTCACATTAAATGGAGGAGCTTTCTTGAGGGCTAAAAAAAGTTATTAAGAGTGTGAGCCTCGGCCATTATTTCACAATTGACTTAACCTCTCTCCCAAGGGTAACATTTTGCAGCTGTTTGCAGCGAGTCAGTACTTTATTTTCATTCTTTCCGTTTTTTACTCTTTTTTTCTTCTCCTAGGGTAAATTACCCTCTACATTTTTGCCTGTGACTAGAAGCATAAGAACAAAGTTTGGGTCCGCTTCTTGCTGTTGTGAATAGCCATCTGCTTCATAAAAGGCAGAAATGGAAATGGCAGTCATGTGATGTTAATTCATTAGAATTAAAATTACAAAATGATAGATAGACAAGGCACACGCACAGAAAATAAGCAGCAGTGTCGAGGTGATTGAAACAGCAGCTCTCAGACGGCATTTGGTGGTTATGTTTATAACTTAGTCTCCTAACACATATCTCTTTCCCCTAGAATCAGCAATACTTGCTTGTCAGGAATACTTGGCACACTCTGCACTAAGCCTACAAAAGAGACCCATCACAAGAGTGAATATTTCTCATGATGCTTGAGATGGCACAGACCAGTGGTTCTCAGAGCAGTGTTCCCTGACCTGCAGCATCAGCGGGAACTTGCTGGAAATGCAGATTTTCAGGCCCCACCCCAGCTTTAAGGAATCAGGAATTCTGAGGATGGAGTCCAGTTGTCTGTGCTCTACAAAGCCCTTCAAGGCTCAGCATTTGGGGGTTTGAATCCACTCTCTGTGCGCTCTCGTTGTCTCATTTTCTTCGCCAGTACAGCTGAGATAATGATAGTAACCTATCATACAGGATTGCCCTGAGGAGGAAAGTAGTTAATAAATATAAAATGTTCACAGAGGTTGCGTGGGGCTGGTGTTGGGAGCAGGGATTGGCAAACAGACAGAAAGGAACTTTGGGGTGACGGAAATGTTCTAAAGCTGAATTGTAACGATGGTTGCACAACTCTATAAATTTATTATAAAAACTTTATAAATTTACTGAATTATCACTTACAAGGAGTGAATGTTATTATCCGTAAAGTACTTTAGAAGAGTGCCTAGTTTACAGTATCAGATATTGGCTCTTGCCGTTTAAGCCATTCAAAGAGATTTATCAAATTGTACATGTTCTAAAAGGAACTAACCTCCTTCCAAAGGGTGAGGGTCTTATTTTGCCTTGATATCTTGAGTGGGATCTGTGCTGTTACCTGTTACTGATTCAAAAAGTAAATTAGGCTTATGGCAATCATTCTTATTATGAAGATTTTACAGATGGAAAAATGATATCCCATAGAATATATTATATCAATGGCAGACATACATAACCAATCCAGTTACTTTACTCCATAGGTATCACTTTCCTTTTAAAAATGCTGGATGTGGGGACTGGTCCAGCGGCGTAGTAGTTAAGTTCACGGGCTCCACTTCGGTGGCCCGGGGTTCACAGGTTCGGATCCTGGCTGCAGAGCTACACATTGCTCATCAAGCCATGCTGTGGTGGCATCTCACATACAAAATAGAGGAAATCTGGCACAGATCTTACCTCAGGGACAATCTTACTCAAGCAAAAGGAGGATTGGCAACAGATGTTAGCTCAGGGCCAATCTTCTTCACCAAAAAAAAAATGCTGGATGTGTATATATGTGCTCTGATTCAGAGTACAGGCTTCATTATTGCCATCCTATTTCAATAAACACTAACTCATCAAAAACGGTACTGAGGAAGATACAGGCAAGAGAGGCGATGCAAAACAGAATACAGAGACGGATAGAGGTGCCTTGGAGAGAATCTCAGAAAACAACCACATTTTAGTACCAGAAAATACCTAAGTAGGTATAATATTTATTGATTTTGTTGACAACTGACAGTGTTGAACTTCCCTGAGCTCTGTACTCCCGGAAAAGAGAAATGGTTATGGAATCCTTCACTCTTTTGCGTCCCATAAATGGCTAAAGGCAAAGTGCCACTCTCCTCAAAGGACTTCGACTAGACTCACTGTCCACTCTTCGTCAAGAATTCCATAAGATGCGCAATGACTCCCTTGTGTACCTGCCTCCATAAACCCCGAGCCCTTCCTTTTCTCTGAATGGTTTCTCTTTAATAACCACTCTCCCTCTTGCAATAGCCTCAATAAAATGATCTTCTCAGTTGTCCAGTGCATTTTGTTTTCGACCCAACAAATATAATGAACAGGTTTGGCTGGCCTTTCTAGCCACTCTTGGTAAACAACGTTGTTTCAAACACTTGACACTTGATAATATTTTAGAATATACACATAGATGTAGGTACATCTATATTAGCTTTTCAAAAAGGAGAGGGGAAAATACATTTGTACATACAGCTACCTACAACTGACCATCTAGGGCAGAGGTGGATACACTTTTTCTATAAAAGGCCAGAGAGTAAATATTTTAGGCTTTGTGTGTCATACTGTGTCTGTCACGACTACTCAACTCTGCCATGGTAGTGTGAAAGCAGCCACAGAGAATACAGAAATGAATGGGTGTCACTGCATTCCAACAATTTTATTTACAAAAGCCGATGGTGGACTACAATTTACCCTAAATCTAGAGCAGCGTTTCCCAAAGGTATTCGAAGGAACGCTACTTTTAGGGCTTAATCGATAACGCGAAAAAAATAAAAGATGCAGGATAAGAAGGTGGCCCACGGTAAAACAGATTGGGGAAAAACTAGGCAACAGGTTTCTTTACTACACCACTTCTCAACAATCTCCAAGGGATACCCCTTGCAATGTTTCTCAAAACCTCAAGTCAGAGAGTTACTGTTTCTTAAAAGTACTTTAAAAAATCTACAGAATTACTAGCAAACCAATATTTTTTTTAAAAATTCTAACTATAGGGGCTGGCCCCGTGGCCGAGTGGTTAAGTTCGCGCGCTCCGCTGCAGGCGGCCCAGTGTTTCGTCGGTTCGAATCCTGGGTGCGGACATGGCACTGCTCATCAGACCACGCTGAGGCAGCGTCCCACATGCCACAACTAGAAGAACCCACAACGAAGAATACACAACTATGTACCGGGGGGCGTTGGGGAGAAAAAGGAAAAAAATAAAATCTTTAAAAAAAAAAAAAATTCTAACTATATTTTAAAAGTACCTATGTATTTGAAACATTTGCTTTAATACTTTCTAAATGTAATATACAGTTCCCACTTATAGAAATATAACGTAGAGAACAAAATTTACCTTCTTTTAGTTGAGACAGGTACTCACGAGTCACCTGCTACTGTACTTCCTAAGAGATTCTAGTTTTGTGGGGTTTTGGCAGGGGAATCTTTTCCCAGGTCATTGGCGTTTCAGCCACTATTTCTGGTTCTCAGTCCTCTCTACCACCCTGCTTCCTTCCACTACCTATAAAAGGTCCCAAGGCAGCATCTCCTACATTATTCTACAAAACAAGTTCTGGGAAAAGCTGATACAGAGCCAGTGGAAAAAAATGATTCAGCTGTTGAAATAAGTTTGAGAAATACTGCATTCCATATTCCCTCTTGCAGATTCAAGATGAATACCAGTTTAGTAAAGACAGAGAAGTCCTGAAGTAAAAAACATTGTTTAATTTAACCAAGCATTTCCCAAATTTACCTGAAACAGAATATCTTTTTTGAAATACCACATTGCTTGGCAAAAATTGTCCAATACACATACACACACACACACAGGCACATCAGCTAATTGAAATTCTTAGAATTCTATGTAAAGTAAGAGTCAATAAACTTAAAGTCCTGAACTTAATGATCCCCCATTCAGTGGTTCTCAAATTTTTTCCAGTTATTCCAGGTTAAAAAAATCCATAGTGAGATACTTCCAGACACCAGGAATCTGGAGCGTCACTCTGTTAAAGAAACGTAGTTTTCTCCTTTCAGCTCCTTAGCACTAACACTGCTTTATTATTAAGTTCACACCCTTATGCCTTTAATTTGTTCTATTTTACAGGTAAAAGTAATTATTGTAGTTTGTAGGCTCTCTGTCTTACTTTCATTGTTTTCTTCCTCAATAATCAATATTTTTCATTTCAGCTACTTTTTTTTTTTTTTTTTTTTTGGTGAGGAAGATTGACCCTGAGCTAACATCTATTGTCAATCTTCCTCTTTTTGCTTGAGGAAGATTGTCAGCATTTCAGCTACTTTTAATTAGTATAATTTCTGTACCTTGATATGCTTTTCAAATATGCTGCAGAATGTATAAGCAATATATGTTCACTATAAAAAATCAGATGTTAACAGAAGATCTTATTCAAATTAAACAACTATTAATATTCCTGGACTCAATCTTCAAAGTTTGTGTTTTTAAGACAAAATAGTATCCTGTACATACCATTTTAACCTTATTTTTTCATGTCACAATATAGTTCATACTGCACCTTTCTATGTTAATAAACATTGACTTGATCATAATTTTAATGGCTGCCTATTAATATTCTACCATATGGAATACCATAATTTCTTTAATCAAACTCCTGTTGATGGACAGTCTGGTAGTTTAATTATTTTGCTAATATGAACAACACGGACATATATCCTTGGGAACTCATCCAATTAGTTCCCGTGGTGGACTTCAGTCTCGGTACTTTTCCCATTGAAGTCATCCTGGGTGGTAGCATACAGCATCGTGTCAGCCCCACCTCAATCCCTGGTGTTGGCTGAGGGGACTAAAGGGTAGCAAACCTCAGATCCTCTAGTGATCTACGAAACGCCTAGGTGAGAAAAGATGAGATGGGCCAGTCAGATTCTCTCTCTCAGGAATGAGGCAGTTTCCAGGGAGAGCATGACTTAGAGAACGGCTGACAAGGCTGTGACAGGCATCAACCTGCCGTATGCAGTTCTCAGTTATAAGGCAGAGAAACTGCAGCCAGTAGAGGAGGTGAAAGCCACCTGCAGATGGAGACAGATCCCTGCAGAGGCGCTCAGTCATGTCAACGGTGGAGAGTAAGACACCAGGAGCTGCTCTTGATGAGCTTCTGGATCACAGCTTTGCCATCAAAGCCCTGACGTTAAGCCCTGCCTCATACTGGTTGTGGCCCTGAGAAGATTACTTAACGTCTGTACACCTCAAGTCCTTCACCCCAAAACGCCAACAGTAACAGGATTTACCTCATGAGAAAATTTAATGAGAACATAATCTAAAATGCCTCACAGATACTGAGTGCTCAATATATATTAGCTCTCCTAATTACAGTATTATTATGATGATCTGAGCCACCTTGGATCCAGAAAACCACCAGTTAATGCATTCCTTAGGCCTTGGAAAATTGGCCTTTCCCAAAAGCCTCTATACACATATCCTGGTAATAAGCTTAGGAAACCTGAATGACTCTCCTGCGAGCAAAACAACTCAACTAAAACAATTCCTTAAGATAAATTCCTAGAATTTGGATTGCCACGTCTAAGAGGAGGATAATTCTCTTGGAGAAACTCCTATTATAAGTTACCCATCCTGGACGTTGGTGTGGACTGCTTCCTCTGAAGGAATTGACCTATGTAATACCTAAAGTTCAGAAATGCTTGAAACACATGAATTAATGATTTGTAAATGACTAGTATAATATGGTTGAGTTATCTGTGTTCAAGTTCAATACAGGTCTTGAAAGCCAAACTAGAAACTGACAGAGCACCTTACCTCCCCACCAGAGTTGCCACAGAGAGCTGGTTCTGGGTAAATACTCAAGGGCACACAGAATGGGAGAGAAAGAGATGGCTTTGCTAGCCAGTACGTTAAAGAACAATGTGGCCAATGCAGAAACACAGGCCCAATCCATAAACCCTTCCCACGATCATGAAAGCAATGGGGAGAGGTAGTTTGTCCCCTCTCTACATCCATTCACTCCCTTCCTCCTCTGCACCCCTCAGCCCCTCTGCTTAGACTGCTACATCATAGAACAATACGTTCTCTTCAGTTTTGAAGTAAGAGAAAGAGAGAGAGAGAAAAGAAGAGAAATGGAAGGAGGAATAAGCCAGTGTGAAATTGTCTCAAGCCTATATTTCTTAGAATGGTCCTGGGTCCTATCACTGGATCAAATAGTGAGCAATAAAAAATAAACAAAACAGGGGCTGGCCCCATGGTATAGTGGTTGAGTTGACGCAGTTCACTTTGGCAGCCTGGGTTCATGAGTTCAGATCCCAGGCACGGATCTACACCACTCATCAGCCATGTTGTGTTGGCGTTCCACACATAAAGTGGAGGAAGACTGGCATAGGTGTTAGCTCAGGACTAATCTTCCTCAAGCAAAAAAAAGAGGAAGATTGACAACAGATGTTAGCTTGGCGCTAATCTTCCTCAGCAAAAAAATAAAAAATAAGGAATAAACAAAACAAAACTATACCTACCAAGAGTTTACAGTAGTGGTTTTACTAGGTATTCACCAGAATCACTGGGGAAGCCGCTTCAAAAGGGATATGACCAGGCTCCATTCAGACCCAACATACTGCTTGGCTAAAATTTATAGTGGAAAAAAAAAAAAGGTTGCTTTCTGAGTTCCATTAGTCTATTTGAGATCTGATAATATCTGGAAGAAGCTGATATTAGTAGTGGGCTCTCAAATTCTACATATGCCAAATATATCTACAGGAAGAAAAAGAAAAATTCAAACATCTCCAACGATCTTTGTAACCTCAGGCTTTTATCTCAAAGATACTGAACACATTGTTTAGAAGTTTAGAGTGGGAGTACAGAGTGATCACAATACATCAAAACGTCAGTGCACGTTGATGAGGTTTTCAATTCCTTCCTTAGTAAATTTAGTTTTCTATTTTTGGAGGCCATAATCACATGTATACTGCTTATAGCATCTGAGCACTTTCCTTAAGACGGGTCAAAGTGTCTGGGTTTCGGGAGGGCCTCGGTCAGTTCCTGCAGACCCCTGCATATTTGTTAATGACTTAAAATAGGGCCACAGTTCTTACAGTTTCAGCTTGAGGATCACAAACACAAATGACCACCTGAGACCACAGAGGACCGGATATGAGCTACTTATAGTAAAACTGAACCAGGGAACAAGAATAGCAGGAAAGCTGCCTCTTTTCTTGTAGTGAGGTCCTTTGAAGTAAACTATTTATTAAACATTCTATTACAGTGCTCGGAACAAGACTCTGGGAAGGCAGGTTATCCTACTCTGCACAGTGGCTGCTGCTAACGAAGGGCTTCCTTTTCCTCTTAGGTTTTGTTTTTCCATTTGTGAAACTGAAACCCGGATTTTTTTCCTCCATCTATGAAACTAGCTGGCACGAAGCACTACTTCTGGCAATAACATCGATCAACAGAAAGAGCGTTAGAAACATAGACCAACTTATCACTTTCTCACCATCGCAACATAAAAAAATGTGCTGATCAAGAAGTTTCTGTATAAATAAAGTTCAGCAACTTCTCTAAAGTCAAAAACTAGGTTACAAGAAATGATGAAATAAAAGGACTAAACATTGCAAGAACTCAAATAATAGAATTTCATTTTTTATTTAAAAGCAAAACTTACCTATTGTATTTCCTATTTCATAACCATAGACCAATATGCCTTCTTTCAGCTGGCACTTTTCTACTTCTCAATATAAAAATTCCCCTAGATACACCAATAACAGTCCCTTCTTAAAGAAATGTTCAAAAGAAGAGTGAAATGGCAATATAGTTTATTTTTCCAAATCAGTCATTGACTAAAGAGTCATCACTTGGAGAAGGAGAAATGAGAAGTGAAACTCCCAATGGGCCAACACCTCTGATAATTTGTCACGGATATCAGGGCAGAGCCCTGGCCCAGTATGTGCTGAGAGGAGAAAGGACAGTGGCATCGCTGGACACACAACCAGGTCTGTCTCAATGTGGCTGAGAACAGCGGGAAGCTTTTTAAAATCTAGAAATACATCAAAGGGCTAATGCAGATTAAGCTCTGCTCCTCTTTTCCTGAAAGGCTCACTTTTGTTCCTAATATAAAGACTTAGATGGTATTTCTTCAGATCATAAAGCAAGTTATACTTTTAAATGATGGATTAAAAATTATGAAAGTAAAAAATGGCTCGTTCTCGTCCTTTTTTTTTAAAGTGATGAATGCAGGAAAAGACTAGTCGAGACCAAATGCACCTCTTGATGACCTTCAGAGTTGTTGAGTAAGCCAAGTGTGATGTTAGCACAAAGTCAAATTTGGATAAGTTAGTCATTTTTTGTTAATTCCACGATTAGAAACACCAGATAATAAATATATAATAACACCGATGGTATATAGCTTTAAAATTGTATGACTCTTCCCTCTAAAGAGGTAACGTAAAACAAACTCAGGCTCACACTGGTCTTTTGAAATAGAAAAGCTTGTTATGTCAACAGAATAACTATTCCTAAACGGATGAACACTTTCCCAAAGCAAAACAGAGTCCCCCCAACCTCCCTAAACAGCTGCGGCCCTCCAAGCTGTCCTGCATCTGCTCCGTCTCACCTCCAGCCTTGAGGGGCAGCACTCTTCCTGTTCGTCCTTCGGCATGCCACTGGAACCCTTAGCCTCTTCTTTCTCCCCTCCCCGGGGACCCTGATTCATCAACTGTACTCTTTTTTTCCCTCTTTATTGGCTCCTTCTCTTCAACCTAAAAACAAGCTTGAGTCATTCCCAGTAAGAAAACAAATTCTCCCTTGACTGCATGTCCTTCTGGTCTCAGCCTTCCCTTTCACTGTCCCATCCTTCTCTGGTCTCCATCACACTTCCACTCACCACCAGGCCCCCCCACCACTCTACCCAGCTGATAACCTATCAGAGGCATCCACACATCAGATATGTCAGGGAAAGAGCCTGTAACAGAAACATTCATATTAGAACGAAGAAACACATAACGAGTCACACTGAGTGAGGTAGAAACTCCAGATCTAAATTAGTTGCCTTTAGGAAACAGCTACGGCAACTAGAAAGTTCCCAAGACTGCGTCTCATAAAGGTGAGTAAAACTTGACTCCTGGAGGTAAAATATATTTCCATAATGCTACTTAAATTTATTGAGTGATTACTTTGTGCCAGGAACTATACTAAGCATCATGCATGCATCCTCTAGTTTAATTCTCACAAGAGCCAATGAGGTAGACGGTATTATTACTCTCATTTTACAGACCAGGAAACTGGGCTTAGAGAGAGTCAATAAGGCTAAGATCAAACAGCCAACGAATGAGTCTGCCTGACTTTAAAGCAGGTGCCCTCAATCATTGTCCTGTAAGTCACACTTTTAAAAAACAGACTTTATTTTTCAGAATAGTTTCTTCGGTTCACATCACAATTAAGCGGAAGATACAGAGATTTCCCATATACCCCCTGCCCCAACACATGCATTACCTCCCCCATTATCAACATGCAAATTAACTTTTTGTATACAAACAGATGGGATATACATAATTGAAGCAATAACTATAAAATCCAAAAAGAAATTCAAGAAAGGAAGCAAGATCTTTACGTTTGTGGGAAGAGACTTAAGACCACAAAATGAAAAAATGGCTCTTACTTTAAAAAGGGAGAATAAAGTAACAGACTTCAGCATCCAAAGTCTTCGTCCCCTCCCTCATTCATCTCCCCTGCTCAGTCCCTCAAGAGGGTACTCCGAGGACTGACCTCAGTGTCCTTCAGTTTTGCTATGAGGAGCTACGAAAGGTGACTTTGTGGACATATCAATTTATACTTAGTACACTGTATACACCAGCTGGTTGCCATTGGATACTTGTTTGTGATGTACACTTCTGTCCTACTGAAATTGGTCCATTTTCCCAGCACCTAGAACATTGTTTGGCACAGAATATGCACCCAACAAATACTTGTTGAATGAATGAATGAAGGAAGGAATGAGTAAATGGACCACAAACTTCCATGGCTATGCAAAATAACAGTAGTGCGTAGATAAGGACTTTTTCTTCCTGGCTTCTGCTAATTTTGAACTAGTGACTCAGAAAGATACTTAATATGTTTTTCCTTCTACACAATGTTAGTGCTAATTAAATACAGCGGCAGTTATTATATCCCTTACAAACACATATAGGTGGTCTACACAACAGGATTAATGCCTAAATGACTAGGAAATTAAAGCACTAGTATTTGAAGCTGTGACAAATATTTTCACTATCTGAGTTTCCAAAGCAAAATATCAATTCATGGGCAACAAGAGGAAACTGCCCAGTAATGCACAAAAAATGTTATTAGTTGGTTTAAATCTCAAAATGTTACAAGCCGCCTATTAAAAAATTATATGAACAGCATTAACTTTCTCTTCAATGCTGAGTATTCTTTTTTCCTCTCTTTACGTAATGACCTTCCTGCACAGTATGTGCTATCATTAAAAAAAAAGCCTAGGGAAATGAAAGAAACTGCTTGCCTAATATCAAAAACATTTTGAGGAAGGAAGAGACAACAATGTAATAGAAAATATACAATAATTAAAATGTATGTGCTTTGTTGTTTTGTTAGAGCTAAGTTTGTTTTTAAAATCAAAACAAAACATAACTAATATATATTTTTGGCTACTTTTGCATTAATTATGGGTTCTAGGGAAAAGGAGGAATCCTACATAGAGAGAATTCAAACATGAGTCTCGTCTTCACACCCTCTAGGCGGCTAGAATCAAAAGGACAGACATCAGACGTTCACTAGACTTATTGTGGTGATCATTTCACCATACATTCAAATATCAAATCATTATGTTGTACACCCAAAACTAGCATGTTATATTATATAATAAATATGTTATATTAATATGTCAACTACACCTCAATAAAAAAAGATAGTAACATGTGTTGGCGAGGAGGTGGAGAAACTAAATCCCTCACACGTCACTGACGGCACGTGAAGTGGCGTCGCTGCTTCGGAAAACAGCCTGGCAGTTCCTCAGAGTCTAACAGAGAGTTGCCACGTGACCCAGAAATCCCACTTGCAGGTACACACTCACGAAAAACGAAAACATATCTCCACACAAAAACATGTCAAAGAACATTCTTAGCAGCATTATTTACAATAGCTAAAAACACAGAAACCATTCAAACGTCCATAATGAAGAATGAGTAAAGTAACTGAGGTACAGCCAGACAATGGAATATTATTTGGCAAAAAAATGAATGAAATACCAATGCTACAACGTGAACCTTTGAAAACATTATGCTAAGTGAAAGAAGCCAGTCACAAAAGATCACATATTGTATGTTTTTATTTATATGAACTGTCAAAATAAGCAAATATATACAGACAGAAAGTGGATTAGTGGCTGTCAGTGGCTGACAGGGTTGGAGGAAAATGGAGAGTAACTGCTAATGGGTATGGGGCTTCTTTTTGGGGTGATGAAAATGCTCCAATACTGTGGTGACGGTTGCACAGCTCTGTGAAAAGACTAAAAACCATTGAACCGTACACTTTAAATGGGTGACTTGTATGGAATGTGAATTATATCTCAATAAAACTTTTTTTAAAAGGCCTTAAAGGCAGGCATTTGAAAATTCTCTATAAACCAGGACTTGAAGTATTCTGGCCACAGACAAAGGGTAAAAACGGACATACAAGAGGGGAAAGTAGTAAACATGCAAAATATCCACAAGAACAACGATAAAAATAGTAATGTTGCAATAAACTCAAGGAAATTGCTTCCAAGGGCTAATACTTAGAGCTACACCGTAAGCAGGATGCTGACTATTCCAGTCAAAAATAACTACTTTGTACACACACAAAAGATGAATGTGAATCTTTAACTTGGAAATTTCACCTAAACGTCAAATGAACTTATTTGCATTTGAAATTGAAGAAGAAAATAGGTTCAGTTTCTAACAGCTTCGACCTATTTTAGACAGATATTTATTAAATATTTATTAAAATGCTTTAGCTTCAAATAATACTATAGGCACCAGAAAGAAAACAAATATGAGCAATTCAATTCTATACCTTCTGTTCAATAAAACTTGCTTCTCCATGGCAGGTGGTACGGAGAACTCTACCCAGGGGGTTAATCAAAATTCCCTCAGAATAATTGAAAAGCATCTGCATTTCTTCCCCAGAAACCACAAAAGAGTCACAGCAAGCAGAACACATAATCTTGATTATTAGCACTGAGCCTGTAGCAACACAATGTGCTGTCCCCAGAAATTAAGTGACAGAACACAATATCATTGCGTGATGAGCAAGTGATGTCTCCCCAAACGAGACTGAAAAACTCAGGGAAATCAAAAGATAGACAATGATAAGAAGTTGCATGTGTGATGTTTTGCACTGTTTTGAAGCAAGCTGCATATTTCAGCAAATGTAATCATTCTCAGAGCAGGATGGTGCTGGGGAAGACCTTGGAGGTCACTGACCCCGACCTTTCATTTTACAACAAAGGAAACAGAAGTCTAGGAAGGTCATACGACCAGTTTAAAGCATTACTGGGGCTAGACATGAGATCTTTCAGGGCTCTTTACTGAAATCTTTTTCCTGTTTGAGTATAAGTACTACAGAGTGTGTTACCTAAGAAATGGAAAATTCTTAGGAACTTCTGAGAGCTATGCTTATAAAATTCCACATAAAAGAGCTATAACTAACCATCTGTGAAAGTGCATGACCAAAGAGTTTGGGGACACTCAAAATTCCAAGCAAAGTGATCTGCATGTCAGCCCAAGGGAAGCAGGACTATGGGTTCTATACAGTTCAGGTTTGTGACTATAGCTAGCTACAACCTAATCAACTGCACAAGTCCTTTCTGCGGGAAGATGATGAACAGTAGTGCTAAGGCATAGAAAAGGGAAGACAAGGAGGCAGACACTGGAGGGTGCTCTTGTTGAAGGTTAGAAGCAATTCGCCAGGTTTCAGCATAAGCATAGTACATAAACTAGATCAGTTCTCAAATTATTCTGACTACTCAGCTTCCTAATTATTCTGATACCACCATTCAGTCAATGTTCTGGAGGGCAGACAAAGATGTGATGACTGGAAGAAATATTCCTGACCTCAAATTAGTAAATGCACATTTTGGTTTAGACATCAGTCTTTGTGAGTTTAGTTACTGTATGTCAGTTCCCTTGGATCTGATTATTTCCAGGTTCTCTGTGTATTAATCATGGGGTTTTTTTAATTTTCTATACCTTATAATGTTTTGACATCTTGGGGGCCTTACAGACCTGGAGAGAGACTGCCCCTCCCAAGGCTAGCTAACTCCAAAAGATAGTGAACAACTTACCCAGCAGCCTGCCTTTCTTATGCAAGCTAACCACCCCTTTAGCTAACTCACACACCAAGCCACTAAATGATCGCAGGGCCAGGTACCAGACAGCTAGAGATCACCCTTGTAGCCCGCAGCTCACTGACATTATTCAAACTAGTCAATCAGAAATTGCTTACCCTGCCCTACATCATTGCCTTTCCTGTGGAAACCCCAATAAAGGCTCCTGCCAATGCTTTCTCCTCACTCCCTTCTGCCTCCTGACCAACCCTGGTGCTTTTGCACTGGACCTGCGTGGCACAGGGCTGCCTCTTCTCTTGGGAAATGGACATAATAATTTCTTTCAATGGCATTAACCTCTCTGTGTTGGCACTCGGTCACCTCCATAAATTAAACTCCTGCAGGTACATTTCGGAACACACTGCCAAGTGAAGACAAGATCTGCAGAACCACTGAGGGCCAGAATGCAGACCGAACAGTGAGGGCCACTGAGGGGGTGAGACCACAAAGCTGGTGCTTAGGCACCACTCTTAGCTCCTCACAACCCCACTCTCAAACCACAAGAGCTGCCGTTTGGAAGATACAGGCCTTATCAAAGGCTCAGGCGTGCTGGGTGCACACATGGAGCACACAGCATGTATTTATGTAGGTTTCTTTTCAACAAACTGATAAATTGATACAACAATATCTAATTGATATGTTACTTTAAGTAGCTGTGGCATTAACAGAGATGATCCAACAAGGAAATTCTACTGATGAGCAAGCTCGAACTGCAAGAAGTTTGTTCTTTTTGAAAAGAAATCTGTCTACAATCGAGAATATAAAAAACAATATCAAAGTCCGTCAGATCATAACTGCAGATGCTTATTAAGAGAAGAATTCATTTATAGGAATGATATGTTGGTCAAAATTTTGTGAAGACACAAATGCACACACGAGAATCATTAATCTTAGGACAAAATAGTAAAACAAAATATATGACATATATGTACATGGAGCCCAGTTCTTTCTCTAATAGGATGTAGATGCCTGCAGTTCTTTGAATTTACAAATTAAGGTTGCATGAGATAACTTAAAATGAATAGGCTGGAATAGGTGTGGACTTTTATCCAGGGAACACGTAAGAGTAAGTTTGCACAGGGTCAGAGAGCTCTGTGAAGGTTGGGGAGATGGTCACAGATGTTTGGCCTTTCCATAATTACTGTCTAGACAAGGACTCTCGACTTCAGCACTATTGATATTTTAGGTCAGATCATTCTTTTGTAGAGGCTGTCTTGTTTACTGCCGGATGTTCAGAAGCATCCCTGGTGATGCTTACAATAAATTTAAGGAGGGGCCGGCC
The DNA here is from genome assembly GCF_021613505.1 of Equus quagga. Taxonomy (NCBI): domain Eukaryota; kingdom Metazoa; phylum Chordata; class Mammalia; order Perissodactyla; family Equidae; genus Equus; species Equus quagga. Next base: position 13,073,880 of record NC_060272.1, read on the forward strand.
CCATGGCCGAGTGATTAAGTTCGCGCGCTCTGCTTCAGTGGCCCAGGGTTTCGCCGGTTCAGATCCTGGGCACGGACATGGCACCACTCATCAAGCCACGCTGAGATGGCATCCCACATGCCACAACTAGAAGGACCCAGAACTAAAAATATACAACTAGGTACCAGAGGGCTTTGGGGAGAAAAAGGAAAAATAAAATCTTTAAAAAAATAAATAAATCAATTTAAGGAAAGCTACCTACTAGATTCCAGTAGGAGCCCACCAGTTTTAACAGCCAAAATGTCTCCAGACATTGCCAAATGTCCCCTGGGGAGCAAAGTCACCTCAGTTGAGAACCACTGGTCTAGACTTGGAATACTACAAAATATTGCTAGGCACCCATACTTCAAAACCACCTGGATTATTCCTAAAATCCTTCAGGGGGCTCACAGCTTGGTTGAATAAAGTAGTGGAGAGTAGAGAGAGGTTAAATACTTAAATGACAATCTTTCACAGCACACTTTAACATGTATTCCATAAACTAATCCCCTTAAATATTAGCTAGCTTTTCTTACACTCTAATTGATAGGAAAGGCTCTAAATCAAATATATCAAATTGCAATTTTAATCTGTTTTTAATATCTAGAACAATTACTTGTATAAATGTTACCTTCTGAAGAAAAGAACACCCCCTCCCCCCCGCCAAATATGAAAGTAACTCACATGGGGAAGCAGGGGAGACCAGACCTGGAGTATTCCAGCCCGTTAGTGGCTGGGCCCTAAGCCCACAAGCTGCTCTCCACCCGGTAGTCAGGAATAATAAGTGCAAAGGGCCACTGGGAGACCTAAATCCCAGCCACCTAGACGCCAGTGTGAAGGAAGCCAAGGTTGACACCTGGGTTTAAATCCTATAGCTGCCTCTCTGACAAATCGCTTATTTCTGTAAATTTACAACAGAGGCGTTACCTCATCTGTAAAATGGGGGTTCTGCTGATGATCTCAAATCGTTGTGAGGACTAAATGAGGTGACAAATGAAAAGCGTCGGGTGCATTGCAGGCACTCAGGGAGCATTGTGTCCTTGGCCACCCTTTTAAAGACCAGTTTACTGAGCAGCTGAGACAGGACAGGAGTGGTGCTCACTCTAGGACATGGTACACTCTAAGGGTGACGGTTAGGACTTAACACACTAATTATTTCCCTCCCCTTAAATTAGGCAGGGGTTCTATTTCAAACAAGGGCACTTGGCAGTTTCACGTGCCCCTGATGTTTGGTAATTACCTAGGGTAATTAGCACCGATACCTTAGTAATTACCTTAGCTGTCCCCCACAATCTTGGGAATTTATACCATACAAAACATATGCCGGCTTGGGAAAGCTACCTCTCAGAAATATGCACCTGAGACACTACTATTTGACTCCCACATGCCTTGCCAGGCATCCTGCCACATACTTCCCACACACAGAGGGAAAGTGCTACAAAATATTAAAGAGTTACGCTAGCTGGAAAAGAACAGGAAAATACTTCTTTGCAAATGCCATTGTGAGGTGGTGCTTGTAACATACTCTATTTGATACATCTCACCAGGAAGATCACAGGACTTTTACAAAATTGAGGACCAGATGAAGAGCAGCAGCTTCTGAGATAAGGCATTAACTATACACTCTCTCTGTTGACTCAAGACGTGAGGGTCTCTGGTAACAATAACAGTACAGCTATTCCAGTGGTAAAAAGGATCCACATGAACAGAGTGCAATTACACAAACTAGAACTTCTAACTTTCACGAATGGCTATCCGTGGCACATCTGGTTTATGATCCAATATGACGAAGACTAGGAAAGAGTAACCCTTACACACTCCCACAAAGCCAATAGTTAAACACATTCCTAAAGCAAATCAAGCATGAGGCTACCTAAAGGTTGTTGTTATCTTCTCTGCAAAAGGCATTTGAGTAGGTCAGGATGTGTATAATACACCGGGAAGTATCACATCTGTTCTAGAGACTTTATCTCTAGAACATTAGACTTATTACCGAAATAGGAAAGAAGACTCTGAAACCCCAACTATTATATGTAGTCTAGGCCAGTTGTTTTCAAGGCAATTTCAAGGAGATTTTGCCCCCTCCTCACCTCCAGAGCCATTTGGCAATGTTTGTTGACAATTCTGGTTGTTATATCTGAGGAGGTGCTCTAGCATCTAGTGAGTAGAGGCCAGGGATGCTGCTAAACATTCTATAAAGCACAGAATAGTTTCCTACAACAGAGAATTATCCAGTTCAAAATGTCAATACTGCAAGGTTGAGAAACCCCATTCTAGGCCAAAAATAAAAATTATCACTGTCCTGTGGGTGTAGGATTTGAAATCAATCAGACTAAATCTAAACCACTATGCAGTTGATAAGTAAACCTAAAAGATACAGTTGATGATACTATAAATGTAATTATACTTTCGGTCTTATCATGTCCTTCCCTGATTAAAAAAAGTTACGTATTATGAACATATACACTAATCTACCAATTAGTTCAAATAATCAAATGCTTGTCCCATCCGGTCATAATAAGAAATATTCAGAACATTGTTCCTAGGCTTGACTCCTAACACCATTAATATAATGTGTTTCTTGGTAACCTTTTCCTAAACTAGATACTAATCACATATCAAGTGTCAAAATATATTCCAAATCCTACTCCTGGTATATTTTAAACTATTTCTACGAATGTAGATCCCTACGTCTCACCTCAAACCTGGGAAATCAGCTTCGCTGGGAATGGAGCCCGGGGATTTGCACTTTTAGCAAGTTTCCAGGTGATTCTTACACAAACTCAGGTTTGAGAACCACTGTCAGACCTTGCTTCTATGAGAAAAGATGCCATTTCCACATCGTTCGCATCATGAGTTAAATAGCAACAGTCAAATAATTTACAGGCACGCAAGATGAGCAATCTATAGTACCACACCACAGTAGCCTTAAATGGCCTACTGCAAAGAATAACCCTCAACGTGAGGCTGCTGCAGGAAAGAAGGTCCATAAACGCCATCATAAAATCAGAACCACTGTCCTACATCAGAAGTGTTTTGCCTTTCAAACACAAGGCACTGAGTCTTCCCTGGTCAAGGCTGTTCTTGGGGAACTTCATTACTCTTCAAGGAAGCAGATGTTCTTAAGTATCTTGCTACCACAAGGTACAGGTTTAAACACATGTGTTACATTTAGCACTCAGTGATAAATAATATGTTAACTACCTCAGGAGGTTATAACCGTGGATGGACAAAAATTAGACTCTCCAAATAAAAGAGAAATATTTTCCTTCCAAATTTCTCTGTAGACTGCACACCAAGTGTGATTTCAGTGGAGATTACAATTTCGGATTTTAGCATGTCTCCAAGAAAGCAAGAAAAAGGAGAAAAAAGTGTGAGGCAAAATGAAGCAAACAGAGGTACTAAATATTTTCAGGGGCAATAGTAATAGTTGAGTTCCTTTATGCCAAGTGCCTCCTGTTTTCAGGCATTTTACAAACATTTTCTTATTCAATCCACACCACTTCCATAAAAGTAGATCTTTTCCTGATAAGAAAATTGAGGAACAGAAAGGTTAAGTAACTTGTTCAAGTTCACAAAGCTAGCAAGTGAGAGATTTGAGATTCAAACGTGGGGGAGGGAGGAATCAAGCTTTATTTAGCATTTCTTCCTCTTCCACCGCCCGCCCCAATATTCCCTAGCATTCTAGTAATGGTTTATGAAATTTCTTACAAACATATAACTCAATAATTTCAAATATTTTAAATTGACAACATTTCAAAGAGTGTCATGTGTCTAATTTTTACAACTAACTCTAAGGTGCTGTATGGCTTGTTTATCTTAGGAATTGAATCAAATTGAATAAGCATTCTAAAACCCTAAAGCATCATACAAATATAAGGCATTATGTTATTCATTAAAATTAATTTTATTTTGAGGATCTCTGGCAGATGGTAGCAGGATTTTGAGATACTCCAAAATAATTAGAGACACCCTAGGATACTGTGAAATCATGATTGACGTTACACTAAATTGGTTCCAATAGCAACCTATAATATAAATGATTTGGACAATAGATAACGTAATTTTTAAATGATGATATTAGAGAGGCTAGGAGCCTCCCCACTAGATGCGGCTATTTTCCAGGGGTCCCTTCTGGGCCTGTCCTCTCCTTCTTCACTGTCCCCTTGGGCAATGTCACCTACTTCTGGCCTTCAGATCTCACTTCTACATGTCCACGAAGCACCAACTTACATCCTCACCCGTAATCATTTTCCTGATCTCCAGACTAGAAATTTTCCTCACATCATAGACGTCTCTCTGGCATTTCAAACTTAAAACAATCAAAAACCCAACTCATTATCTTTTCCACCTTTTCTCCGGTGTAACTCTTCTCTTCTTGATTTTCTCCCTCAGTTAACTGCATCAGTTATCAGATCTAGGAACCTCAGGCTCATTTCAAGTCTGCATAGTACATGTAACTGGACACTGAGTCCTCAAGAGGAGGCTCTCCAATGTTCCCTCTTTTTCATTTGCCTGCTCCCACAAGTTCTCTTTAAAATCAAATCAAAACATACCTCAGATGACATCGTGACTCTCCTCTTTCAAAATCCTTCAAAGTCTAGAGAATAAAGCCCAATCTCCTTAGCATGGTCTTGCAACATCTAGTTCCTGCAATTCTAGTTTCACCTCCCATTCAGATCTTGGGCACGTATCTACCACCCTCAGCAGCCAACCTGCTCTTCCTTAAACACCTGGGCACCCTCATGCCTTCGTACCTTCATTCATTTTATTCCATTTGCTTTCTGTGCCATCATCACAGAGTGCAGTTCCTGAACATGCTGTCTCAGGGCCTTTGCAGATGCTGTTCCCCTCCATCTGAAATGTCTTCCTGCTTGCGATCTCTATTCATCCTTCAAGTCTTAGCATGAGCTGTCCATATTCACTGGAGAGCTTTTCGCAATTCCTCCAGTGCCTCTTCCCAAGCCCCAGAACACCTCCACTGCATACAAACCTCTATTATCACTCTTACCACACTAATATTGCTATATCCTTAGTTGACAGTGGGCTCACTGCTGGCAGGGAGACCTTTTTCCTCTGAATCACCAGAACTCAATGTCTATCACATAACAGGTGATGACTAACTAGTAGGACTACCACTAAATGCTAGGCTTTATGCTCACTAACAAAACGCAGTGTCTAATAAGATAGGAAACAGACTCTTAATCCGAGAGCTATGCCCTATGGTCCACACTTTATCTACCAATATATACAGCTTTTTGCATCAGAAAAAGAAAAAAGCAAAGCTAAAAGATCTACAATTTTCTGTGCCACCACATCAGCCTGTGCATAACCATCTTGGCACTTACCACGTACTCATGGTACCAGCTGGTCTGTGTTTACCTGCAGCCAGGGTTTACTTAAGGGCAGAGACCCAGACACATTCATCTAGCACACTTCACGGCATGCAGTGGAACAGGCAGTCCGCGATTTCTTAAAATTTTTGTTCAAAATGCTTCACACAATAGGATATTAATAATTGCACTTTCAAATTATATACAGCAAGCCAATTTCAAAAGACGAGAAACAGAAAGTAAACTTAGTTATATTCCAAAAATTTGTTCTGAGGTTGGTCACATGGTATACAGATCACATGTTACCACAAAATGATGTTCAACATTAGGATTGCATTTCACAGTCCATTTCATAAAACCTTATTTTACCCACATTTTGGCTGAAATTTTGCGTATTTGAGGAAAAGCCAAGATGGAATGCTACAGATTTATTTTTTCTTAGCATTGTAAAATGTATCTAAAATCTTTCACAAAATATGTCTGTTCTATGGCCATCATCTGCTTTCTATGGCTGGATAGGAAAAAGGCAGCAATAGGCAGAGCTTGACCCCCACCAGTGGGGACGGAGCCCTGCATGCATGGGGTGGAAGTGGCCATCAGAGGAAGGCACTGGGGTTCTGTGCCAGACATTGCCCATGACCCCTCTTATCCCCATCCAAGGGAATCGGGACCAGTGAAGCTTGGGTTAGGTGTGCAAGTCTCCAGTAGCAATTGAGCAAGATGCCCTGCCAAGGGATGAACACAAGTGTGAAGCCTAAACCGGCAAGACTCAGGGTGGCTGCAAAGGTAGGCTGCGACATGGACTAGCGCACAAGAAATGCCAATATGCCATCATGTCACTCCTGAGACCCCACTGATATAGAGAAAGGGTCGGGATACAGAAGGGAGAAAAAGGCAAATGGAGACTAGAGATGAGTCAGACCTGTAAACAGAGGGACTGCTTATCTATTTATAAGGTAGAGAAGACTGAAGAAGTTCTCTGGAAGTTTATTTTTGGAAGATAATAATAACCAAAAATGCACGATATCATTTACTTCTCAAAAGAGTACTGATAAAGAAAAACAATAACAAACCTAGTTCTTTTCATTTTCCAATTATTTGGATTTCAAACAAATGGAGGCATACTCTATTAAAATTCAATGTCCATAAGTGAGTTTTCAGAAGGAGTAGAACTTTTTGATGATGTTTATACATCTCTAAATATGAATGATGCAGATTGTGGGTCCTATGATATCAGATGACAGATACAGCCCAAGCTTCAGCTTGTGCTAATTAAACGAATCAATTAAGAGACTACAGTTGCGACTGTGTAGCTGCTGTTCTATAGCAGCAATAACAACCCCACGGGGAGGTCTTTTACTACATTAAAATGCTGTCCTCCACAACTCCATCTGATATTATTAGAAACAGTTATTTGTGTCTTGCTGTCATATTAGTAGCAAAGGCAAATTATGGAAATATGCAGACCAGAATGGTCCCAGTATGAGACCAGGTTGGGTTTTCAGCCTCCAAGGGAACAATTGCTGAAATTCCAAAGTTCCCCAAAGTTCTTTAATGGAACTGATAAATCTATCAGCACAGCATCCATTTAGAAGCTAGGTAAGGGTCACATATTTACATACTTTCCTGCTAAGCTGATACAATTCAACTAGATGAATTATCATATTAAGTTTACCCTCCTGAGTTAAACTGATGGAGTTCAAAATTGTTTTCGATGGTTGTCATTAATCGCTGTTACTTCATAAATGCTTACTTTGAAATCTAATTGCGCCAGTGTATCAAGGGTCACATTAATAGCATTCTTAATGGTAAATCTTTGTAAAACATGTTTATTCTACTGATATTATCACTCAAGCTTTCAAGGCTAATAAGAAATAAAGTATATTTATTATCAATAAAAACTTAATTTAAAATGTATAATTTGAGATTTAAATTAGCTTTAAGAACTTTAGCATGATATGGTTTCATTAAGATCTCTGGCTAAGCTTCAAAGACATATAATTTGATAGTTCCTCAAGAGTCTTTGGGTAAATGCCAACAACACAGCTATGAAGAAGCTGTTCAATATAGTCAAGGCTTATTTTCTCTTTTGGGCAATATGCATTGTTTTTACAAGAAAAAAAAATCAGTCTTACTGAGATATGTTTGCCTTAATATTATAGTACCTTAAAAATAATGGTACTTTATAAATTAAATACAAACAATGATTGCAATACAAAAACGTGGAATAAAATGGTAACTTCTACATTCTTAAATTACAAAATATTCATCCTTATTGTGAAGCAGCTTCCAAGAAAGGAATTCAGGTTAAGTAAAACACTAGCCCTCTTTTGTTTCTTTGTGAGCTTATATTATCTGATATACACAAACTCAGTTTCACCAAAAACATGCAAACAAAACAAACAAAACCCAGACAACCTACAATTTGAAAAGGCACAGATACCCTGGAAAAATTCTGGGATATGCAGCTTACCAACTAAGTGTATATTAAGAACTAAATGTTTGTGTCCCCTCAAAATTCATATGTGAAGCCCTACCCGCCGATATGATGATATTTTGAGGTGGAGCCTTTGGGAGGTAATTCGGTTTGATGAGGTTATGAGTGGGGCCCTCATGATAGAATTAGTATCCTTACTAAGAGGAAGAGAGACCAGAGCACTCGCTCTCTGCCATGTGAGGATATAGCTATAAGGTGGCTGCCCACAAGCCAGGAGGAGGGCCCTCACCAGGAATCAAATCTGCTGGCACCTTGATTTTGAACTTCTCAGCTTCCAGAACTGTGAGAAACAAATGTCTCTTGTTTAAGCCACCCAGTCTGTGGTATTTTGTCATAGCAGCCCAAGCTGACTAAGAGAGCTGAACTGAGTAGTAACTGCAAAGGGCTCCCTCGATTATGCAGTAAAGCAATTTGTTTTTAAGGCACTTTGATGGTTAACAGCTTGATTTGAAAGTCAGAGAGACCTGGTTTTGCATCCTGGTTTTTAGCACAGACTAGTTATTGGCACAGAATAGTCATTTCACCTCTCTATGCTTACTTTTGTCTTCCGAAAATTAGGCATAACTTTCATCAGTGTTTCAGCGTGTTTGAGTAGGGGATACATGACACCACTCATATGGGTGGTGATAACAGGGTCAAAAATACTTGGAAAAACAAATGGCAGTGCTCAAGTCAGGTATTAATAAAGTACAGACCTAAGGAATAATGCTCTACTTATAAAATATTTTGCAGATAAACTGCCTGAGGAATTTTTTAATTTTTAAAACATGTCAAATATGCTTTCATGCCCATACAGAGTGTGTACTGTGTTGAATATTGTCATCCAAAAATTCACATCCACCTGGAACTTCAAAATGTGACCTTATTTAGAAATAGAGTCTTTGCAGATGTAATTAGTTAAGATGAGGTCTTACTTTATAAGGGTGGGTCCTAAATCCAATGACTGGTATCCTTGCATTTATGTGAATGAACATACACAGACACGGAAGAAACCCACGTAAGGATGGAAGCAGAGACTGGCGTGATGCAGCTACAAGCCAAGGAATGCCTGCAGCCACCAGAAGCTAGGAGACAGGCAGAAACAGATTCTCTGTGAGAGTCACGAGAAGAAACCAACTCTGCCCACACCTCAATTTAAGACCTCCCAAACTACGAGAGTACAGATTTCTGTTGTTTTGAGCCACTTGCTTGTTAATTTGCCATAATTTGTTGCAGCAGCCCTAGGAAATGAAGAGAGTCCTATATACTACATTTTAGGAACAATAATGAAATTGATAGATACTAAAGGCTAAAATGGGGATGTTCTGAATTTATATGTATACCCAATTCAAATATTCCTCTGGGTCACAGAGGTACAAATTTCATCTTTCAATGCCCCATTGTACTAATTTGGAAGATTATGCCTTTCATTATACAAAAACACTACCTGACAATTTCTAAATAACAGCAAAACAAAAAGGAGAGATCTTATGCTTAGATTGAAAGTTGATGAGCCAAAGGCTTTAAAATAGATCTTCTGAATCTCAAATCTATAACTTATATATGAATCTGAATCTATATAAGTAGATAAGTGGTTCTATGAACAGAAGATAGTCCTTTACGTTCCAAGGATGTGTATTAGGATAAGCTATGTTATACACTAAAATCTCAGTCCACTGAAGGTTAGAGGTGGCAGTGCTCAGCTCCACTATTCACCCAGGGACCCACACTGATAGGGGCTCAACAACCAAACACAGAGCTTCCAGGGTGGACACAGTAGGGCCTGGAGAGCTCAAACCTGCTCTTGGCTATCTCTGACCAGAGGTGACATATATCACTATAAGGAGACAACTCTCCACAGGTCCCTCATATTCCTTCATTTCTTGTGAGCAAGGCACTGACTGTCCTTTGTTCTAGACTATTTTTCTCAGGATGTTTATATAGCAAACAGCCTTGGAAGATACAGTGTTTCCGTCCAGAGCAAAGTGCAGGCATGCTTACTGCCCCTTATAAAAGACTCGGGTTCACTAAGCTTAGGTCCCTCTCCCACCAGACAATCCATTGCATATGCAGCCGTCATCTTACCCTTTTCACATGCCCTACGGGAACTGGGGCTCAGGGAATTGGTACAAAAATAATGATATTCTGGCTACTGTTATTGCTGTAATAAACCGTCCTTCATCTCCGACCCTAGAGTCTCTTCAGTGGACTAATGTGTAGTCTCAAATAGGGTAAAATCTCATACCCTCTGCAGTTCTTGACAATCAGTTCCATCCATAGGCCCTTGTTGGAACTAATCATATGGTCCCAACCTAACCCTTCTTGCCTTATTATTAAAAATCTAAATGACATAAATAGACTAAAATATACTTATGCAGTCTCAATCCATAGAAAGATGGGCAAAAGGCCTGAAGAGAGGTACTTCACAGAGGAGGAGACTCAATAGTCAACAAATGGAAATGGCCAATAAACACTGGAAAAGGTGTTCTACCTCATTAATAAGATAAGCTAATTAAAACCATAATGAGGTCACTATTCACACTGGCGAAAATTAAGAATTCTGATAATATCAGGTATTAGTGAAGATATGAAACAAAGTAACTCATTCACTGCATATTCAATGCACATAAACTAACTCAAATCCTAACCCTAAAGAAATTATGGCACATGTGCAACCAGGATACAGGTACCCATGTACATAAATGCTTACAGCAGTGTTGAGAGTCACAGCAAAACGCTGGAAACCACTCAAGTATCCATGAGCAGTAGAGGTGGGTCTCACAAACAACACAGAGCAAAATAACCAAGTCACAGATGATTACAGAATATAATTCTATGTACTTCAAGTTTAAAACATGCAAAACTAAGACGTATAATATTTAGGAAGCAAATACGTGGAAAAATTATAAAGAAAGGCAAAGAGTGACAAAAATCAGGAAGAAGCTCTCCATGAAGGGGGAGAAAGGGTGACAGGATTGGGGAGGACCACAGAGTGAACTTCCAAAACAATGATAATACTATTATTTTTAAAAACTCTACAGGGAATATACGAGTCTTTGTTGTATCACTACTCTTACTAACTTACAAATATTTTGTAAATGTTATTTTATACATATTTTACAAAGATGTAAAGTCTATCTTTAACATTTATAGAATATTTAATATTTACATAATATAATATCTAACAAAACCAACTTTTTAAAATGTAATGAAATTTATTTTATTGAAAATGAAAATAAACATTTTTTTTGAAAGTTCAGAGTGAGTAAAAAATGAATGAAATTAATTACTTTTAAGTCTGGACCTTCTTTAAGTTGAAACAGTAACATTTTTGAACCTTACTGATACAACAAAACTACTTCTCAAAGTCTAAAATTAAACTCTTCTTCAAACATTGAAGGTCATGTTCTCAATATCAAAAAGAAAAAACAAAAAACAACTTGTATAGAAAATTCTACAAGGATTCTCACAAAGACAAATGTGTATGGAAGTCTCATCTGTGCCAGATGACATGCCATTGCTCTTCCTGACCTGCAAGTTTTGGAAACCACGTCTGCTTTAGACAATCTGGACTGATACAGCACATGCCAGCTAGAAATCAATCCATATCTGTGGTAACAGTCCCACTATCTCAAAACTTTCTTTCCCTCTTCCATACTGATCTATTATTGCTAATAATACACATAGAAAAACACATCATAACAAACTACATCGGCCATCCAAACTGCTAAGTTGTAGAATTTTATGGTAATTAGAAATTGCTCTAGAAATTGACTGTATAAATTTTCTGTATAAACTATATAAATAAAGGGGATACGGAGCCACTTTGGCATTTGTTAGCGAGTAATCAATCATTTATTTACTAGAGGAAGAGGGAAGTGTCAGCTACATAAAATTCTCCTTTCCTCTTGTCCTTTTTTTCAGGTGACTTTTTGTTGGTTGTTGAGGTATTTTTTTCCAGCGTGTTTTGGGTGCCTCAAGTGGATGAAAGGGAATAAAGTTAATGGGCATTTACTGATGGGATGAGCACTGGGCTGAGACCTGAGAAATCTGAGCACTCTTCTCAGCTCTCCCCACCAAACTAGAGGGGAAACCTTGGGTAAAACGAATTCTCTTTCCTGATGCATAGTTTCCTTACCTGAGGAAGACAGATTAGTTCATCTCCAAGGTCCCAAACAGTCTACTTTTCTTTTTCTCCATTTGTTTCTATATTTGCTTTCTTCACATTTCTTTTTCAAATCCAATACTTAGGTCCAACACTTGTCGATTTCATTCATTCATTCGACAAGTCTTCACTGACTGCCTACTATACACTAGGGCCCTGTTCTGAGTGCTGGGCAAAGAGTGGTGAACAAAACAGACAAAAAGCCCTATGCTCGTGGAACTTATTTCATTCAAGTGGGAAAGACAGACAATAAATAAATTTGAAAAAGTAAAATATATGGTATGTCATAGAAAAAGCATAAAGTGGGGGAAAGGGGAAATAAAACATTGGACAGGGTGGTCAAAATTGTAAACGGTGTGACTAGGAAGCCTTCCCTAAGGAGACGGCTATTGTGTGAAGTCTTGGAAGTGAAGGAACCTCCTATGCAGATATCTACAGGCAGACAGTCCTAGCCGAGGAAAGCCAAATGGAAAGACCCTGAGGTGTGTGCCTGACATGTTTGAAGAAGGGTAACAAGGCCAACTAACTTGATATATCTTTTAAAAGGACCACTTTCACTGCTGTATTATTATTAATAGACGAGGGAGCTAGGGAGGACATGGGAAGGCTTTGGCTGCTGTAGTAATTCAGGCAAAAGATGACAAAGGCTTTGGTCAGGATGTGGGCAGTGGGAGTGGTAGAAGAAAGAGAGGAATCAAGGAAAATACAAGGTTTTAGCTCAAGTTGCCATTGTTTGAGATAGGAAAAATTACAGGAGAAACTTCATTTGCTTGGTTTTTTGCAGGTTGTGGCTATCAAGAGCTCAGTTTTCAATATATGAAGGTTGAGAAATCTATTAGAACCCAAGGAGAGTCATTAAGTAGCAGAGACAGCGTAAGTGCCCTTTCTAGCATGAGCACTGAGGTACAGAAAAACCACCACATGATATAATTATAGGTAGCCATTAAAAAGAATGACACAGATGATTTGGAAAGATGTCCACAATTTATTGTTGCATGAAAAGACGCATAATTGTATTTCTGGAAGGATATACCTATTGTTAATAACTTAAATACCTCTCGGGGATGGGATGGCTACATATAACTATAATGGTTAATTTTATGTGTCAAATTGGCTAGGCCACAGTATCCAGATATTTGGCCAAACATTATTCTAGATGTTTCTATGAAGGCATTTTTTAGATGAGATTAACATTTAAATTAGTAGACTTCGAGCAAAGCAGATTACCCGCCATAATGTGGGTGGACCTCATTCAACCAACTGAAGAAAAAGGATTGATCTCTCAAGCAAGAAGGAATCTTGCAAGCACACTACTGTCTTTGAACTTGAACTGCAGTTCTTCCCTGGCCTACCCTGCAGATTTTGGACTTGCCTCCACAATGATGTGAACCAATTACTTAAAATCAATCAATCCCTCTCTCTCTCTCTGTATTTACATAAATAATACACACACACACACATACACGCACACCCCTGTTGATTCCATTTCTTTGGAGAACCCCGACTAATGCAATTTCTTACAACATACATTTAAATAACATTTAAGTTTTTAAATTAAAAAAATAAGCATGTATACTTTTTTAATCAGAAAAATAAGAATAACTGCAAGTCAAAGGTACAACACTTAATATTTACATTATACTGGGCAAGTGCCCATATATATATATATACTATACATGTACTTATTAATACGTAAACTCCATTACACCTCATAAATGCACATTATTAGTAGTATCCTTCCTCTCTCAATAGCTGCAAAATCACTACTCTTTTGATCCAAGCCACAAGCCTCTGTGATATTCTCAATAAACTCACAGAGCTAACAGAAATATCCAATGTGAAATACACAATCTAAACAAGGTACCCAAAGGACATGAACAGGCATTTTACAAATTATAAATGATGCTTAGCAAATGAATACATGGAGAAATATTCAAACACAATAGCAATAAACAGGTAGGTGTTAATTATAACAATAAAGTATCTTTGAAACAGTTAAATTATTTTGAAAATTATAACAGACTACTAATAATATGATAATTATAAACTTCTAAGCAAAAATAATAACCATAAATTTCTTTTCACCAGATAGAGTTGAATAATTTTGAAAATGATAACTAATATTAGTGAGAGTACAAAGTGGTATTATAATATATGATGAATGGTGTTCTAAAGAGATAGGAACAAATTGGCAACATGCAACTAAGCCATGAAGTTATTCATGGTTTTGACTCTATTTAGAAGGAAATATAACTTACAAATTTTTGAAAATATATAAGTGTGAGAATAATTCAAAACATCAAAAAAGCAAAACACATGGCATTGTTCATTAGAACACCATTAGTAATGGCAAAAAGTTAGGGGTAACTTAAAAATCCAATAGTTGGAACTTATGGATAAGTAAAATATGTCACCTCTACTCATCAGAATGTTAAATATAGCTCCATTAAAATGATGCTTATAAATATTTTATAGCAATATGGGAAATGATTAATAGGCTTTTAAGAGAAAAAAAATCAAGACACAAAATTATAATTCAATTTCATTAGAAATGTGGACTTGAAAGGACCTAATAGAGAAAACTAGAAGGAAAAGTTGAGCAAAAAACACCCATTGAGGCCACTATTTTCAAAAGCATCTTTATATAATACGTTCTTATTTTTATTATAAAAACAGGGAGAAAATCTCCAGTAGAAAAAAGCACTTAAAGTACTCAACAAACTGCAAATAATTTTAAAAACTATTTTCTCTCTAAAAAGAAATAGCAAAAGTTATTCTATCATGGAAACTTCACTAATACATTAAAGAACCCATTTCGTTATACCAAGACATCTCATTTAACAGCAAACTAGAATCACGATGAAGCCAGGTTCAAACACATGGGCTAAAACTAGTTGAACACTTTTTTTCTCAGTAAATTAAGAGAATATACAAAGTAATAATTCTTTCATACTTACCACCGTACCAAGAAACTGAATGCTCATGGTTCCACCTGCTTCTCGAGAAAGACACTGGAAAAAAAAGAAGTGTAAAATGAATTTGCAATCACACAAAAACATGTATATGAATGTTCATAGCAGCATTATTCTTAATAGCCAAATAACCCAAATGTCCATCAAGTGATAAACGGATAAACAAAATAAAGTATTTTTATACAATGGAATATTATTTGACCATAAAAAATGAAGCACTAATACATGCTACAACAGAAGTTAGTCACAAAAGATCACATATTACGTGATTCCAGTTAACATGAAATGTCCAGAATAGACACATCCACAGAGGCAGGAAGCAGACTGAACAGTTTCGCCATTCTTTGC
Organism: Equus quagga; assembly: GCF_021613505.1. Lineage (NCBI taxonomy): Eukaryota > Metazoa > Chordata > Mammalia > Perissodactyla > Equidae > Equus > Equus quagga. The sequence goes on from NC_060272.1 coordinate 13,089,192, forward strand.
AGAGACTCTCAGCTGCTCTGAAGACTTTCAGGTCAAAAATAATTGCTCAGGCCCCGGGTAGCACAAGTTGCAGGTTTTCTCTTAGTTTGTTGCCCAAGATTACAACAGATGTTACATCTTTTCACTAATCTAGATTACTTTATATCATTTTGTTAAGGAAAGGACTGGAAGACTTTTCTGATGACCCAAAGAAGTAGGGGGAAGAAAAAGTGAAACTTGTAGCTTCACGAACCTGTCAGCAATTAAGGAACAAAAGTAAGGAAGAAATACATAAACTTTGGTATGCCCTACTAAAGGAAGAAACATGCTCCGAACTCTAGAGCAGGAGGCCAAGTGGCAGAGATTGCCAGTGCCAAGTTAGAAAAGTTAGAATGGTTAGAAAAGGTAGCAGGTTCCATGGAGGCATTAAAGTTGTCCAGGAAAGAGAAGATATCCCAAGGCTTCTTCAGACTGCTCAAGAGAAAGCTAGATCTGGTGATAAGAGACATCTTCGGACAATTCATCTGGCACAGGTTCAAGAAGTGGCCTGTACTTGATACCTAAGTAGGAGATACAGTAGGAAATGATCCTTTGCAATGCCCTATGCAGAATATTTTGTCAGAGTGAGACTTGAGAAGGAAGCCCACATTGAGGCAAGGAAGAAAAGTTTAGAGAAAAAGAAAAAAATTTCTTCAGGAATAGTTTCCATACCTTTCTGAAGCCCACAGAACTCTTAATTTACTATTTTGTTTTTCTTGGATAATAGTCTACAAACAAAAGTAAATGGATGTTAAGTGGTTTATAAAGAAATTGTTTTCAGTAATAAATTTTTAAATAAAATTTATTTAATAAATTATTTAATAAAAATTTAATAAATTTTTTAAATAGTTAATGACTATTTACTTCTCAGTTGGTCTAAGTACTAACATGCCATGCTGACTCTGGAAGCAGTCATGCTTCTACCAGACTTTTAAAAAAATCAGGCATAAAGTACAAATTAAATTCCCATTTTAATAACAAAAGAAGGATGGAAGGTTGGTTGTTGATTGGTGACTGCCTGGGGGAGGAGGGCTGGGAGGAAACAGGGAAGGAGTGCTAATTAGGATGCAGGTTCTTCTCGGGCTGTGAAAATGTTCTACAGCTGACTGTGGTGATGACTGCTAATTAGGATGCAGGTTCTTCTCGGGCCGTGAAAATGTTCTACAGCTGACTGTGGTGATGACTGCTAATTAGGATGCAGGTTCTTCTTGGGCTGTGAAAATGTTCTACAGTTGACTGTGGTGATGACTGCTAATTAGGATGCAGGTTCTTCTCGGGCTGTGAAAATGTTCTACAGCTGACTGTGGTGATGACTGCATAACTGTGAAGAAACTACAAGACACTCAGTTGTACACTTTGGGTGAACTGTATGGTGTATGAATTATATCTCAATAAAGTTGTTATAAAAACTGAGTTCATATTTGTTTAAGACAACAATGAGAACAATACAATTCTTCTACGTTCAGAGAGTAATAAAAAAAGAAATAACCTCTATGTTATGCATTTATTTGTAAATAAAATAAGTTCAAAGTGAATATGATATTATTTATGCGTATCTTACTTGTTTGAATTTTAGTTTACTAAAAATGGATAACTAAATAGTACATTGGAAGTAAATTACACTTTTTCCAGATAATTCTCATCAGTAAAATTACTCTATTTATCCTAACCTGTTCTTCAAAATTCTTCCTTTCGTGTGCTAACCAGAGAGGATCCAGTGGCTTCAAAGACTATACAAACATATAAAGCAGTTCTAACTAAGTAGCTATGAATTTTTTTAAAGTTCCCAGATGTAGCCCCAGAGGGAGTATTAGTGACCCTCACACAACTGTCTGTCATGAACTATTATGGAAGTAGCCTAATTTTACTCCTTTTAAAAAGGGGAGGTTTACCAACTCCCATCTTTATGACCACTAAAGTCATAGAATCCAGAGTAAACCTTCAGAATCCAGGTTGAGCCCCTGATTCCTTGATTGAGGGAGGTTAGATCAATAAGAAGGAAAATGGTTTAATATACAACGAGACCAAAATGTTTACCCCTACCCGAAAGTACTGCCAAGTGACTTGACACAATAGTAATCTGACTAGCATACTCCAGGTGGTGTGGTACAGTATAGAAAACTCAAAAACGGTATTTTTATCCATTAATTTCACTGTTAAGAATTTATCCCAAGGAAAAAAGTCATAAGTAGGCAGAAGAATACAGCTACAAAAATGTCATCACAGTGTCGTTTATAGAATCTAAAAATTTCAAGCAAACTAAATGATAAACAAAACAAACTGGTTAAATAAATTATGGTATATCCATGCAGCCATTTAACAATTTCAGAGACATGAAAAATGTTATAGTATATTTCCAAGTGCAAAAAGAAAAAACAAAACAGTATATTCAGAATAACTCTTATTAAAAAATTCTGTATGTTATAAGTAAAATTCTAATACACATAACGCACATAAAACAGTTAACTGTTATTCCCGGGTGGAAGATATTAGTTGACCTCTTTTCGGCTTAGCTGTTATTCCTATTCTTCTATATGGACATGTATAACTTAATAAACGCAAAAAAGAAATAATACAGAATAGAATAAAATAGATTCTTTCCCTCAGTGCTCTACGGGATTAGAATTGAGGCTTGCATCCCAGGTTCTGATCCTGGCACTTCTACTTTAGTCATCCATCTAACCATCCAGCCATCTATCCATCACTATGTATTGACCACTGATAGCTGAATTAAGATCCACCGTCCAGGAGACTAAAGGAAAGAACAGAATTCAAAATAAACTATAATTCAATATGATGAATCCATAGTACAAAACGTACAAAGTATTATAGGATACGAGGCCAGACCAGCTAAATGCCCAGAAAGGTTAAGGAAGACTTGCAGAGAGACATTAGAGACGGGTATTAAAAATTCTCCAAAAGGGAAGCAAAAGAGAAACTTTTGATCTGATGGGACAGTTTATGCAAATTCCAGATGAAGAAAAAGCATGGTGAGTTTAAGGAATAGTGAGTAGTTCAGCACAGCCAGAGATAGGTCTGGGTGACGGAGGGAAGAGGCAAGAAAGGAAACTGAAAAGGAATTCCAGAGCCAGGTCACATCTTGCACAGAGAGAGTTCATACTTTACAAAGTTCTTATACTTAAACCGGGGAGTAACATGTTTATGTTTCAGAAAGATTGATGGTCTGAGGTAAGGCTGAGGATATACAGGAACAGAAGAGGCACTGGCCTGTGAGCCAAGGAAAATGCTATTGCAATCACTCAGGTAGGAGGACTCAAGGGCTAGGCAAACACAACAGTACAACTAAGCCTGATTCATTCACAGAAACTTAGAATTTGGAGGGCAAACAGAACTGAAAGTCTAAATTTTATTTCACTTAGGAAGAAACTAAAGTTATAGGAATGTAAAAAGTAACTTGCCTACATTGCAGTGGGAGAATAAGAACCCCAAACCAAGCATTTTGACTGTGCAGGATGGAATATCTCTACAATGTCTTAGACTACATCGTCAATTAGATGATGAGTTCTTTAAGGACAAGGACCATTTCTTGCACTACCTCCTTAATCTCAACAACATACAAGTCAGTGGCTGCAGAAATGGAAACATAAGATCAATCTTCACCAAGAATTCTGAAGTTTTTCCATACTATGAAATATAAGAGTGACCCATATATCTCTCAATCTTCAATTGTCTAGCAGAAGTTTTAGTTGGTGAAAATTAGAAGTGTAATTGTCAAGAAATTAGTGAAAGGAGTGGTGTAGAATGATTAAGATTGTGGATAGGCAGTCCAATAACATGCTGACTTTGATACTGCTGAGGTCTTAAGAGTAGTGAGGAAAACACTCAGTTAAAGCATGCCCATACTACCAGACCAGGACTCATCCTAGTGGTGGTTCAATGGTCCTTCCTTGGAAGCCTGTGGCAGAAAAGAAGAGCCACAGGGTCTAGTCATAGTTATCAGTATAGTCAGTAAATTAATCACCTTGATAATACAGCACAGATTCAACCATAACAGTTCTTCAGAATGAGAAATTATCTGATTGAAAAGTGTGGCCACTAGATTCTGAGAAGATGGCAATGGTGGCATGGTTTCTGAATCTTCACCAGAAACATGAAAAGGCCTAGTAGCAACAAACATCCCTAGCACCCCAACTGTTGTCTACAAATACCATTTCCACTCAAAGAAATCAAGGCTTTTGGGGAAAACAGCTGATCCCAGGTCTGGGGCAGAAGTGAGGCTGCCACAACTTGTCATATCAGAAAGTAAAGGAGCTATCAAAGACTGGGGCCATGTCAAAAAGACTCAGGAGCCAACGTGAAGAAACTCTTTCTGGCCAAAGATGGGACAATTTGACCATCAATAAGGATGATAACTGCAATGAATTAAAGCATATCAAGTATGTTTAAACCCATGAGTTCAAAATGGATACCGAAAAACAAAAACAAAATACCCTAATTTAGTCACTTTTGGAGAATGATAGGAAACCAACTCTTTATTTTGAGAACTAATAAGTAAAAGGAAGCCAGCCCTGGTGGTCTAATGGTTAAGATTCAGTGCTCTCACCACTGCAGGCCAGGTGTGTTTCCTGGTCAGGGAACCACACTACCCGTCTGTAGGTTGCCATACTGTGGCAGCTGCGTGCTGCTGTGATGCTGAAAGCTATGCCACCAGTATTTCAAATACCAGCAGGGCCACCCATGTTAGGCAGGTTTCAGCAGAGCCTCCACACTAGACAGACGATGACAAAGGATCAGACCACACACCTCCGAAAAAACTGGCCATGAAAACCCTGTGAATAGCAGTGGAGCATTGTCTGATATAGCGCCAGAAGGTGAGAGGATGGCACAAAAACACTGGGCAGGGTTCTGCTCTGCTGCACACAGTCGCTGGGAGGTGGAATCCATTCAACAGCACTAACAAGTAAAAAGAAAGGAACAAGCATTCATTTATTTCCTATGAAAACTGTACTCCTGGGTAACCCAAGAAGTAGTTGAAGCGGAATTTCTCTTTAAAGAATTATTCCAGGTAGTAAATGAAGAAAGAAAGGCAAAAAGAGAACATCATCATTTTGTAAACCTTAATGAATTTGTTGACCTAAGCTTGAGCATCAACAGAGAGATGACCAGACAGTATGTGCCTGTTATTGGAGGCATACCAGATCACTTATGATTTGTCATGCCAAAGATAAAGGCATCTGAATCTGATTATAGAAGACAGAGGTGAGAGAATATGTTAAACTACACCACTGGGATGCAGTCAGCTAAATCCTGACAATGGAAAACTCTACAGGACAAACAATCCAGTTCCTTCCACAAATAAAATGCAAAGAATAAAAAAAATCCATAGACATTTCCCTCAAGCTGCTTACTACCCCATTTATTTTTCTCCTTTAAAGCAAGACTCCTTGAAAAGTTGTCTATCTTCATGGTCTCCATTTTGTCACTTTTCATTCTCTTTAGAACCCACTGTCATCTGGCTTTTGTGCCCACTAATCATCCGCAATCATTCTTGTCAAGGTCACCTACCATTTCTATCTTGCCTTACCTATCCATCAGTTTTGTCCTCATCGTATTCAGGAACACTATAACTGGCTTCCGGGATACCTCACCTCCTGGTTGTTCTCCTACCTCCTTGGCAGCTTTTTCCTAGCCTCTTTTGCTGGCTTCACCTCTTCATTCAATTCTAACTACTGGCTGGCCCCAGGACCCAGTCCTCAGCTCTCTTCTCTTTTCCATCCACATTCTTCCTCTGTGTGATCTCATCTATGGTTCCCCTCTAATCCTCTGATACCCACTTAAAAAAAAAATCAACTTCATTGAAGCATAATGTATGCAAAAACAACTGCATTCCATTTAAAGTATAGAATTCAATGACTTTTTGACAGTTGTAAAAAATCACCACTGCAATCAAGACACAGAACATTTCTACCACCTCCAAAGGTTCTGCCTGGCTTTCACGGTCCAACCTCGGTCCCTGCCTCCAGGCAAGCACTAATCTGCCGTCTAACAAATGAGCTCATTTTTCCCCAAATGGACATTCAGTTGTCCCAGCACCACTTGTTTAAGAGAATTTCCCATTGAATACAAAAATCAACTGACCATCCACATCTGGATCTATTTCTAGACTCTATTCTGTTCTCCTGAACCACCTGCCTATTTACCAATACCACACTGTCTTGATACTGCTGTTTCAGTTAGTCTTGAAATCAGTTTTTGTATTTCTTTTTAAAAATTATCTTGGCTCTTATGATTTTCAACTAACAAAAAAAAATTTTTTAGTGGTAAAATGCATGACATAAAATTTACCATTTTAACCATTTTTAAGTATAGAGTTCAGTAGTGTTAAGTATATTTATGCCGTCGTGAAACAGATCCCAAGAACTTTTTCATTTTGCAAATCTGAAACTCTATATTCATTAAACAAAAACTTCCCTTTGCTCCTTCCCCCTAGATCCTGGTAACCACCATTCTACTTTCTGTCTTTATGAATTTGACTCTTTAGATACCTCATTTAAGTGGATTCACACGGTATTTGTCTTTTTGTGTCTGGCTTATTTCACTTAGCATAATCCTCAAGGTTCATCTATGTTGTAGCATGTGACAAGATTTCTTTCCTTTTTAAGGCTGAATAATATTCCATTGTATGTATAGACCACATTTTGTTTATCTATTCATCCACTGTAGATATTTGGGTTGTTTCCACCTCTTGGCTATTGTGAATAATGCTGCAGTGAACATGGGCAGCAAATATGTCTTCAAGACCCTGCTTTCAGTTCTTTTATATATATATCTAGAACTGGGATTGCTGAATCATATGCTAGCACTATTTTTAATTTTTTGAGCAATTCCCATACTGTTTTCCAGTTGCACCACTTTACAATTCTACCAACAGTGCAAAAGGTTCCAATTTCTCCATGGCTCACCAACACTTATTATTTTCTGTTTTTTCGGTAGTAGCCATTCTAATGGATGTGAGGTAATATCTCATTGCAGTTTTGATTTGCACTTTTCTCATGATTAGTGGTGTTGAGCATCTCTTCATATGCTTGTCACCCATTTGTATGCGACTGTTGGAGAAATGTCTATTCAAATCCTTTGTCCATGTTTTGTTTTTTTTTTTTTTTGCTGAGGAAGTTTCACCCTAAGCTAACATCTGCTGCCAATCTTCCTCTTTTTTGTATGTGAGCCGCCACCACAGTATGGCTACTGACAAACAAGTGGTGTAGGTCCGTGCCCAGGAACTGAACCTGGGCTGCTGAAGCAGAGCATACAGAACTTAACCACTAGGCCCCTGGGGCTGGCCCCCTTTTTCCATTTTTTAATCAGGTTTGTTTTTTTGTTGTGAAGTTGAAAGAGTTCTTTATATAATTTAGATATTAACCCCTTATCAGATATATGATTTGCAAATGTTTTTTCCCATTTCATAGGATGTCTTTTCACTCTGTTGATTATGTCCTTTGATGCACAAAAGTTTTGAGGGCTGAGGCAGTTCCATTTGTCTCTGTTTGTTTTTGTTGCCTATGATTTTGGTGTTATAGTCAAGAAACCATTGCTAAGTCCAATGTTAAGAAGTTTTTGCCTATATTTTCTTCTAGGAGTTTTATAATTTTAGGTCTGACATTTAGGTATTTAATTCATTTTTTGTTAATTTTTGTATATGGTATAAGTTAAAGGTCTGATTTCATTCTTTTTTATGTGGCAGATCCATGCTTTTAGAGAAAATATACATGCTTATGGCTATGAAATTTATGTTTTCAACTCCCATTTGTCCTCTGAGTTCAAGACTCATATAGTCAATTGTTAACTGGAGATCAACACTTTGATATCTAATGCACGTATTTAACCTATCAAGTCCAAACAGAATTCTTGATTGGCCCCCAAATTCTGCTCCTCCTCTATCACACCTATCTCAGTAAATAATTTCCATCATTCACTCCATTGCTCACTCAATTCTTTAACTTTCTTCACACCCAGTATCTAATCCATCTGTCAATCTTTTCTGTCTTCCCTCCCAAATATATGTCAAATTAGTTCACTTCTTACCATCCCCACTGCTACCATCTTAGCCTAAGCAAAGGCTGGCCAACTCTTTTTGTAAAGGGTCATACAGTAAACATGTTAGGCTCTGTGAGCCCAGCGGCAAAACTGAGGATATTATGTAGCTACTTATATAACAAGAGAGAAAACTTTTTATGTTTTTGTTTTACAACATTCAAAATACAATAATAAAGCACAACTTTTTTATAATACTAATACTAATAAGGAGAATGGAATTCTTTTATTTAGGGACAAAATTCTGTTTAATTGGTGCTCAAAGTTAGTGTTCCCTATCACCAAAATCAGTTGCAAATATGCATCTGTTAATGCTGATCTGTAATAAGATTTTATGCATTTCACCTTTGAAACTATCTTTTTCCACAGACAGATACTGCCAAATACCAACATCAATCCACAGGCATATGCTTGTAGTTGAGCATATTCGTTGCTTGGAAGGCATTTATAGAATTTTCTTAGATTCTTCTCTTGATATTTGCCTTTAGCCTAAAATTATATTGCAGTTTAATCACTCTTAATTGGAGGTTAGGTGGAAGATCCTCAATTGTATAGTTAAATGGATTTTAAAATATAGAAATTTCCAGGGCCGGCCCAGTGGCGTAGTGGTTAAGTTTGCGTGCTCTGCTTCGGCGGCCCAGTGTTCACAGGTTCAGATCCTGGCGCAGACCTGCACACCACTCATCAAGCCATGCTGGGGCAGCGTCCCACAGACAAAATAGAGAAAGACTGCCACAGATGTTAGCTCAACGACAATCTTCCTCAAGCAAAAAGAGGAAGAGTGGCAACAGATGTTAGCTCTTCCTCACCACAAAAAAAAAAAAGAAAGAAAGAAAACAAAAGAAATTTCCTTTGCTCTTGCATTGAGGTCTGAAAAATGCTGCTAAAACTGCATTTTGCTTCTTGTTTTAATCTGACAGCCCGGGAAGTGGGAAAAGCAGCCTGACACTACTTGTGATTCAAATGTTAGTTGTTGTTAAAACCCCCACACTGTAAATTTTGCATGTAAGCAGTGTTTCGTCGTGCAATTTTAGGTTGAATGCATTAAGGACCATTTTCACATCTGAGGCATAAGCTAATTTTCAAAGCCGTTCAATAAAGTGGTTAAAGGCAGTTCTTCTTGTTCAGAAAAACTTCAATCTTTGTGCTAAGCTCAAAAAAATCACAATAAACTTTACTACTGCTAAGTCTGTGGTATATATAACTGCTGTGTGATAGGGAAAGTTGGGGCATTAAGCTTCTACTTATAACAAAAATTCCACACACAGCCACAGACAGATCGAAACAAATGAACATGGTTATTTCCAGTAAGACTGTATTTACGAACACTGAAACGTGAATCTCATATACCTCTCAGGTGTCATGAAATATTATTCTCCTTTCAATTTTTTTCAACCATTTAAAAATGTACCAACCCCTCAACTTGTGAGCCGTAGAAAAGAGGCAGTGGGCTGGCTTTGGCCTAATGGTCTAAGCCATCAGCACCTCTCACCTGGAGGACTGCAGTGGTCAGATAAAGGATTTCCCTGCCTCCACCACTGGCCCCTGTGGTCTGACCTCCTCACAGCAGGGATTTTAAATCACATCATATAATTCTTCTATTCAAATCCCACAAAAGCTTCATAGTAGGAATTCATTAAAAACCAAACTCCTTGGCCTACAAGGACCCTAAGTGATCTGGTCCCTGCCTATTTTTTACACTCTCTTAACTATGCTCAAGCCAGCCTTGGAGGTCTAGTGGTTAACATTCGGTGCTCTCACTGCTGCAGCCCAGGTTGGTTTCCCAGTCAGGGAACCACACCACCCCTCTGCTCTTGTTATAGTCTGGCAGCTGCCTGTTGCTGCGATGCTGAAAGCTCTGCCACCTGAATTTCAAATAGCAGCAGGATCACCCACGATGGACAAGTTTCAGCAGAGCTTCCAGACTAAGACACACCAGGAAGAAGGACCTGATCAACCACTTTCAAAAAATTGGCCATGAAAACACTTTGAATAGCAGCGGAGCATTGTCTGATAACAGCTTCAGAAGGTGAGAAGGATGGTGCAAAAAGACTGGGCAGGTCTCTGCTCTGCTGTACACAGGGTCACTAGGAGGATCGACTTGATGGCACTAACAACAACAAAAAACCATACGCAAGACATTGGCCTGCCCTCTAGCCTCAACACTAACCAAGCTTGTTCCTGTCTCGGGTCTTTGTACTTGCCATTCCTTCTACTTGGGACTTTCTTCAAAAAGAAGAAATTTCACATGGCTGCCCCCTTCTCCTCATAAGTCTCAACTCAATTCAGAGATGATTTCCTAGCCACCCTAGGTAAAGCTACTTCCTCTAGGTACTTCCCATGAGTTACCCTGTTTTAAAGTCTTTATTGACCTTCTCAGTACCCAAATTACCTTATTTATGTGTTTACATGTTTGGTACCTACATCCTCCTGCTGCAATCTAAGTCTTGGTCAATTCTGTATCTCCAGAATCTAGAATACCACTTAGGTCATATTTGGCATTACCTTCTATGTAAGAGACATTAAAAAAAAATATAATAGTTTCTTTTCTTTACCCTACAAGGGTTAGGCTGATTCCCAGGCAAATAGAAGTATTTCTGCAATATGTGAAATGGAAATAGGTTTAAAAATTTAAATTTTCACATTAAAAACATTTCAATTGTATTGATGAATATGTAAACCATAAATATAAGTACCAATAAGTTGCCCTTAACTTTGCATTCAATTTAAAGCAGGTTTTATGATTACATACATTATGACTATCAGCTTTTTTATCCCCAGCACACTACCACAATCTATATACTTGCATAGAAAGCAAAGCAAAGAAAAGAAGGGAAAAGAAAAGAAGTGCCCAAACCTGACATCTCAGCAATAAGGATTGATGTAATGAAAATAGAGAAATAAAATTCCATTCAAAATTGGAATTTACCTCTATACAGGAAACTGGAATATACACTTTCCCCACCTTCTAGGATTAAGACAATTAAGTTTTAGAATCCACGAAGAACAAAGTACTTGATGCCTACAAGGAGTCTGAGGCATGCCAAAACAACCATGAACCGACCACTTGATAAACTAACAACAAAATGTAAAATAAAGTAAAAAATTAAGATTTGTACTTTCATAAAATATATTCCATACTTATTAAAATATTTCCTCCAAAAATTTTATCCCTTTTCCTATTTAAGTGGCACTTCATAACCAGATAAAAAGTTCCTTCTATTATTTTGATAGTTTGCTCCAACATTTACAAAAAATACTCCTTTTTGTCTTTAAAGAAAAGAATATTTAAGAAGTAAGATTGTTAACAAAATGATTTCAACATTTGTTAGAATCAAATTCATATGAAATTAGCAAGGTTGCTCACTCAAAAAAAGTAAAATAATAAATCAAATGTTCCCAAAATGTCTTCCTAGGATAATAAAACCAGAAGCAATTTCACCTTCAAAAGTAATCTCACTGAACAGTAAGAGGAAGAAATAGTAATAGTTTTCTTTTTCCCCTCACTGATTTCCAACTTGATAATCTGTTTCAAAGGCCATTACTATGGGATTTGTCTTATCGGTCTTCAGTGCAGCTGCTTGTATTATTTTCCACGTTTGCTACAATCAGTGTTTATACTGTTCAAAATTCTCTTCTTTTTGGCAGTTACTAAAATACAATTTTCTAGTTAATAGATAGTAGAGGAGAAAAAAGGATGTGTGTGCATGGGGGGCGGTCAGAAAGACATTTTCCCATTATATTAAATTTTTAAGAGCAACACCAAATCATAAAACATATGCCACTAGAGACAAGAAAACTGCTAAGCTTCTAGGACTGCATAACAAAAGCAGGTAGACTTGCATCAAAATTAATATTTTAAATTATAGTTGTAAATACATTCCAGCTGTTAAATTGTGATTAAACTTTTTGAAGCACGGTGAAAGGAGTTATTTCTGTTCCACTCGTAGGCTTGTTTCTGAGATGTGTAACTGTAATTGATGTTTTCAGGAATGTGAAAGGAGATGGTTAATAATTATTCTTTCATTTCCTACTTCTTTAGGAAAAAATACGAACCTCTACTTATCCTAAGTTATACATTTATATATCCTATACATCCTAAATAGACGGTTTCATAATACATTTGATGACTCTGGAGTAATCACACGCATACAGTACAAATAACAGCTAATTACTTCTAAGGGGGTGGCGGTGGGGAGAAACATCTAAAAACATGGAAAACATTTATTTGGGAACAAAAACATAAGACGGTTATTTCCAAATCTACTTTTTTTTGTATTAGCAAAGTATAAGGGAAAATGTAAGCAACTTCATTTAATTTTTTATTAAAATATTTACTTTAGCATGCATACACATTTATTAGGATGAAAGTTAAAGTTTGTTCTCAGAATTTGTGGGAATTATTTTAATCTAAAAAACAAAAAAAGAAAATAACTTATTTTTAACTTCTTTTTCCCAAGTGGTATGAAAATCAATTCATTTTCTTCAAAAACAGAAAATTAAGGTTAAATTCTAAAAACCTACTCAAATTCTGTGTGGACAAGCATTTGCAAATATATCACAGGTAGTCATTCAATCCGCAAACACAATAACATCTATCATATTTATGTGCTTGTATAATATTCTATATTACACAGGCCCACTGAGCATTTTAAGTTATCATGTTATATAATCTATTTAACACTGCAATCAATTCACAAGTAATTCATTTAATCTGGTATTCTGTAGTAAATAACATGAGATTCATGTGACAACTATTCCAAATTTGTCTGCTTTAACATAGAAAATTAGTTCCACTTAGTTGAATATCAATGACCTATTCAATGTAGAACGCAATAGAGCTGCAATCAGCTTTGTACTGTTATTTATAATAAATTTATCTTCTTTTGAAAATATTTAAGCAAGAATCTGAGAAATAAAAAGAAAAAAGCCTTCAAAGGTATACCATGAATAGCTTCACACCACATAAATGCAGAAATTGTTAGACCTTAGCAGGATCTCAAGATATTTTCAAAAGTATTTAGCTACTCTTCAGGCCTGTAGACAACCTGCTGTGAGCAGGTGGATAGAAGAAATCATGCCACACAAAGAAACAGGCCAATGGCAGTCAGTCGGCTCTGCTTGCAAATGTTCAAACAACGTGACTACACAACATGAAAATCTAGTCTGTAAAATACTAACAAGAAACAACATATTAAGTCCCAGCAGACAAATGACGTTATAAGAAATGGAAAACTACTCGAGCTGTTCAAAGTAAAACTGAAGAGCCTCTGTCAAGATTTTAAAAATTACTTAACAGGAATACAGTATAGTCAGAGTAATAAAAACAAGTTCTATTCATCCAGCATGTCCACACTATGAAAGTGCTGGGGTGTATGAGGAAAAGAGAGTGAGCTCAACACATATAGAACACAGCAAATCTTTTGTTTTGCTTCAACACTTTAATTATATGCTACAGGCAGGAAATCATTCCACTTTTTAAAAATAGTTCTAACTTTTGTTAAGCTTCTAAATTAAAATGTAAAAAGTTTGTCAACTAGATGATAAATTCATCTTCTGTTTAAAAAATCAATTTAATTTATCTGTTCCTAATTTTACATGACAAAAACCAAAACCGTGGTTGACACATGGGAGAGCACTTAGAAAAATACTATGTGTTTTTTCCTTCTATAAGCAATCTCTGATTTACAAAAGGTTTTGCTTGTGAGCTGTCTCACCCAATAACCCCTAGCCACACATGGCTATTGAGAACTTGAAATGTGACCAGAGCAATTGAGAAACTAAATTTTCTATTTAATTTAATTTTTATTAATTAACATTTAAATTCAAATACAGAAGTAGTGTAATACATTTTTCCTGTTAAACACAACTTCATTATTTTGGTAGGTATTTTATTTTAATTGTCCCATTTTTTTAAGATATTACTGTTGCATTGTTACATGCACGTCAGGAGTGTATGTCATTTCTGGCATCACAGTAATAATTTTTTTATATTGTTTCATGTTAAAATGCTAACATCTTGGATATATTGGGTTAAATTAAGTGAATTAGTAAAATTAATTTCACTTATTCTTACTTTCTTCATGTAGCTACTGAGAAACTTAACACTGCATATATGGTTCATATTAGATTTCTAGTGGACAATGCTGTTTCATTCCACAACATTTTAAATTGGTAATTTGGAAATCAGAATACACCTTTCTACAAAAGAATGAGAAAGGATTGTTAGGTTCTCAGATCATACAATTGAGGCCTATTTAATAAACATCATTACTGATGGACTCTACATTTGCAATCAAAATAGTAGAAAAATACTGGTATATACCCTACATAAAGAAAATAAATATGAAATATTATCATTTTATTTTCCTTGAATAATGATATTTAAGGAAAACTTGGTTTAATTATTAAATGAAGAAAGATTAAAAATTACAAAGTTATAAAGAAGACCTTTAAGTATCTTCAAGAGTTTTCAATGTTAGTATTCCCAGTTCTTTGTTATAAACTATTTCATTTTAACATATACGACCTCCTCCTCCTCCTTTCAGATAGATGCAACACTAACTTTATATTTAAAGTTATCAACAATGGTTACAATTTTTGTCCAAGAGTATGATTTTCTTGAGGTCAGAAGACAACTTAAAGCAGCCAGACGGCTACCCTGGAGTAAGAGGTAGTGTGAAGCAGGCTTCACTGAGCAACGAGTAATTAGTGACACCAGGTGAGAGAGAGCGGAACAACGTGTGCACAACTGCTGAGAAAGAGGAAATCAGGAATAGCCTGAGGCGGACCTTTTTCTATACCTATCAATACCTATCAATAGGTGGTACTATTAGCCTTAAACAGCTCAAGTGCTACCCAAAGCAAATGAAGGTAAATAGGAAAGATTGGAAAGAAGCATGCTTGACAGGCAAGATACTCCTGTGGGCGGGTCCTCGGGAGCCCTCTTGTTTCTCTTTGCTCTCACAGAAACTACAGTGATTCTGTATCTGCAGAGATCAATCAGCTGTTCTACTTAATAGAGTATGGATTCTGCAAATGTTAGAAGGTCGGGAATGGAAAAGAATTGATAAAATGGCTGAGAAGGCTACCTTATGAACATAGCTTTTCTGATGAAGGCTTAGAAGAAATAAAATCTAAATCTTAAAATGAAGGTATTGATAAGACAGATTTACTCCTGAAATTGCAAAATGCAGGATGACTATCCATTCATTCACCCACTATTCATCCATCCATTCAGTTATTGGGCCTTTACATGTGCCAGGAACTCAGCAAGGCAGTGAGAATTCAAGATCAAATCAAAACTGAAACAGGTAATTTAGATCAATTAAAGGAAGTTAGGAACGTATGAAATTTATTATCTGAATGATGGTACATGCCAAAATACAATTTATTTTTAAAGAGATTAATGGATAATATCAAGCTTATGAGGTTTACTAATGAAAACCGGGAAAGTGAATAATGTGATCTGATTGGATTTGATTGGATGAATAGGGAGCTAATTCCGAAAGCAAAGGTATGCTTCCTCTCCAACTACTTCATGATCTAGTGAGATAAAGACGTTAACCACTATTTTAAATGTAGTCACAGAGATTCAGCAATAAAAATAAGTATGTGCTAAGTACCCACATATCCTTAAAATGTTAGACTATGCTACCTAGCAGGACATGCTAAGAAAGTGTAAAATCAGCAATTGCCTATCTCCCACCTCAACAGAATATGAAAGAAGTTAAAAATTCATCAGAAGAGGTTGAATCATTGAGCTAAGAATTCGAGGTTGGACACTTAAACTAAGTGAAAGGGACTTCATGAGAATCACACGGTTTCCCATGTGGCTCCCGGATTTTGAGGGACACCTAGAAAAGGATCAGCAATCCTTTTGGTGACACAACAAGAAGAAAAGAGTTTGCTAAGGCAAGGATTTATAACTATCTCTTGTGGCCCAGATGGGGATTGTGCAGAAGAGCTCCAGGCTGGGTCACCACGAGAGAGCTCCCCAACAGGAACATCAGGAGGGATGGGAATCTAGAGGCTGAAGCCAACTGGAAAAGACAGAGCACACAGTTAGGGTTCTGCAGAAAAGGTGTTCTCCCAAATTCACAAAACTGTCCCAAAAGACACTAGCCAGCGTTGGACACTTGCCATGCCTGAAAAGAATGAATGCCAGCTGACATCTGCCCAGGTCACCCTAGTTCTTCCTGCCGTGAACCTCTCGTCTTTGCCCCAAACTGCAACTCTCGAGAGACTGCAGATAGCAGGTAAGAAGTGGGAGAGGATTTAAAGCAAGAAAGAAGCAAGCACCACTCTCAGCTTCTCTATGAAAATTTCTTGGTCTGAGGTGGAACTGAGTTCAGGAGAGGTTTTACCAGTTTTGACATTATAATGAACTAGACTTTTAAACACAGCCTCTTCCAAATAGAATACTGCTTGCTTATTACCTGGTAATAACTATACAGATTGCGCGAATTATACCTGATTTTATGCAGGGGAGGAAAGAAGTTGAGAGAATGGGTTTTAGAAACTCATTTGTAAGAAAGTTGCTTCTATTTGTACTAAAAAAAGTTCCATTTACCAGTGAACTGGTTACACAGTAAAACAGACAAAGGAAGGGCAAGTATTGGGAAGTACTCTGAGTAACTTTCTCAATAACTATCTAAATAAAGCCTGTTCCACAATGAGATACCACTTCATACCCATTAGGATAGCTATGATAAAACAACAACAATCAGAAAATAACAAGTGTTGGTAAAAATGTGGAGAAATCGGAACACTTGCGCATTGCAGGTAGAATGTAAAATGGTGCAGCTGCTGTGGAAAGTAGTTCTTGAAAAAATTAAACACAGGATTACTACATGATCCAGCAATTCCACTTCTGTGTATATAACCCAAAGAATTGAAAGCAGGGACTCAAAAAGATATTTGTACACACATGTTCACAGCAGCATTATTCACAATAGCCAAAAGGTAGAAACAATCTAAATGTCCATCAACAAATGAATGGGTAAACAAAATGTGGTATATCCACAAAATGGAATATTATTCAGCCTTAAAAAGGAAGGAAATTCTGACCCATGCTACAATATGGATAAATCTTAAAGACATTACACTAAGTGAAATAAGCCAGTCACAAAATGACAAATACTCTATGATTCCACTTATATGCGGTACCTAGACTAGGTACCTAGTCAAATTCATACAGTGACAGAGCAGAATGGTGGTTGCCAGGGGCTATGGAGAGGGGGAGAGGAGTGTTAGTGTTTAATGGAATCAGAGTTTCAGTTTGGGATGATAAAGGAGTTCTGAAGTGGTGATGGTTGCACAGTAATGTGAATGTACTTAATGCCACTGAACTATATACATCTAAATGTGGTTAAAATGGTAAATATTATGTTATGTATATTTTACCATAATTAAAGAAAATCCAATTAAGTTTACAAAATAGTGTTGAAAAAAGAAAAACCTAATAAAAGAACAATAGCCCTAATCTCAAACTGGCACAGAATTCTGAACTTCTATCATATTTCTCCTGCTTTTAGAAACTG
Source organism: Equus quagga (assembly GCF_021613505.1). NCBI lineage: Eukaryota > Metazoa > Chordata > Mammalia > Perissodactyla > Equidae > Equus > Equus quagga. Next base: position 13,106,804 of record NC_060272.1, read on the forward strand.
ATAGATGATTGGTGGCTTAGTTTGTAAAAGCACAGAATGTAGGGATCACTTTTAAAACCTTGCCTTTAAGGAGATAGCCACCTGATGATGACAGGTAAGCCTGATAAAAGCTCATTAAAAAAACGAAAAGACAGAGCCAGCCCTGATGGTCTGGTGCTTAAAGTCTGACACGCTCTGCTTCGGTGGCCCAGGTCCAGTTCCCAGGCACAGAACCACGCCACTCGTCTGTCAGTAACCATGCTGTGGTGGTGGCTCACATAGAAGAACCAGAAAGACTCACAACAAAATCATACATCTATGTACAGGGGCTTTGGGGAGAAAAAAAAAAAAAAAACGGTCAAAGCAGGGGACCAGTGTTTGCTGGATACAGGATTTTGCGGTCCTTATGGTACCCACTGCTGCATAGAACACTCAACAAATTGTCTCAAGTTCTCATCACCCACGTCTCTCAACCCAACCCCCTTTTTTCTTTACACTGCCCGCACCCTACTTTAGGATCTCTTACCTCAGGAGTGAAGTAATATGGTTATCTCCTAGAGGAAGTCCTTCCTACCTCCCCCTTCAATCCCTTAACCTCTCTTCTATTGTGAAGGCACATTAACCTTCCACAACAGCATTTTGATGGGCATTATTTTCCTCTGTAACAACGTTTCAACAATATCTCCACTGTTGATTGAAAAGCACAGCCTCTTTAACCTTCTGTTCATAACTTGGCTCCTCCAATCTATTTCCCCACACTTAGCTTGCATTACTACCCTACCTCAATGCTTCCCAATCCATCTCCCATTTTATGAACATACTTTTCTAAGGTGTGTCTCAAATATCATCTGATGCCCTGAGCCTGCAACACATGCACAGACACAGACACAGACACACACACCCTTTTAAAGTAGCTAAAGATTCCCTAGAGACAAATGGAAAATGAAAGGGAGTGACTGACAGAGAGCTTGTAGCTTGTGAAGGTAAATATAGTGACCAGAATTTCATATTAAAGGAAAAATCACTTTTTTGTTTATCATTAATTGAGAAACACTTCATAAACACAACAAATCTTCTAAAGAATTCTAAGGTTGGAAAGGGTGAGGAGGCAGCAAGCTGGTAAGGGAGAGAAACACATGACTACAGGTAGTGCTGGCACAACTGGTCATCCATATTTTAAAAAGTAAAGGCGGATCTTAACTCACCCCGTACACAGAAATCAATCCCAGGTGGATTAAGGATTTAAATGTGAAAAGCAGAACTTAAAAGGTTTGGAAGAAAAATATAGGTAAGTATCTTTACTCATGAGCTTGGCAGTAGAAGAGGATTGTTAGGCAAATACAAAACACACAAACCATGAAGGAAAAGATTGAAAATTCTGATAGTAAATCTCTGATTTAAAACTTCACTTTCTAACTTAGAAAGGTAAAAATATAAGCTACAAACTGGAAGTTATTTGTAACACATATAACTAACAAAGAATCAGGATCCACAAAATATGAACAACTTTCATGAATTAAGAAAAAAAGACAATTTAATTTTAAAAATGGGCAAACGCCATGAACAAGCATCTTGAGAAGAGAAAACAGGACTGTCAATAAACATATTTTTTGAATGCTCATTGTCATTATTAATCAGAGAAATATACATTAAAACCACAAAGAGATACCATTTAAATCTACCAGTCAGGAAAAACTTAAGTAGTCTGGATACCAAGCGTCCACTAGGATGTGAAACAAAATGTTCACGGCGCAGATGCCTGTGTTCAAATTCTGGCTCTTCCATTTACTAGAAGAATGCCTTGGGCAAGCAATTTAGCCTCTACAGGGCTGTCTACCCAACTGCAAAATGAGGGATAACATTAGTACATACTTTATTGGACTGCTGTGAAGATTAAATAAATTAATACAAAGAAGTGCTTAGAAGAGTCAGTGCCTGACATCATAAGTATACGATAAGCTTAGCTTATTATTCATATTATTAATATCATCATCATCACTATTGGTAGGCATGTAAATTGGTACAGGCACAGAGGGAAGACCTTCTGGCATTACCAAGTAGGATTAAGGATGCATGGTCCCTACAACCCAGCCATTCCACTGGCATATTCCTTGGAGAAACTGTCATTTCAAGAAGAAACATATAATACTAGAAGAACGTTCATAGAAGCATTATTTGTGTAACAAAACAAATAAGAAAAATGTCTAAAAGAGGAAGAATACATAAATTGTGGCATATTAATATGACATTAACATGTATAATGAAAATAAACTAAGGCTGCATGCATCTCACTAACATAAGACTGGAGGAAAAAGCAGCACACAGAAGCATAGGGAGTACGGTGATGTTTACATAAAGTTCAAAAACAGGAATCGCTAAATAATGTATTGTTTACAATTTTATTCTATATGTAAATATCCCTGAAGAAAAGGAAGAGAGTGATAAATTTAAAAATCGGGATGGTGGTTACCTCTAGGGCAGGAGGAAGGAAGATGTTAATCAAGGGGGAGCACAAAGTCAATAGTATTGGTAATGATTCCCTTTTTAATCTAGATGGTGGGTAAACAGCTTCACTGTGTTATTCTTTAGCAGTTATAAGATTAGTAAGCATTACTTTGTGTATACAAAATAGTTAATAATAAAAAGTTTTAATCTATTTACAAAAATCCAGAAAAAAAAGAACAGCAGTTACTGCTGTAAAATCATTTGAAAAATACCTGTGGTAATATCCATCCAACAGTTCTCCTCTGAACTTACCATAAACAAGGACAAGAGAAATACAAACAGATACATAGTAATATTTTCATAGCTATTTGCTTGGAAGTAGTGAGCTGAACATCTTGGGCAATGCAGCCCAGGAAGTCAGCATAGAGAAAAGAGTTAAGAATAAATCTTGAAGATGTGCCGATGCTAACAGGCAGGTGGAAAAGAAACCAACAAAGAACCCTGTGAGGCTACCAGTTATTTCCTCCTGTTGTTCTTCCAAATTCCTCCATCACACAGTGCCATTCATCCTGATTGTTACTATTTTCCAGGCAAAATGACTTGCTACTTCCTTTTCTGTAACACCTCCTAACTTCTCTCTTTGCCTCCAGTCTCACCCTTCTTCAATCCATTCTACGATGTAAACCCCAACTGTGTTCACATCATCACTTTCTTGGTTAAAACTCTTCCATGGGTCCCCATTGGCTTAAGGATAAAGCAGAGCCCATAATATGTAACTGACAAAGCTACCAATGACTTGGCTCCTACTTACCTTAATTTTGCTCATCACTCCCAACATAGTCTGTTTACAAAGGTTTAATGCAGTGGTTCTCATACTGTGGCCCCTGGACCTACAGCATCATTATTATGTAGGGAAGGAAGACATTTCCTCTTCCCAAATGGGGGTTCGTCTGGCCGGAGAACGAATTAAATTCACATGAGACAGAATAGCAAGAGAAAATTAAACAAAGCTTTATGAGGAACCATCGCCCGGGTCCTTTCTTCCCAAAGGAAGAAAGGGCACCGAAGAAGTGGGGTGCACAGAGTGGTTATATACCCCCAAACAGGGTGTTTCACATGTGATTGAAATGTCCCTCCCACAATAGTCACAAGATTGCCCTGTTGGCACAGTGCTTGATGGACACAGTCTGCTATCTTGGTGGGTGTAGCAGGAGGCAAGTCTATCGTCTGGAGCTGGGCGGTCACAGGTGAGCGCAGCAACCAGTTCCTAGCCTAAGGAAAGATGCTTAATCCTTAAAGAAATACCAACGTTGGGAGGGGGAGGGAAGTGAGTTACGGGAGGTTACCAGACTAGCACAATAAAATGCAGATTTTAAGTCCTTGCCTTTGGTAGTGATTAAGAGTTTCTAGAGAGAAGGTCATCTCCTTTCTTCTTCCTGGTACAGAGAGGGAGGCACCTTTTACAGATAGAGACTTACCTTACAAATGTAAGTGTCCTAACAAAGGGCAAGTTCCATTCCTCAGAGCCTCCTTCCCTGTCCCAGTTTATCAAAAGCAATCAGCCTCAAATAATCCTGATGCCAAAGAGATATATCTTGGGGTGGCCAATTTCAGGTCCCCACAGTACCTGGAAACTTATTAGAAATACACACCTTGCCCAGACCTACTAAATCAGAGTAAACTCTGCAGGTAGGTGCGACAATCTGAGTTTCAACAAGTCTTTTAGTTGATTCTGAAGCACATTAAAGTTTGAGCATCACTGGTTTATGAGTATGAATGAGAGGTAAATTACTAACTGAAGAACTCTGATGGGGAAAATAGAAAAGTCCTAGATAGCACTGTGGTTAGAAGCACACACTCTGAGTCACACTGCCAGGCTTCAAATTTCTGCTCAGCTTCTTCCTGGCTTGGAAATCACAGGGAAATCACTTAGCTTGCCTCAGCATAGTGCAACGCTTAACAACACGGATCCCACAGCAAGACTGCTTGGATTTAAATACTATTAGCTGGGTGACCTTGAACAAGTCACTTACTTTCTCTGGGCCTCCGCTGCCTCATTTACAATAGTATAAATAATAGTACCTACTTCATACAGTTGTTGTGAAGATGAAATGTGAAGAAGCTGTGCTTACAACTATACCTGCCACGCAGTAAGCACTATGTGTTATTTATTCTTATCATGTTATTAATTTCACAAGGATCATAGTATATTCTGGAGATAAAAAGAGTCAACACTGAAAGCTACTTCCCATAGAAAATAAATAAAATTAATCTGTTCTGGTAAGGAAAAACTTTGCTCACCTTTTTTAAAGTAAATGACTTTTCTTTTCCAGTATACCATTTACCTCTCTGAAAGAGGTCATTTCCTTCCAACGAGAGAGCACTTAACTGGAAGCAATGACCTCCTCTAAAGAGCCAAGGGTCTGCCTTGAGGGGTCATTTATTTCACATTAATTTTTTTCTTTTTTAAGCAAAGAACTTGCAAGAATTAAAAGGGATTTATTGAACATTATCCCTATGCTAGGAAAAATATTTCTACGGATTATTCTAAGTATATTATTTAGAATACATAAATATATTAATATAAATATATATACAAATATATTCTAAGATATCCAATGTTAATTTAGCTAGAAACTCCACGTGTAAAAGTGCCATTAAGACATCTATGTGCATAGTCATTGAGGAGGACTCTGAAAATATGATGATAGAAAGATTTGGATAGTAGGACTTCGTATCTCTCTCTACTCAGAACTGAGAGGTCATACTATCTCCTCCTGACCAAAACACACGAATGCCTGAGCCACAGCACATTCAATGCAGAGTATATTCTATTGAGCATAAACAAGTGTGACATAACCCATTTTTGAAGACATAATAAATGGATCTAAGTGATGTGAAATTAGGCACTGATATTTTTTCCATCGGTCTCAAAGTGTTTCACTTCATTAGAATATGAAAGAAAATATGAGAGAAAAAATATACTGGAACAAGTCACAAAACCAAAGTCAAAATACAGAACTCATTACAGAGAGTTCAATATTTCTTAGAAACCAAGAGATAATATACCAATTGAGCCTGGCTTGGAAATTAGTTTAGTCATCAAATATTTACTGGGGGTGTCTTGAATCCTCTGACCCACAGTCTCTAATAGAAGTATATATGAATCTAGTTTAGAGTAATCTTTATCTGCGATTCTCTTGATTATTCTAGGTTTTCAAAATCAGTTTCCTGCATAAAATCCAATTAAGGGAATGCAAGAAACATTTTCCTAAAAAAGAAAAAAGCACAAGCATTTAATGCTATGGGGGGGGGTTATGATTTTTATTTGCATGTGATAGCCACACGTTCCACGGTATTTTTAATTTTTTTTTTCTGGAGCCTTAAACCTCAACTATAAGTGCGGTGAAGGAATTTTGGCAGAATCTCTTTTCATAGCTGTCTACTTTAAAATGTAGGTCACTGATCACAAAGAACTTTCAGGCAACTCTGGATTTCAAGGCATCTCCTCGATGCAAGACATTTTATATGGTGGGGGAAGAAAGGTTAGCAAATTAAGATTACTCACTTTTCAAAAGGCATCAATGTGTTATGGAAAGTCAGCCTGAACAGCTCATGTTTCTGTTGATCTAATACTATACAACTTCAATTGCATAGAAAAGGAAGGCAAGAAAGTAAGTTCTATTTCACAACTAAAAACTCACGATGACAAAGAAAACTGCTAATCTTCTAATATTTTTAGAAAACCATGCAGGATGCTTTATTTACAACAAAGGGTAATACGCTAACTTTCCTAGATTTCTCAAAAAAAGAAAACCTTGATTCTTCAGAATAAGACTTCACTCAAGATCCTCTAAAATAAGAAAAAAACGTTTTCAACTATAAAATGTATGAGATGGACTATCCCTGTAAGTATTAACCACACAGGTACAGGTAAGGATTGTGGACTTGATGGAGCCCTCTAAGTAAATCATCAGACTATTTACCTGTATCGTCCTCTCAGTGCCATCAATGTTGACAGACAATAAGGGTGAAGCCAGGTTCCACGTGCTGGTCACATTTAGTTTCGACCCATCAACTTCCACCTGTTGTGACACCAAATAAGACTGTTACCACGAAGAAAGACAGAAAACTGATCTCAAGTTCATCGCTGCATACAAAGCAGCAGCCATTTTAAACAGATGGCTCCCAAACAACCTGTCATGTTTACTGCTCCCGCCATGAAAGACAGGGTCCAACAAGAGTCTTCTTAGCCATCTCTGGGGAGAGGTGAAGGACCTGGGCACAGCTGCCTCCGGGTACTGAGGTTTCAAGTGATTTCCAGTAAGTAACAAACAGCCTTCTAACTCTAAACCTATCTGGACATGCTACATTTACTGCAATTAGACAAGTAATGCATATAAATTCCAGTGACATTTTGCAACCCACACAACAGGGCTTGCATATAATATCCTCTCCAAGGACCAAGAAAGAACTTTTTCTGTGTTAATTTTAATGAAGGACTATGCATTGTTATCTTAATTAAACAGAAGCTTTAATTAGGCAAAATTCTTTGATGTTCAATGTTAAAAGTCCATTTGAACTTTGCAAAGTTCTGGCATATTTTTGTTGATCATAAATGACTAATTTCATCAAGTCATCATTTATGAAGATGCAAAAAAAAAACCCCACATAATCTTTTAAAACAGAGATAGTTTAAGAGAAAAATTCTAACTTTAAATAATATAAAACTGAAAAAAATCAAAGCTAATTTAAAATAAAAACTCCCATTAGTAATTTCTTCCTTTTCACTCACTGATGCCCTACTCTTCAATATGAGAGGTAAGAGAAAAGAATGTTATTATTTTAAGTCCACAGTAAGCAACCCAATAAACAGATATTTAAGTTTCAAAATAAACCTATAGCAGAGCGAAGATATATGATCCCTAACAATTCCTTCATTATCACTTCATTCTCTTAAAAGATACTCACTTATTAAAATAAAAGACACATGGACTTACACTGTTGAGAAGCATACGTGTATATATGGAAGTTTGTCTGAATAGATGTTTATGTATTTATATATTTTCCCTAGAGTGTGGTCATAAAGTCTAGAAACAAAGATATGCTATCGGCTACATAATGAAGTATCAGTAGGACTTATATTATGCACTGGAATGTGTTTCTGACTTCAGTGGCCTCCCTGTACAAACAGTACAGTTCAGTAACTGGGAAGAAAAAACAGTGGCATCGAAATCACACCGCCTTGGGTCTCACTTCTGTTTTGCTAAGTTGGAGTTGTTTACCAAGCTGGAGTGTTTAACCTCTCAGAGCTTCAGTTTCCAAACTATAATACAGTAAAATATCTAACCAAGAGGGTGCTGTAAAGGTTAAACAAGTTAACATTCAAAAGTCTCTACCAATATTCCTGTCATGGTAGGTCCTAAATATTTTCCCCCTTCTCCTGTCTCTAATGGTTTTACTACCCTTAAATGAGTTTTAAAAATAAGGTCAGATAATCATACTATCTCATAAATTATTTACTATTAAAACACTACATGATAAAAATCTGAGCAGCAGAAAGACTGTAGTTTTGATTAAAGCAGCAATAATACATTTTAAAATTATCCAATTTATTCCCTCCCCTCCAAATTAAATATTATGCAATGAAAGATTTCCAAAAGAAGCTTTCAATAGATAAGGTTTTACAAATAGTAAGTGCTTTTTAAAACTGAAAACAATATTTGCTTTGAAATGGCTTCTAAATTTAAGAGGTTAAAAAAGTTCAATAATCCATTATAAAAGTTTTGTTTTATTTGTGAAAAAAGAAAGTTAGAGGCTGTAAAGAAAGATTTTGAATGATAATCATTTAAAATTTGTATTTGATATTAATTTCAAATATACAAGGCTGGCAGAATAAAATTGCAATTGCTATCTTTAGGGCATATGAGAGGGAACTGAGAAAAGAACCTAATCTACTCAAATCATGTTAAAGGAGAAATCAATTTACCACAAACTGAAATAAACCATTTTTAAGGATGCTCAAACAAAATGTGACATATCCATACAATGGAATATTATTTGGTAATAAAAAGGAATGAAATACTGATACACGCTACTACATAGATGAACCTTGAAAATATGTTAACTGAAAGAATCAAGTCACAGAAGACTACAAATTATATAGTTCCATTTATGTGAAATGTCCAGAATAGAAAAACCCATAGAGACAGAAAGTAGATTAGCAGCTGCCTTGAGCTGGGGGTAGAGGTATGGGGATGGATGGAGGGACTGAGGGGTGACAACTATGGGGTACAGGTTTTCTTATTTGGCATGACGAAAATGTTCTAAAATTGACTGTGCTTATTGTGCACAGCTCTGTGAATATACTACAAACCACGAATTATACACTCTAAATGAGTAAATTGTATGGTATGTGAATTATATCTCAATAAAGCTATTAAAAAATAAGTAACAGACGCCACCCTGGTAGCGTAGCGGTTAAGTTCACACACTCCACTTTGGCGGCCTGGGGTTCCCCAGTGCAGATCCCGGGTGTGGACCTATGCACCACTTGTCAAGCCATGCTGTGGTAGGCATCCCACATATAAAGTAGAGGAAGATGGGCACAGATGTTAGCTCAGGGCCAATCTTCCTCAGCAAAAATGATGAGGATTGGTGGTGGATGTTAGCTCAGGGCTAATCTTCCTAAAATAAACAAATAAATAAGTAAGTAACAAATGAAAACAGAGGGGGGAATTTTAATTTTTCAGAAATTGGAAACAGTACTTTTGTGAGAAATTAAAGATGACCCCAAAACAGAGATACCATACCATGCTCATGAATTAGAAGTGTTTTAGAATTATTAAGACATTAATTTCTCTCCCAAATTGATCTATATATTCAATGTAATTCCAATCAATATTTCAGCAGGCGTTTTTTGTTGTTAGAAATTGATAAGCTGATTCTAAAATATATATAGAAAAGCAAAGGATATAGAATAGTGAAGACAATTTTGAATATTAGCAAATTTGGGGAACTCACACCACTTGATTTTAAGACTTCCCATAAAGCTACAGTAATCAAGATACATTCATTAATAGAACAAAATTGAGAGTTCAGAGACCCACACATAAACGGTTAATGAATTTTCAAGAAAAGTGCCAAGATATTAAATGAGGAAAGTACAGTTTGTCAACAAATAGCCTTGGAACAACTGAACATTCACATTCAAAAAAATAAACCCTGACCTTTACCCCACATCATAAAATAAAATAAAAATCAACTCAAAACGATTAAAACTAAACATAAAACTAAAAAACTTCTGGAAGAAAACAAGAGAAAATCTTTATGCCCTTGGTCCAGGCAAAGATTTCTAGACACAAAAAATAGAAATCCTACAAGAAAAAGAGGATGAGTTGGACTTCATCAAAATGTTAAGAAAAGGAAAGTTGAGCCTTGAGTTGGGAGAAAGTATTTGCAAAACACACATCTGATAAACGACTTATATCCAAAATATACAAAGAACTCACAACTCAATAAGAAAAACAACTGAATTTTTTAAAAAGTGGGCAAAAGATTTGATCAGGCACTTCATCAAAGAAGATGGATAATAAGCACATCATTGATCAGTCATTAGGAAAAGGCAAATTAAAATTATAATGAAATAGCACTACACACTCACTAGAATGTCTAAAATGAAAAAGAGTGATGATAATAAGCGCTGTCAAACATGTAGAGCAATCAGAACTTTCATACATTGCTGGTAGGAATGCAAAATGGTAAACCCACTTTAGAAAATCCCACAGCAGTGAAAAGATATGTATACACAAAGATTGTTCATGAATATTCACAGAAACTTGTTTATGATAGCAGAATATATATAGCAGAATGTTTACATTACCCTCAAACTGGAAAAACCCCAAAAGTCCTGTGAACTGATTAAAGGATAAACAAATATGGCATATCCATACAATGGAAAGGTAATTAGCAATAAGCATCTCAAAAGCATTATGCTAAATGAAAGAAGGCTGACACAAAAGAGTATATACTATATGATTCTACTTATATGTAATTCTGGAAAAGGCAGAAATCAAATCAGTGGTTGCTAGGGGCTAATGGTACAAGGACGACTTTGACTAGGAAGGAGCATGAGAGAACATTTTGGGGTGATGGAAATATTCTAAGTCTTGATTTTGGTGGTGATTATACAACTATATATATATTTCAAAACCCAAACCAACCGTACCATTAAAAAGAGTAAACTTTACATAAATTTACATAAATTATACCCCAATAAATCTGACTTCTAAAAAATGAAAACAGAGGGAGAAAAATCTACCTCTTCAAAAACTGAAGGGAGTAGTTTTAAACTACCTTGATTTATCTTCCCTTCCTGATAAACTCATTTCTTTCCCTGCATCCTCTGCTATTGGATGAGTGGATGTGAACATTAACTTGGCAAGAAGAATGGAAGGAAAGTTCCTTCCAGACGGAAACATGAAAATAAAAAAAGGCCCTTTCAGGTCCCTGTGGATTACATGAAGAAAAGGTACAGAGGGAAGATGAAGATATCAGATATTAGAGTCCTCCCTATTTCCTTTTCTGCATGGAACCTTGGGAACAGGTAGGAGAGTGGCAGTGGAGAAAGATGGGTGAAAACATTCTGACAGGTATCAGGTACCCTAAAAATATCTGGGCTGGAGGTCTGCTTCTGAGATACAGTCTTGAGGAGGCTACAGGCTTCTAGTAAAGCCCAGTACTCAGTTTCACAGCATTCCTAACATGGTATGGGAGTAACAGCATATCATGGATGGAGGAAGAGACTGGACAGATGATCCAAGTACATCATGGTAGAAATCCAGAAGTTTCTACCTGTCCTACTCAGATGACTAGAGAAGGTCTGGGTCAGAACGAAGCCCATATGGTACAGGAGACTACATGACTGTAGGCAAATAGTAATCAGGACTATAGGCAGCAGGAGCCTCTTCAATGGCTTCCATGCCAAATAGGATGAACCATTACTCAACAGTCACCAGTCTGGGTCCTTGCAACAAAGTCTTGTAAGGACAGTGTGGATCCGAGTTATCCTGCCCACATCCATAGTTATGAGGCCAGTGTGACCACATTCCCAAAGGTCCCTCTTACATGCACCCAGACTCCACCTTGGTAGAAGCTGGAGGAAGGGGAAGAAAGATGAAACACTACAGTACCTGAAAAGATACTATTTAAACAAAAGAGCCCAAAGATCCTGTTTTTCAGCAAGTCTTTCTTCCTCCTCCCCCCTTACTAAAGGTAGAGGGATCAGGAAGAAGATTACACATGATAGACAATAAAGAAACTACATTTCCTAGTACATCTGGTAAGTACTGAGTATAATTTTGCAACTTCACTATATAGCTGAAGCAAGGAAGCTATCATAGCTCCACATCATGAACTATGAAACACAGCTGCAAGCTTTAAATAAGGGAAGAGAACATGCTGAAAGCCATTATATGCCTTCTTGGGGCTCAAGCAGTAAACAGATTTCTCCAAAAAGCATAATTCTAAACAGCAAATGCAATGATTCTACCGATGGTATCATTAGGTGAGTGAAATCAGACGTAAGTATAAGCCATAGGAGAGGCAGGGAATGTTTCTTTGCACCACATTTTAATACCATAGAAAGGTATGGGTAGACTGAAGAAAAGAATTCTTGTTACTATGCCATATATATCATTTACACCTAATTCTTTAGCCAAGGGTGACTGAAGCAGCAGATGTAGAGTGGAAGTGGCATTGCATTGTTATGACACTGAGAAGCTGACATAAGGAACCACCCTATCTTTTCAATGCCCAAAACTAGTGTGAAATGAAATCTAGGGCAAAGGAAATAACAGATTTTGTGAGAGAATTAGGGTACCAAGCCTAACAAGGAAAAGTTGCAAGCTGCCCATGCTTATACCCAACCATCTACCCTATTGCAACATAAATAATAATCAGAAAATAACCAATACTGGATCTTCGCATATAACTTGCAAAAAATATTTTTATAAAGAGAAAAAGGTAAATTAAGAGCACACAACACAAGAACTATTCAAAGAAACACAGGAAGAGTCCAGATAAATAATTCTGCAAAGTCTCAAAGACAACCGTAGGAAACGTGACCCCTCTTTAAAAAAATGAGCTCAAAGAAGAAAAACAAAGGTTCAAAGAAGAGACTATACACCAACAGAAGGAAACGAAAATCAAGCTGGTAGAATTTAGAAAAAAAAAAATGAAGAAATAAATAACATTATAGAGTTAAAAGCCACATTAAGAAGCAACCCAAAATAGAATAAATGTGACTAAAAAGAAAAATAAGGACATGGAGAAATCATTTAAACAAAATGGAAAAGACCAACAATATAGAGACAATTTATAGAGAAGACAATAGAGATGGAGGAGGAAGAAATGGAATCAAAAGAATACACAAAAGTCTTCTTCAAAAAGACTTTTATAAAGAAAAAAGAATAAATGTAAATTCAAAGATATGACAGGGTAAAACTTTTCAAAATAAATTAAACCTTGAATTTGTAGAATGATGATCTTTATGGAACTTTAAGAATAAAGAGAGAATTATGTGGGTATTTAGGCAAAGATAAGAAATCATGCACAAGCAAGGAAAAACCTTAGCTCAGCATAATTTCGCAAGAGCAACACTGATAGAGAAGACGACAGAGTAATGCTGTCTAAGTACTTAAAAAAAAAAATTTTGCCCCCCAATTTTATACCTAGCTAAGATGTCCTTAAAGTGTATCATATAAATATATTTTGTAGCATGTAAGAACTTAGGGCTCCTTCTTTAAAAAGGAGGCACCTCTATACATACTCATATGAAACCATCCCTGAGAAAACAGAACAGTGTATACATTATGCTATTATTTGTTAAGAAAAACAAAAACCCTATAAGCATGTGTTTTTAAATGCATAGAATATCTCTGGACAAATGTATAAGAGGAGCAGAGGGGCTGAGGGACAAGGTTGGAAGGGAACTGCTTTTCACTGCAAATCCATTTCTATTTTTCGAATTTTGTCCTGTACACATTATATATTAAAAAATTAAAAAGTGAGGAGAAGTGTGAGTGCCTAATTCCCTCTCTCATTATAGGATGCAATCAATACCAACTTTAGACCTTTCACTAAGACACATAAAGAATAGTAGTTGTTCTTTTAAAACTTCATTTTGGTTAACAGAAAAATACTTATTTCAATTTGTCTTGTCACAGATTTCTTGATTTCATCTACAGCATCCAATTTTACAATGTATTTCAGACAATCTCTCTTTCTCAACTCTCTTCCTCATCTAAAAATTAGGCAACTGGAGATCTCTTTTAGGTCTAAAATTCTACAGTTTTATGGTTGCAAAGCCCTTTAAGATATATTTAGACAGTTAATTTCTGATCTGGAAAATTCCAATACTAGAAAAGGATTTTTGTTTTACTCAAGCACCTCTATTTGGGGTTTGAAGTTCTTAAGATCTTTCCTTTAACAGACAATAAAAGCTAACAAACGGAGTCAAATTCAGTGTGGTGATAAAATGAAATATAGACCAAGGTAAAGTGACAAATGACATAATACTCTGGGACTTAAGTAAAATTTCACACCTTTCAAGGCAGATAATACTGTAGAAATTTCTAGATCTGTGAAAACACTAGAATATTCTAATTACTTTTTAAAACTCTGTATTTTAAAAACAATCCAATGCAAAGATACAGTATCTCTGTTTAGAAGCACTGACTCAAACGTAAAGATTCTCCATCCTCAGTTGAAACAGACCTAGGACTCAAGTGCACCAAATTTACGTTAATTATCATATTAACACTGACCCATACTGTTAGCAGATGACCCTCTCTTTTTCTTTATCAAAACTGAAGCCATGAGACATAAGTCCTCTTATTTTTTTGCATCATCAACCATCTTCTTTCCTTTACTGATACCTCACACGCTGGCTGCTTCCCCTCTGCTTTCTAAGACGTTCAGGACTCCCATATTTTCCCAGCACATGCACTTGACCCACAATGCCCTCCAACTACCAAACTATTTCTCTCTTTTTCTCTGACAAGTTCTAGAGCAAGTGCTCTAAATCTACGTTCTTACTACATACCTTTCCCCCTAACCTTCAATGATCTGGCTGCTCTATTCTGAGAGGTCACAAATAGTCTTCAGCAATTTTTATACTCTCTCAATTCTCATTTTTCTTCACTTCTCAACAGGAAGGAAGAGCACTCTGAGGAGGTGATCTTTAAGCAAGATCTGAAGAGTGAGCAGGAATTTGTGTGGTTATGGTAGGTGGGTGGAACTATCCAGAGGGAATATCCTAGAGGGAATATCACATAAAAATAAAAATCCCTGAGGCAAGAGAAAGCTTAGCTTATTTGAAACCAGTGTGCAGAACACAGAAAACAAAGGAGAGAGTGGTACCTGAAGAGAGTGGAGAGCAATGGGAAACACTAAAGGATTCCAACTGGAGACGGACAACATCAGCTTTGTGTTTTTAAAAGATCACTCTGGCTACAGCTTGGAGAATGAACTGGATGAAACAAAAATACAAATTATGTTGACTATGTCTAGATTATTAGTAGTGGAGAGAAGGGGGATACTCAGGAGTAATATAAACTGAGGAAGGAAAGTGGGAAGTGTGAATACAGAGGTCAAGATATGAAATAGTCACTGAAGAAAAAGGAGAAGGATGAGCTTATTAGAAAAACAGTAAAACTGCTACAGTGTTGGATGCTCAGCTGCAGTGGGACGTCATGCAGATGTAATGATAGGAATCTGCCCTTGGTATGTCATTGTTTCCAGCAACGCTCAGGTACTTTGATGGAGGCATAAAAAAAGCAGGATTTTGAGTTCATCTAAGTTTGTGATTGATGGAAGAATGAAGGGGTTTAGGAAGTTAAGGTATTAGTAAGTGATTGAAAATAATTATAGCCCAAGGACTCTAAGCTGGATAAAGGATGAAAAAACAGGAGCAGGTCCATGGATGGAGAGAAAATATAAGGACTATTGGTTGTACTGAGGCAGAGGCAGACCATGAACTGGTTGCTGGCCTTTAATTGCAGGGGGAGGGATGAAAGGGAGGGAGCCTGAAGGTTGCCAAGAGGGAGGGGAGGTAGTGATGTAGACTGATAATGTGCACCTCAAAGAGCAAGGTTTTTACAAAAGGGAGGGGAAGAGTGGTCTAGAAGGACACTAGAAGAAAAACAACCCCACTCCCATCCCCGAGCTGCACGTGGTATGAGAGAAAAACTATCACCAGGTTTCTGTGAAGGCAAGTAAGCGGTGGCACACTCAGAGAAAAAGTTGAGAAGACAGGGGAGTTTGTTGATGACAAAACAAGAGATACAGAAGGCACAGTGGAAAGGGTTGAGAGGAAGTGGAGAGACTATATGAAAGAGCATAGGAAACAGATTTAGGAATAATCGGATGACTGGAGAGGCTTTCAAAGAGCTCAACTTTTCTCCATCTCTACCACTCCCATCTTACCAAACCTCCCACCAGCTCTCACCAGGACTACTGCAACAGATTAGTCTTCCCACATATATTCCTTCATATCTCCAACTGGTTCTCCTCACTACAGGCAGAATAATCTTTTGTAAACATAAAACTGACCATTTACAAAATCAGAGATAAAGGGTAAAGGAAGACAATGTGAGAATGATCAAACGCAGGTCCTGCCTGCTTCTGAAAAGGGTAAACTCCAAAAGAGAGGTGTAGGACTTCCATCTTTAGTATAAGGACATCATATGTCTCACCATCTTGTAATCATTTAAAGATTACATTCTATTTTAAGTAATGACATTATAAGTTCAAATTAATCAGAGCAAAGCCATGGTGGGTGGAATTCACGAAATTCATTTCAACATGCTCTATTTTCTGAAAACTTTCCCCTAGCTTAAAGAGATCAGTTTAGTTGAAAATTATTCCTAATGAGAATATTTATATTTAAAAGAGTTCAAAAACTTGATTTCTTTCCTATTTCAAGGAAAGCATTTTCTCATATTTAATAACCTACCTGTAACTTTGTATTTCATTAAAAGCACTGAACTGCATTTGTGGTACAAATAATGTTGATGTGGAACATTTTCCATGAGTTGTTTGGAACATTCAATTTTCCTATCTACGTAATCATAAGGGAAAAAGAAAGTACACACCCTAAATTAATTTGACATTTGAGAGAGATTACTTACATCCTTTACCATTAAAAAACAAAAAAAGCACTTCCTCAGAGATACCTCATGACACAGTTAAAATATTATAGTTTCTATTGCAGTAGGCAGCTGCTAAACAATTTTTTTCAACAATAGGAATATAAAACTTACAAAACAAGATATTTGCCAAAAAGCATTTCCAAAAATAATAAAAATTTGGGAAGATACAGGCTATAAGAAGTGTTTGTGATTCACCCTACAAGTCTTCTTTTTTGTTATACACAAATTCTAAATTATTTTTTGTCATCAAATGTTAGGAAGACTAGCATTGTGAAGAACTAAATCTAAGATAAAAATCAAGGTATTCCACTATTTTTAAAAGACTTTGGTCATATATCTTCCTTCTATTTCTGAAAACAATATGAAGGATAAGAAAGATCTGTGGATCAAGCTATAACTAATTCTCAGAAAGGAATAACTAGTTTCTGCCCCTTTAATAGGCTTTCATAGTGTATCTTAAAAATAATCACTCTGCACAGAAAGTGGAAAAAGATATGCACTTTTCTGATTTGACTATTAGGCTGAAAGGGACCCCAGAAACATTATATTCCAACCCAACCCACTCTTCCTCCTATTTCACAATAAGGAAATTAAAGAGCCATCTAAATTATGTAAGTTATAGAAGCAATTATCTTACAATTCTCCTCAGACTATTTCACTTAAATCCAGGTGTCAAAAGTAAAAGGAACAAATGTAATCTAAATACATATGATACAGTGCTCGCATATAGTAGACTCCCATTGCATATTTGTACCTTGTAAGAAAAGACTGTTCTAGAGATAAAGATCTTTAATGGTTCTTTTTGGGTCTTATCTCTTAATTACTATGAACAAAAATACGATCATTAAATTATATATCAAATAGATCAAGTATATCCACACTCCCCAATAACAAAGAAATCTATGTGCCATGCAGTTAATTAAATTGGGATATTGCCACCATCTAACATTATTATCGTTCACCAACTTTTACATAAACTGCTACTAGATATGAGAAACACAAACATACTTTTTAAAAAATTCTAAAAGTTAAGATGTTGGCAATGAGAAGCATATAATTTTCCTGTTATTTAGATCTAATAACTTTGCTAAGTTAGCTGCTTCAACATTAATTTCTCAGGTAAAACACGACAAAAACAACCAAACATTTTTATTCTATTACAATAATTAATGATTCTTAACATTTTAATATAAACTATAACACAGTCTTATATCTTAATATAACATAAAAAGGGTAGGTAATCTTTATCCTGCTCTTCTAGTTAGTAAAATACTTTACTATTCCAAAATATAGTTATGATACCCCTAGTGCTCCTCTAGAGAGAAATGAGATGCTTGTTTTCTGAAAACAAAGGAGTCAACCATTTTTCATAAGTTTCTTCCTTATCACTATCACCTTGGAAACAATCTTTTATTTCTCTCCCAAGTATATATGTACTAATGACAAAAACATCAAGAGGAATTAGACATGATGGTAAAGATCTGTTAATCTATCACAAAAGATTACATTAAATATGCATGTGTTACAAATGTAATTTAATATATCTCAAAGGATGTGAACTGCAAAAACAAATTTTAGGTACTGATCTATAATCAGCCAGGTTGACTAGTTTCTGTTTAATTATCGCCTCACTAATTGATCAGTAACAACTTTAATTTCAGTTGTATGGTTTAAAAAAAATCCCCACATTATTTTGCCCCCAGTTTAATTATAGTAGTAGTTTCTTTTGCATTGGTGTGATAAGGTCATCCTCTGCAGAGAATACTGTAAATTATATCAGCTTAATGAATAACTGTAGGTAGATGAGTTTAAAATAAGAAGCAAGTGAAGCTGCCTTTTCTTCTCCTACCTAATCTACCAAATCTTGGAGGAATCCTGTGTTTTCTATGCAGTACTGTAAAGTCAGAATACTTGTAGCAGAACCTAAGGTCCACATAATACTTACTCGTTCACGTCTCCGGTTTCCTCATATGTAAAATCTACGCTCACAGAATGGTTTTGAGGAATAAAGCCAAGCCCTTAGAACAGTACCTGGCACATAATAAATCCTCAATAAATGCTGGTTATTGGTAGTTCAACTTAGTAATACTATGTACTCCTCCCACAATAATGGTTATTCTGGATCTATTTTTCTCCTTTTTCAAACATATCTACTTTTGCTTGTTCTTCCATTAATACTTCCTCCATTATTTATCCTTTTAATGCTCATCTGATTCCTATTAGCATCTCTTTTGCTTTTCATACGTATTTCGCCACCACAGATGTCCCCCAATAAAATCCCCTTACCTAAGCTGGTGTTTCACCACCACAGAACCCACACATGCTAAATGGGCTACAGGACTTTCACAATAATGTCTAAGTCCTCCTTTTTCTTAAATTCCCATATACTGAAATTGCAACATGCTATTTCTTAATCCTACCTCATTTACATGACTGTTTAGCATTCTAATAGTATCCATAGGCACACACAGTTTGCCCTAATAGCCCATTTCTCCTAGCCAATAACAAATATATTTGATATTCTATTTTCTATGTTCTTCCCTACCAAGAACTATCCAGCAGTTCTGTACTCTTTTCTCAGCCTCTGTGGCCATCAGTGACATTATTTCCAATACATAAACTAAGATAATTACCCCTTTTCTACATTGCAATACCAATAACATACTTTATAGTTTTATTTGCATCTTTTAATTACAGTAGCAAATTTACTTCCAAAAGAATTAGTACATATATTTATGTCCTTATAACTTCTCATGATTACAAATCTAATAAAAGAATGTTTTATAAGCAGAAAAATAAAACTTTTTTTTTGCTATCATTGTTTATCCCAATTTCTTTGATAAGGGTGAGATGCAGGAATTGATGCCCAAGAACTACTCATCAAATCCATCCAGTGAATAAACTATCAGCCTTTACTCTCTAAGTGTCAATTATATCTCAAGGAGGACCCTAGTAAAAATCTAGCTATCCATTAAGTTGATCATAATAAATGACGCACTTGGAAAAAGTCAACAGAAAGCTTATCAGCTCTATAAACCATTGGCATAAGGTTAACAGAGTTACCAGTACTTTTTCATTGCTCCTAACAGGAAATAGAAAAACAATGCAATTAGTTTCTATCATTCTAATGAACGGTCTGGGAAAGCATTTCTTTTTATTTTGTTCATTTTTAGTGAAATAACTTCAAATGTACATAAAAACTGTAGCAATAGTACATCAAGCTCAGATTCCTTAGTCATTATTATTTTTTGCCAGTAAAGAATGTTATGATGTCTCATTGCCCCTTAATGGTTCAGCATGCATTCCCAAGTACAAGGATGCTCTCTGTACACTACAGCCAGCAAAATCAAGAAGTTGCTATTGATCCTATATTACCACTGAATCCACAAACCATATTTAAATATTGCCAATTGTCCCAATAATGCCCTTTACAGTATGTCCAGGATCTGATTTATGCTCCTGCATTTAGTTGTCATGTCTCTTTGGTCTCTGTCCACCTGGAACAGTTTCTTAATTTTGCCTTGTCTTTCATGACCTTGATATTTTTGAAGAGTATAGACTAGTTACTTTGTAGAGTGTCCCTCAATTTGGGAGAATGTTTCCTCACAATTATGCATTTTTACCAGGAATACTACAGCAGTGATGTTGTGTTTTTCTCAACATCATACTGGAGGCACATGATTGTCAATTTGTCCCATTGCCAGTGAGGTGATTTTATCACGGTAAAGATGGTTTCTGCCAAGTTTGCCGACTGTAACGTTGAGCACTAGGTAAATACATCTACATCTGTTTCTTAGTCTACCTATAAAAAGCCATGAGTTCACACTGATCCCTCCAATTCAAATCCAACACCACGAGGTACATTCCAGCTCCCCCATTCTGTATTCGTAATTCCTTTCTCTGACAGTGAGAAACCTGCCTTTCATGATCCACTTAACTAATAAGTTTGCTACTTTTTTCTTTCTCAGTTTGTCCAACATACATATATATCATCTTCCCTAGATATATTCCCTGATAATTCAAAGAGTATATATTAGAA
Organism: Equus quagga; assembly: GCF_021613505.1. Taxonomy (NCBI): domain Eukaryota; kingdom Metazoa; phylum Chordata; class Mammalia; order Perissodactyla; family Equidae; genus Equus; species Equus quagga. Next base: position 13,127,477 of record NC_060272.1, read on the forward strand.
AAAGAGTATGATAGTGCTTTAACTAAAAAAGGTCAACTGATTTGATACTAATGTGAAATTTAAAAAGAAATAGGTTTCTCTTTGGGAAAAAAGGAACAATGTACTAGATGCTCAGTGGACACGAGTTTGGGAATTTAGGACACTGAAAGATCTTCTGCAACTCAACAAACTTAAAATAAAACAAAGAGCATCAATTTATATGATGCGCAATATGTGCCTTAAAATACTCTAGAAATTTAAAACAAGAACAGCACATGGTACTCATCATACTACCCTCTCAAGTTTGTGTATACCTTAAGTTTTCCATAGTAAAACGTCAAAGAAAATAGATCGTCAGCTCAGGCCAACACTTTGGACAGTCATGTGTGGTACCAAAGAATTCCAGTTCATAGCGTCAATTAATTATCAAGCCAATGTGGCCATAGGGAGAGATGGTTTACAGACTGAGCCACATCACAAGTGGGGCTGACAAAAGCTGATGCATTCTAAAAGATACTCCATTTACTAAGTTTTGCTTGCTTGGCCCTTTCCCCTCACACTATTGCTGACATCTCTCTAGTCCATCTTCCCAAATTCTGTTATCAACTACTAAGCCAAATATGAACTCTGTTCCTTTCTCTTTCTTTTCCTACTAGCAACTTATCCAAACAGAAAACCTTCCCAAAGCCCTATCACCAGTCAGCTACGAGTCTATTTACTTCCACTGACCAGTTAAAAATGTGGCTTTATCATGTCTTAGGTGTTTTCTCAGCTCAAAAATCTTTCTTGGCTTCTGGTTGCTTAATAAATACAATTTTAACTTCTCAACATGGCCCTCAAGGTCTTCTGTACTAATGCCTCTATCTAGCAACATATCATTTTGATTTTTCTTTCCTCTTTCTCTTACATTCAACAAATGTGCACAGGCCCCATTCCCTGAACTTTATGCCTACTAGTTCCTAAACTTAGGAAGATCAACTCAGCCTAACAGACTTCTACTACCATCCATTCTTCACTACCTACAACATATGCTATTTACTTTGTCAAGTTTGCTCTTGACTTTCTGCCTCATCCCCCTTGAACCCACCTACGCCATCCGTAGTCCTCTGCTATATTGGATGGAGTCTTTCCTTTCTTTGAATTTCTGTAACATTTTATATCTCTATGCACTTATCAAATATTAATTTATCGATCTCAACACTTCCCATCTAAACCAGAAGCTCATGAGGGCGGGTTAGTGCCCTATTCTTTCATGTCCCTCGTGAAGAACTTAGCACAAAGGTTTGACATTGAAGATTGGTAGATCTTTGATAAGCATCTATTATATTCAAAATAAAGATTATCTAATTCAGTGAGATAGAAAATCTAACTCTTATTTATTTGGTAGCTGAAAATGTAAATATCATAACACAAAGCAGACAAAAACATAATGACTCGCTTTCATACTCTTGATGCATATTGTTCAGATAATGGCTTTTATCTTAGATTGTTGACCACTGACAACGTAGTTATAATTTGAAATTCCTCAAGGCAGCTTTTGGTAAGACTAATAAAGTAACTTTTAAGTAAAAATACTTTTAGTCATAATGTCCTATAAAATGTTGACAATACTTGTATTTAAAAATCCATATGTGCTTATAATAGCAGATTAAAGATATTCCAACTATATAAAAGACTCCATTAAGCCCTTTTATGATATAAAATCCACAGAGGATCTAGTATATCGGAGATGAACACCTCATCTCCCACTCACACATACACACCCAAGCTTATTTAACCTAGCTCATTTAAAGAAAAACAGAAAGAATTTCAAAACAAATTAAAAATGCCACTTAAAATTCTATCCCATTTCTAGGGTTTTGCTTTCATGTCCACACAAATAAAATTATCTATTCAAATTGTTAGATAAATCCTTTTAAGTCTGATGACTGCAAAGTAAGACCATTCTATTATTTGTAAAACTATGGTCCCAAACTGAAAGAATAAGACTGGCACTTTTCCAGGAGCCTTGAAGAAAGGCATGGCTAATATATCGGTTTTGGTAGCAGTTACTAGAAATAATACACCCATCATGGCCAAACTGAAAGCTAACAAGGAAAAGGACAAGTAGAGAACAACCGGGAAGAGCCTAAGAAATTAATGAGCAAACCACATTTATTCCCGACGACCTCCAGAGATACAAACTGACAAGTAGTGAAATTTTTATATTTTAATTCCTTAGAAAGCTACAAAAAGTCTAAACTATTTTAAGTAATGCTACTTTGAAACAAGGATCAACTCAAATCAATTCTCAGGACAGACCAAAAGTGTGGAAAAATGAGCAATAGTCTGAAAAATTATCTTGGTTTCTCCATCCCTTAGGAGCCAAGGATCAACATTTTAAACATCTTTTAAAAAGTTTACTTTTACTTGATTGTCATAAATCTCAAGGGGACAGGGATCAACAGCAGAGTACAAAATTTACAACAACTACTCATCTATGGAGTAACCAGGAGACAGAAAGGAATGTTACAGTAACTGTTTTCAGCCTTTAACTTTCAAACTGAAGCCTCTGGCAGGCATCTCTCCCAGATGCCCCTTTGCAAAAGGGACCTTTGACTGACACAAGACTCAATTCTATTGTTTAACACAGGTAATTCTAAATTATTTGAGGGTGGGGAGGGGACCAAAAACATATAAAAATACCTACATGCGCAAACATAAGCTAAATAATATAGTTATTCTCTCTCCTAATTCACCTAAAGAAAAACTCTTTACAGAAAGTATTTCTAGTGAAGAAAAATACATCATTACCTCAAGCACAAAAAAGCTAAGATGAATCATTACACAACACCTAAAATTGTTAACACTTCTGTGAGGGGTGGTCTCCGTACAGTCCAAACAGGCATAAAGAACCAACTCAGTGACTAAAAATTCCACCCTGAGAGCCACTCCTTTCCATTTAGAAAGTGTCTTTGGAAAACTATTAAAATCCACACTGCTTTCTAGAAGTTAACTTATTTGTACATGAGCACACGGATTAGTTTATTAGGTTATATAGCCCTTACTTTAGATGAATCATTTTTGATAAAAGGGACTAGGAAAATTCTAAAAAGCAGGTACTGGGAAGGAACTGGCAAGTATAGAAAACCTTACAACAGTAGGGGGTGAGGTGGCTGAGCACAGCGAACAAGCAAACAAAAAAAACAATAACCCTTCTGTCATGCAAAATTTCAAATATATACAGAAACCGCAAGAATAGCTTGATAAAGCCCTATATTTCTATCACCCAAGCTCAAAACTTACCCACATAAAGCCGATCTTGTTTCATTTATATCCCACTTATTCGCCTACCTGCTCTAAGACCATTTAGACGCGAGGCCCAGATTTCTTATTGTTTCATCCATAAATTCAACAAATACTTTTTTGTAAGTTTAGCCTAAAGTACTATGACACACCTCAAGCTTTTACCAATAAATCAATCAAAAAAGTTAATTTAGGAGCCTGCCCCGTGGCGTAGTGGTTAAGTTCGTGCACTCTGCTTTGGCGGCCTGGGGTTCACAGGTTCGGATCCTGGGCGTGGACCTAGCACCACTTGTCAAGCCATGCTGTGGTAGCGTCCCACATAAAACAGAGGAAGATTGACGCAGATGTTAACTCAGGGCCAATCTTCCTCAAGCAAAAAAACATTAATTTAATATTTAGTAATAACAGTTATCTCCTTTTTATTCCACACATATACTTGGGTTTCTTTGAGCCCTGGGAGGGAGGGTGAGGGGAGGTGGAAAAGTGGGCAATGGAGCTGACAGCTGTAAAAGGTTACCTGAAAAACAATCAGTAATCACACACACTGCATATTATGCTTTCTGTAATTTCTATTCATTGAAGGATGAGGTCAGAATGAAGTGTTCCTGTTAGTCTGGGTCATGAAAGTAATTCAAGATGCATATAAAAATGCTTATTATCATTCAAGTTCTCTAAACCCATTCAACCATTCAGCCCTTTGCTTTCTGATAAGACTGCCACCAACTATGCCAATTAGTGTCAATTGCAATGTTAGATTTTGTAACATCTGCACCTGCCTACCACTGAATTTAGTGGGCACAAAGAAGTGACTGACGGTTACAAGTTTCAGCAACACCAAATCCTGTATTTTGTGTTAACATTTCCAAGTCTACAAGTTCACCAATTGGCTTTTTTTAAAAAACATATTTTGCAAATTAGTTTCTACAGAGGATTTCTTCTTTTTTAGGGGAAGGTCAAGTTTAGCTATTATATTGTAAACGTTACAGAAATAATAATTTTTTAAAAATCTGAAATTTTTTTTTTTTTTTTTTTAAAAAGATTTTATTTTTTCCTTTTTCTCCCCAAAGCCCCCCAGTACATAGTTGTGTATTCTTCGTTGTGGGTTCCTCTAGTTGTGGCATGTGGGACGCTGCCTCAGCGTGGTTTGACGAGCAGTGCCATGTCCGCGCCCAGGATTCGAACCGTCGAAACACTGGGCCGCCTGCAGCGGAGCGCGCGAACTTTAACCACTCGGCCACGGGGCCAGCCCCCAAAAAAAAATCTGAAATTTTATAATTAGAGAAAACCTAATTTCTAAGAAATTTAGTGAATCATATATGTACTTCAAAGTTCAACAAATGCTAAATTTATGCATTTCATTTAAATATGTGATTAACTTTTTAAAAACCACCTATTCATATTTTGAATGACATGTCTCTCATTTTAGATCAAGATTTTTGATTAAAACTTCTCTTTTAGAATTTGCAAACCAAAAGTTAAAGCACATAAAAAAGAGCAAAATATATTTAATATGGAAGAAATCACAAACATCTGGAATCTGATATTAATGATATTTCTTCATATTAAATAAAGTGCATATTTCATCTTTACTTTTTAAACTTTAAATAACTGTTCCTATCAAAAAGCATGCAATACTTTTGGAATATCCAGAACAAAATACAATCGTTAATTTATCCTCAGGTCAAAATGCTTCTCTTTGGTTTATTATAAGTAATAACAACATAGTATTTTTTAAAATTTCACAGTTGAAGCAAATTGTAAGTAGCTGATGGACGTAAAGCTACTGGATATAATACAGCGGTTAAAGACAATGCATATTACTAAAGAGAAATAAAAATTTCGTGTCAATATCTAAAAGTACAGGAGATGTATGTAATGTACCACATTCTATGTAGTGTCATTACTGAAATTGCTACTTTTCCCCAACAATCTATTCTTCAGCTCTAGCAAGTAGAATAAATGGTAATTTTACCTGCCAAATTTGGCACAAAAAAGGACAAGCAACTTCATTAACAGAACAATGCTTTCAATATGATTTTTTCCTTTATCCACCCAGTGCCAAATAGTAGAACAATTCAAATCAAGAAATCTAAGCAAAATTACCTCCTCTTGTTGAAGTTTTACATGCTTGAATAAGCAAATGATATATACAGAATGCTAGCAAGAATATCCTCTGTGTAAGTTAGTATACTTCTTGTACTGCAGCTTAATTCCAAGTAAGGACACACCTCCCTATTGAGGTGAAGTTCTCAATGTGTGGTGTGGTGTGATATGGATATACGATATTTTAAAACCCTATAGAACAGATTAAACCTGAAAGACTTGATTTAGACTAAACTTGTAGTTAAAACATCCATTAATGCTCCTAAACCAGTAGTGTGGAATGAAACAGAACAGATCTTTCTTCAATCTTTGATAAGTCAAACTAATGGAAGCAACACTCACTACCAGCAACCTTGTCAATCACCACAGACTCTTGCACTTTACTGGTGTTTTCAGTAGTTGGCTATAAACAAAATCATAAATTCTTCTAAACTTTGTTTCAAATGTGATCATAAAAAACAGTAAGCAACAACAACTCTACTTTTAACCACTCTGAAGCTGTATCATTATAAGGAGATACATTTAAGCCACTTCTCAAGTAACCATCACTAGATTTTAAAAGCTAAACATAAGTACTTTTTTCCCAGTTGGACGAATTTGGTAGCTACTCACAGTTTGTCTATGATTATTTACAACAGAGGATTATGCTATGTTTAATCTCCAGCTGGTTTCCTTACTCTTGTTCCATATGATAACCACACATCATGTGTTTAAACAGAGTCAGCAGTTTTTATAAAAAGCCAAGTAACGAAATGCGGCAGCAGCAATAGAAACCCACCATCATGCTGGCATGATAAATATGGCTGAGAGCAAATATATCCACGCAGAGCTGTGCTCAAAGTCATTTGCACTAAACTTTAAAATTTCAAACAATATCTACCTTTTCTGAGATTTAAACACTGAGTTAGAAACAAATAGCATGGTTTCTTTTATAATATCTCCCTAGAAATAAAATGCCTTAAAAAAAGAAAACAACACTGAACCAGAATATAAACTCCAATGGTGGTAATATCCAGATTATGAATGCTCCTCGGTTTTCTTTGCAGCTGTCCAACTTTTTGTCACTTGTTCAGAGAAATGAGTCTAAATCAAAGAAAGGGAACATGCACTGAGTACCTAACAGCAATCAAGTATTTTAATAAACATTAAACTCACTGAATCCTCAGGGTAATCCTACAATGGAGATGTTATTAACCACATTTTATAGATGACAAATCTGAGGCTCAGAGAAATTAAAATAATTGCTCAAAGTTCCACAGCTAGCAAAGTAGCGTATTCCAACCCAGGCTGATCTGATTACACCTCGACCGAGTCAATTTAGATATTTGTTGGTAAGTTCATTTGGAGGGAAAATACAATAGCAAGGGTCAATATTTTATTGCAAAGCATGGTCACTACAATAATCGGTGTCATTATTCCATGATGTCTGGAGTTTTTACCAGACAGCCAGTAGAGTATCCATGGATAAGAGAAAGGCTCTGGGAGGAGCAGGCACAGATCCCCAGAGAGCCTGATCCCGTCAGCCTTGGACCTTAACGGCGTAGGCACGCCCTACAGTGGAGGAACGAGGAACTGCAGGCTTCATGGCTTTCAAACAACACGTCTGAGGGCGGGAAGGGGGTAAGGGGCCAGCAGTGTTTGGCTCACTATCCTCACTTGAAAAAATTTCCCAAAGTGAAGCACTAAGAGACCATTACCTCTATAACTACTCTCCAGGTATTCTGTTGTAGCCTCAAAAGAGGCTTCATGAAATAAATGAATCATACAATTCTAACCAAAGAATCTTAGAATCTTAGAATATTACTCGATACTGACAAGCCTTGCCAATGCTTACTGTGTATGTTCTAGTCTTGTTTTCAAAACTTTCTATGAATTTTTCATACAATGGAAAAGAACTGTTTGCAAAATAAAAGCTAATTCAGATTCTTGTAAAAAGCAAAATGTCTCTATTTAAGGGGGAAAGGAGATCATTTCGAGGGCCTACTACATGCCAGCCACTGTACCAGGGGCTTTACATACATTATCTCACTTGATTTTTGCAAAAACCCTAGAGAATATTATCCCTATTTCATAGACGAGGAAAATGAAGGCTCAGAAAAGATGACTGACTCCACTGCTTTCACAGCCAGCAGTTTCAGGACAGCATTTAAACCCAACTCCATCTAACTCACAGGCTTCACGTGTTCCTCTGTACCAGCATCTGTGGAGAACACTATTGCTGCAGTGGCTCTAAGAGGTTAAGGAACTTTTCCAAAGTTACATAATTGATAAGTGACTGGTAAGGAGGTTTACTGTCTTCAAACACTGTTGTTTTAAATATAATGTTATATTACTGTTTCTCCATTACGATGTTACCTAGCCCCAAACTAAACCTTATTAGTGAATGCTGACAGTTTTTAGAGCTGAAGATAATGGAGGAAGAATATGATTGCCTACGTCCCCATATCCAATGTGACTGATGTTTCTTTTTTATAAGACAGCCCAGTTTGCAGAATAGAAAACATGATTAACTGCAGTATGTTTTATTAACTTCAAATGCTCTAGGAATAGGGTTCCTTAACATGTTGTCTTGCAAACCGATATAAAAGATAATTCACAAATGTTCTGCCCTTTGTACTTGAGACTTTTTATTTCTACCTAGATTTTTAGAGTATTTGCAAGAAATAAAAATGCTGTGAAACCATGTAACACTGTACTAAAGGCAGAATCATTAAAAGAACTCCTTAAAACAAATCACATCCATAAAAATTTTAAAAATCATTAGATTTACATAAATGTAATAAAGTATTCCTGAGTCACAGGTCACTATTCTCCTAACACCACAATTTCCACAAAACAGTCACAAGTCACAAAACACAAAACCAAGAACACATATCAATTCCCAACAATGTGTTGGCCTTTTCAATGAAATCCCTTTCTGATTTATTCTGAGCATTCCCCAAAATATTTTTTAAAAGACCGTTTTTAAACTTTTGTCAATCTTTTTTTCATATCTTCAATGGTGGCACATCTCTGACATCTGAGTTTTAGAAACTGGCACAGTTATATAGAACTGAGTCTGGTGAACAAGATGGGCGATATCAGTTATGGCTAAGAAACAAGGCAGAGATACAAGCCTGAGATTCTACAGATTCTTGGGTGGAATATTGAAACAAGACACCAAAAGAATCTGTGGGATATATTACTATGTATTTTTCAGTGTGATCTGTGGCTTTGGGACAATTTTAAGTTTGAATAGTCTAAATTAACTTTGTTTTTCCACAAAAAGGAAAGAATAGTAAGAAGTTAAAGAGTACCTTTTAGAATTGTTATACAAATCAGGATGTTAGAGCAAGAGAAACTTTTAGAGATGCAAACCTGTGCCCGTGAGTGAACAGCCCCAAAACCCCCTGAAGCATTTCATCCAAAATACAAAGAATGACCAGGATTATGGGAGAGATCACAACCCCTGAAATGTAATTAGAATTGCGGGCATAGAAGATAAAAGCTGCCTTGATGAAGAAACATGCCAGACCCTAGACACACTAACTGGAAAAGAGAAGAAAGAGCATTATTTTCAGGGTAAATTCAACTAGCTATCCTAATGAAATGTGAAGGTTTAGGGATAATTTTTTAAAAAACTATTAGTAGGATACATTTTTTTAAACATATATAATTTTACTGTGGAGAATATGTTTTCATCCTTTCAACATATTTATTGAAAGCATACCAGGAGCCACGCACTGTAGGCAGAGTAAATCAAAACACAATTACTATTAGAGTTATGGCAACTCTTGTAAGTTGATTTGCTCTGTTTTTGTGGTCAATATTATAAGCTTCTGAAACAAACAACCACCCTATTAACATATTCAGTTACTAGTTTTCACCTTATACTGGCATTCAAATTTTGGGTTTATAGAATTAGTCCACAAGTTTATGCCACATTTTCAGTTCACGCTTCTCACAAGCAAAACACGCAAACACACAGCTGCTCTAATCGTCTGACACAGCGAGATCTATTCCACAGATTTCTGACTTCCACCAATAACCAGCACTGATACAAAAGGAACCCCGGTGAAGAAAGCTATGTTTTCTTAATAATAACAGTTGTATAAACATAAGGTCTTCTCAGTTAAAGGGAAACCAACATCAAAAAGCAGTAAAACACAGAACCCTAAACCCCTCTTTCTTTGAAGAAACTCGTTTGAAGCGAGGTGTTTCTAGTTATGGGTGAATGAAATGAGAATTCAGCTGCAACAAACGGACATCTAGTCCTATGAAGGACTAATTAAATCCATCTGAGAAGCTGCATCTAAAACTGCCTGACACATTTCAAAGGAAAGCACCACTCTGCCTTTTGCAAAGACATTAAAACCTCCAGTCACAGATGACGCACATCGGGGCTCCACAACGATGTTATTTTTATGGACTACAAAGCTCCATAAAAGCAATGTTAAGAGTTTACACTATTTCATTACAAAAAACTCAGAGTTAAGGCAGAACATTTTTAGTATCACTATCTGAAATTTCTTTCTGGGTACTAAATCTAGTCTTGTGGATCTTCTACAGGACCTCGGAAAAAAAACCCAGGAAATGTACCAATACTTAAAGTGTTTCATATATTTATTGAGGGAAAGTGGTTACAAAATTCATAAAAGAATTAGCCATGGTTGCACAATTAACTTTTTTTTCTGGTACATAAAACTAGGATTTTGATGCTAAGATTTTTGAGTAGTTAATAAAAGTCAGTAGAAGCAGCTCAAAACAAAAAACTTGTTGGTGTGACAAAAATATTTTGTTTAACAGCCATTATTTGGGTTATGAAGTGGTAGGAAAAAGCTATATTCAGAATTTGGAATATTACTCCAACAGAATAAAGCAGTCTTGGTGTCCCCCCTACCAAGCCTTTCTAACTCTGTAATTGGTTACGGTGAGCTTATAGAATCATATTGAGCAATCACATTTTTTTCTTAAGGGACACTATTAGATGTGACAGCAGGCAACAAGCTCCCTAAATAGGGGAAATTCAATACTTCAACTTTTTTTTTCAATATATTATAGAGATAAAACTAACACCATCTGTACAGTTGCTAAACTTAAAAGTTTCTTCCATGGCAGAAAGCTCAATAAAAAGGGGACGAGCCATCAGGAGACCAGGCTCTGGCTGTGCTCTCTTCACTCACCAAGCAACCCTGGGCGAGGCGCTCAGTCTTCCAGGCCTCACGTGTTCTCCACCGTTCAACAAAGAGTTGGCTTAGGGGAGCCAAATTCTTATAACTTCTAAAATTCTGTGATGAACTCGTGACAACACAAAATAGGTTCCGTTTTTAATCCTACTTACAGTTATAAACATAGTAACTCCCCACCTCTCTGCTACCCTCTTTGTCCCAAGAAAATTCTGGGCATGCCAGGACAGTTTAGTAAATTAACTCCAACTCAAACATTTCAGTTCAGAGAAAATTTCTTATCAAGGAATAAATTTCTGGAAACAAATACACATTGCTATATTACTGACAGAGGAAAAAACCGTGTTAAAAAAAAATAAAGCTTGTTTCCTCTAAACACTGACATTATTATCTATTTTAAAATATTTCCTAGAATTGTATACTCAAGAATTTACATTCAGTAATAGGAATTATCCACAAATGGGGCTGATCTCAGATTTTAAAATGTCAGTTACAGAAAAAGTATACATTTAATTTATATGGGTACCAATTATAGTGCTAGAAATAGAAATATTAAGAAAGTATAAAAATTAGAGTAGATTAAGAAAAATCAAATACAAAATGCCTTACTAAGTTCAATGATACACTGTAGTAACATATGTGGATTGCATAGCTTTAAAATGTATTCAAAACCAATGCTATTAATCATTTATAACAAAACTAATGAAATACGCAAAATGTGTAAACAAGAACCATATAAGAGTTATGAGAAGTTTGGGAATATCACTCAATAGGCTGCAGAATTTAGGTAGGCAGGTGACATATTCAAATGGGCCAGTTGCCCTCCTGTTGCAATAATATGTCATATCAACACTATTTCCTTTTTCTTACATGAAGCCATTACACCTGCAGTTTCCACTGTTGATTAATCTCTTGTTATCATTCAAGGTGTTCATTTTTATCGATGACCAAATATAATATTAATTTGAATTTGCTTTAATGGTTATCTCTTTCTATTGCACAAATGAAACTAATCAGTTTGACTATGTTCCCTAGATTTGCCTTAAAAGGCAAATCTAGAAGTCCAATGCCCTATCCATTGCACCGCAGAGCCCAGGTAAATTTGCCTTTTAAGAGATCACAGTCATGTTCTTCTTGGTGGAGAGCTAATGCCTTATAAATTCCCTTTGTTGTTGTCGCTTAAAAGAAGTCCAACAAAATCTCTTCATACTAACATTTCACTTTTTCTTTTCCTAAGCCTCTGAGGAAATCTGAAGCACTGTAAGAATATATTAATCAAATACTTTCTATATCCTAAAAATTTTTAGCAATTTTACAAATCTAAACATATTCCATTTTTTGATTTGTCCTCAAAAATGATCAGATAATAACATTCTGTAAAGATGTACTTCACATTGATAAAGCTGGAATGTAACACTTATCAGAACAGTTAACCTCTTAAGTCCAAGTGAATTTTACTAATAACTTCATTGAAAATTTAATGAAAAATAAAACTCAAGGAAATATACTTTTTCGATGTAAAGATTTTCAAAACTTTCAACCAGAATACGCAATGGATATTTACTCTGCACTTAACCTACTCATAAAAGTGGTTTGTTTCTTTAAAAGCACACTACTGGTGTAGCAAGCAACTTTCTTTTTAACAAAAGTAAATCTTTTTCAACCCAACTGGTATCTTGCAAAGTAGTGGTTAGGGCTGTTCTCCTCCATGTGGAAACATAGTAGGGCTGCATCTGCCATGGCCTAAGGGCAGGGCAGAGTTGCACGACCTGCTTTTGCCAATGGAATGTGAGTAGAAGGATGCGGGCTGGAGCTCTAAGATCCGGCACATAATTCCCCATACTCCTTTTCTTTTGTCAGGCAACGAGCAACATGGCAGCCTGAGCCTCCTGGTAAGGACGCATCCCAGCAGACACACAAAGGACACCCAACGCGTAAGAAACGAACTTTTGGTGTTTTCAGTCCCTGCAATATTAGGGTAGTTATTATTGCAGGAAATTCCAGCTGATCCTGACTGATACATCAAGCTATGTTTTGAGTCATGTCACAGCAGTAATGTGGATTTTTCTTCTTTCCATCAAAGTCCTATGTGAACACAAAGACTAACAGCATACGTATTAAAATTCATTTCAATCTGTAAGGTCAGTAACATTAAACTGATCCTTCAGAAAATGATCTTTTAGAAAGGTCTGATCATTCCTAGCTCTAGTGGAAGATTGAAACTTGATAGTTAAAACTTAGTTTGCAAAACAATAATTGACTTTTACTGCTAACAACATTTAAAGAACTGAAAACATTTTTCAGCCTATTTGTTGTATAGATGACTCCAGTATACACAAAAATAATAAAAGGGACTTTTTAAAAACTTCAAACCCAGGGGCTGCCCCCATGGCGTAGTGGTTAAGTTCACACACTCTGCTTTGGCGGCCCAGGGTTTGCAGGTTCGGATCCCAGGCGTGGACCTACACACCACTCATTGGGCCATGCTGCGGTGGCATTCCACATACAAAACATACAAAATATAGGAAGACTGCCACAGATGTTAGCTCAGGGAGAATCTTTCTCAAGCAAAAAGAGGAAGATTGGCAAAGGATGTTAGCTCAGGGCCAATCTTCCTCACCAAAAAAAAAAAAAAAAAAAAGTTCCAACCCACATTTCTTCAGTGTTCTTCAAGTTTGAGAGTGCAGGAGACACCACATTCACTGTAAGCAAACTCAATGGTAGATTCACTCTCCTGCCTGTCCCACTGTGGGAGGTGTTCCTCCCTCCCCCTTTTCCTTTCTTATTTTCCTTCTACCATCCCCTCAACTCAAAAAACATTTCCTGAGAAGTACAAAAGATAAACAAGACAAGGTCCTCATCCTTATAAAGCTTGTATTTTAGTGTGAAGAGACAGAAATTAAACAAGTGGGCAAAGAAATAAAGAAGATAATTGAAGTTTATGACAAGTGCAATGAAGGAAATAAACACTGTGACATGATAGCAAGTAACTATGGTGTTATTTAAGAGGCCCAAAATCTGTTCGTGCTTTCCCATGTAAAAACAACAACGAAGACAAAATGAAACAAAAACAAAAACAAAACTCTCAACTTACCAGCATTAGAGAGTAAAAAACTTGCCATCAAATATGGGTTTACTAAAAATAGGACATAAATTTATTCATTTACACCAGTGATCAAAGTACAAAGTCTATTAATTCTCATATCAATTTGAACACAATTTAGACTTTCAAAAAACCTCTGTCAATCAACAGTATTTCTCGAACATACTTTGTAAACGGCTCTAATAAGAGACGGCCAGAATAACAAACAACCTCAGAATAAAATCGAAACCCGTGATTTAAGAGGCCTTTCAGGAACTGCTCATCGCCACTTGCATCACGGTAACTCCCGCCTTTCCTCCCAAGCCCTGCGTCAGGCATGCGGAACCACCTTCTGCTCTCTGAGCACATGCAACGATGCCATTACAAATCCTGATCTACAACCTCAAATGGACTTCCGGTGTGCCTAGCTCTTGTGTTGAAGTCAATTCTCCCTCCTAATGTCAACAACAATCATTTAAAATCTATTCCATGTACCTCAGATTTCTAATGCCACAACCTGCTCCCCCTCAGTCTAAGCAAACCATCCCACTTTCAACTTCACAGGGAACATAGTAGCTGCCACCAGAGAATACACCACCAACTTTCCCTTCATCTTCATCTTTTCCTTCTTCCCTTCACACAAAATGGAACAGAATCCCTTCTCTTAGTTCTGCTCTTTTTTTCCTCATCCCTTAATCTTCAAACACTTCCTTCTTCTGGCACTAACTCATCAGCATTTAAAAATATGCAAATTTATTCCACCTTTAACAAGCAAATCCTCCCTCAATGCTATGAACCATTCAACCACCACGCTCACCTCCTTCCTTTTCTTAGAAGAGTTGTTCCCTATACTCGTCCACACGTCTTAACCCACTACAATTTGATTTCTTCCCATTACACCACTGAGATTGCTCTCTCCCTGATCAATTATTTCTGCTAAATCCAACAGACACGTCTCAGGGTTTTTCTTTCTTTTTGCAACCTCTTAATAATGTTCACCAACATCAACCTTTTCACCTTCTTTAAACACTCTCTTGAGACACAGAATCTTAATACAATGACCTAGTAAACATCTCCACTTTTATATCTCAGACACCTACAACAACATGTCCACAATTCGAATTATCGCCCTATCTCCTAAATCCCTCTGTACACCACATTTCAGCAAACAGCACAATCATCTAATCAGCTACCCAGGAAGGCAGAATCCTTAACCCCTCTCTCCCTTCACACTAAACCACAGGGTTGACGTGAGACAGCTTATCATGTGAAAGTGCCAGCTCAGTCACTGGACTCGCATCCCTGGATGGGAACCCCTGCTCTGCCACTACCTGTGTGGCTTTAGGAAAATACTTAACCTCTCTGTGCTTCAGTCGCCTAATTCTTAAAACAGGAATAACGCTAGTACTTGCGCCTTCTAGGGCTGATGTAGAGATTAAGGTAGACCATATATGTGAAGCACTTAGGACAGCACTTAGTACCCAATGGCTGTGCTTGTTACTCTATCACATACTGCTTGGGAATCTCTTAGCACCATGCTTGACATATATTAAACGTGTAATATATATTAGATAATATTATTACCATTCAACAAATGCTGGTTTACCATCACTCTCCACGTGTAGCTGCCTCTACATTTTAAACGTCTCTCATATCAATCCATTTTTTCCTGCTGCCGTAATAATTGTAGTTGAGGTTATTAATATCTTCCATTGCGCTACTACTTTTCAGTAGCCTTCTGACAGTTCTCCACTCTAGTCTTCACTCCTTCACTCTTCCAATCTATTCTCCATAACGTAAGCAGAGTGATCTTTCTAACAGGCAATGTTGATCAATTTCCTAAAGGAAGGCCTTCTGTGGTTCTCCACTGTTCTCCAGATACATCCAGACCATTTTAACATGGCCTACAAATTTCCACATCATCAGGTCTCTGCTTCGTTCATTATGGCCTTTTCCTTCACATCTCACCTCTCACCACCCTCCATCTCTACCATCAGGTCCCCTACTTCAGGCTTTCCATGCCCCAGTCATAGATAAATTCTTTCATTTCCTCAGACATATCATACAATCTTTTAGTTCTTTTTATACTTTTTATATACGTCTTCAAAACTCTGACCCCTTGCCCTACCTCACCCTCTACCTGCCTTCTTTATTTTTTTTTAAATAAGGAACAGTATTTCTTATTTGGTGAGGAAGATTGGCCCTGAGCTAACATCTGTTGCCAATCTTCCTCTTTTGTTTTTCTCCCCAGAACCCCAGTACATAGTTGAATATACTAGTTGTAGGTCATTCTAGTTCTACGTGGGACGCCACCACAGCATGGCTTGATGAGTGGTGTGTAGATCCTTACCTAGGATCTGAACTGGCGAACCCCAGGCCACTGAAGCTGAGTGTGAACTTAACCCCTGGGCCATGGGGCCGGCCCCCACCTGCCTTCTTTAGGTCTCAGTTCAGCCATTCTTCCCATCCTAAAGCCTTCCACAACCACCTCCACATCCAGGTTAGGGCTTCCCATGTGTTCTCCACAGTACCTGCCTCTCCCTGTCAACACTCACTTGTTCTAGTTGACTGACACACTCTTTGTCCTTTTCTTCCTCAACAGATGGCAAAGTCAATAAGGAGTGAGATGTCAGTCTCTTGAGTACTACTGGTTCTCCAGGACCTGGGTCACTTGAGGTACTCAATAAACAGCTTAGAAACTAGATCACAACTGAAATGATAAGTGTATAGTGCCTATAAATATATTTAAATTCATTTAATGGTGGAATCACTCAGCAAAGGCACTTTAATGGTTGGCTTCACTGTTCATTTTATTTATTAATAAGTTTAAGGGGCCAATAATATCATAGAAAAATGAATAAAATAAATTTTAATAAATTTTTATGGTAGAAATTTTACCAGTACCCATAACAGGCTATTAGACTACTATGGATTATTTATAAGGGCTTATAAAATTGAACTGAACTCAATCTGAATATATGGTGTCAACAAAGTTTTATTCTAAATAAAATTTTTCAGAAAATGGCTACAACCAGAGAATAATACTAAAAATCACTTTAAGTCTAAATTATAGTATTTGCCAACTCTAATATAATAACAACCAATACCATTTAGTGTTTTTCATTTCCAAAGTAACTGGATGTTATAACTTTTTTTCTCTCATTTAGTCACATAACAAGTTACTTGACTCCTGAGCACAACATGACCGAGTCATTCAAGAGGGTACAGGTGCAAATGTGCACCCAAGTAGACAAGCAATTCTCCAGATTACATGGCAGGAGCTTTGCCTTTTTATGAAAATTTGGTCCTATGGTTCAAAAGCACAGTACCATACTCCACTGAACAAGGCCGCATTTAAAAAGTAAACAGATCAAGCTGTGCAAGGTTACTCTTCAGACGTGACTTTTCCACAGCCTCGTTTATCTGACCCCCTCCTATCAGACATGAAGCTAATTTGGATGAGTTCGCTTTGAAAGGATACTCTTTAGCTTGAGGTAAAGAAGTTAACACTGGAGAGCAAGTTACTTTTGGATCTTCTTCCTTAAACCAAGGACCAGGGAGAATAATTCCATCCCACCAGCCATGTTTTAGGACCAAAGAAATTACTATGAATTCTAGGACCCTGAGCAAAACTTTCGGAGTGAGCTCTCACTACCCTTTTGCCAAGAGCAAGGCATACAGCTCTCTAACTCTTCTAAACAGTAATCTCTCCGGGTGGTTTAGAGACCTAAAGAAGGAAAACTGACAGGCTGTTGGAGGAGCTGTCCAAACCCATGTCTCAGTCCTTTAACTCTAGCCCATGTCACAGGCCTTTCTTTGCTTTTCCCAGTTTGACTCAGATTAGATCAACCTCTTA
Organism: Equus quagga; assembly: GCF_021613505.1. Classification (NCBI taxonomy): domain Eukaryota; kingdom Metazoa; phylum Chordata; class Mammalia; order Perissodactyla; family Equidae; genus Equus; species Equus quagga. The sequence goes on from NC_060272.1 coordinate 13,144,947, forward strand.
ACATAGCCTATTAAGTGATCTCAGTAACCACTTTCAAGCTCAGAGCCCTGGCCGGAGGAGTTCCAGGAATTGCACTTTATGTAGTTACATGTGTCCTACCAGAGCTCTTCATTCAGTGAGCCAGCTGCTCATCTGACTACTTCCCTGCACGGCACAGGCATTGGAGGAGTTTCTTTGTAGGTAATTAAAATTCCATTACTTCACTAGTCTCACATCTTGCAGAACCTTCCACTACACAGTTCTGAAATCTCTCTCCTTTTTTTTTTTTTTGGTGGTGGGGGAGATAGGCATTACACAGGGTTCAAAATTCAAAAAGTACTAAAGACACATCCAATATAAGGTATGTATCTTCTCACTTCTGTCATGGGTC